>NW_005370403.1:824519-833085 GCF_000412655.1 Myotis brandtii
TGGACCCTCCATGGCTCCCACTGGGCAGCAGAGACAGGGAAGGCGGGGGGGGGGGGCAGGAATGGCTGGGACACAGCCTGTGACCCTCAGCTTGCAGGGCTGAAAGCACGTCCTGGTTGAACCAATGGATTTGCCATTTGCCGTAGGTAGGAAGTTGCCCTCCACGTGTGCACACGGAAATGCCACACTAAGTCAACTGCAGCCAGCTCTGAGCTCCCACCAACCTGACCGGTAGGGTCTGCAAGCCCCTCCCCACATGACAATCTCTCTGGTTTTAATGGGAGATCAGAATCGGTCGGTGGCAACCAGGAAACCCACTTTGCAGATGGACAAACGGAGGCATGTGGTGCCGTGTAGAAATGTGATGAGAGAACCGGGCGGAAGCAAAGTCCGCCCTGAACTCAGCCTGTGAGTCCCGGGGCTGTGCAGCTTCTGACCGTGTCTCGGGCGGCAAGTGCGAGAATCAGACGGCGCTGGGAGGAGGTGAACCTGGTGTCATTTCCCCTCGAGTTCCACTTTGATCTGGGCCGTCACTCGGACCAGCACTGTATTCTGTTCCGAACGTGCAGCTCCTCACGCTGTCCATTCGGAGTCCTTTGCTCCTGAAACCAACGTGTAGCTCACAGAGGCTGCGGTGCTGCTGGTCTTGCTTCCATGTAACTTAGGAAGTAAATCGAATCACTATCAGCAAACCCTGGGACATGGTGCTTGCCTTTAAAACAAATCACCTGCCCTTCCACCTCTGCTTCTTCAGCGCGGGTTTATTTTTAGTGCAGCAGCCTTGCCGTCCTTTCGGAACGGGGAAGGGTTGTCTGCCGTCTGTGCCCTAGATCCTGACCCACGCGTCTCTTTCCCTCCATCTGATTTTCCGTAATTGAGGGCTGTCTCGTCCATTTCCCTTCCCGTCTCTATTTCCATTCTCTCCCTCTCTGCTTCCCCGCGCTGCTCTGCTGCTGGCAATGGAGGCAGCCAGGTGCACTGCGAGATCTAATTGCCGGGAGTTATTGAGAGCATTTAATTCACATAATTGTGTTTGATTAGAAAAGAATGACTAAATCTGGGATCGAATCTGCTGGGGCATAACTATTTCAGGGCTCGTGATTAGGGACTTAAATACGACTGGGCGATTTCTTCTGCCTGTTTGAGGCATCTATTTTCACTTATAATGATGAATCTCCTTGTCAAACCCTCTAAGACAGTGGTTCTCAACCTCGGCTGCACGTTAGAATCACCTGGGAATCTTTTTAAAATCCTGATTTCCAGGCCTCATCCTCCGGAAATTCCGTTTCTTTGTTATGGGGTGGGGCCACAACATTAGTAACAAAGAAACAGAATTTCCGGAGGATGAGGCCCAGAAACCAGGATTTTAAAAAGATTCCCAGGTGATTCTAATGTGCAGCCGAGGTTGAGAACCACTGCCCTAAAAGGATCGCATTTTATACTTCCCCGGGGGCTGCACGTTTTCAGTGATATGATCACCTTAATGTTTAATGTTTCGGGTGCTTTTCCATCATCTGTTAGGTTGGAAGCGGAGCCTGAGGCCCACATGACCTGGCCAGAGCGTGCTGGCAGGAGGCGGCCCCTTCCCTGCCCTCAGGTTTCAGGGTCAAGTCTCCTTCCGTTGCCATGGCAATGCCCAGTTATCCCTGAATCTGCTTTTCCGTTTGTCTTCAAAAACCCTGGGAATGAAGTGCCCAGCCTCCCGGAAGCAGGGCAGGGCAGCTTGTCATTCAACACTTTCTGCAGAAGGAGGCGGGGAGGGGCGCCCATCGGAAGCTGGCCACTGCACAGTCCTGGCCTTTACCCGACAACCTGGTCCCTCCGACCAGCGGTTCTCAGCCTGTGGGTCGCGACCCCTTTGGCGGTCGAACGACCCTTTCCCAGGGGTCGCCTAAGACCATCCTGCATATCAGATATTTACATGACGATTCATCACAGTAGCAACATGACAGTGATGAAGTAGCAACAAAAATAATTTTATGGTTGGGTCACAGCATGAGGAACTGTATTTAAAGGGCCAGAGGTTGAGAACCACTGCTCTAGTGGATTCAAACATAACTCCTGGGGCCAGTCATTACAGGGGCTCTTAACTGCTGTCTCCCCGAAACCAGCACCAGCCACGTGCCTTCCCTCTCAGCTACAGAACCTGTTTTCCTCCAGAGACGCTCCTCTGCCGCCTTAGACCCGGGGAGTGAGGGAGCCACCCGGCCAGCCGCTCCGGCTGCAGAATAAACGCGTTCCATACGCATCACCCGATTGCTCTGACATTGTGACCGTCCTGCCAGTTTTCTTTATATAATTTGAAATAAAAGAATCATTTCTGGTAGGAAAATAGGGAGGTAAGGCTCCGGGTCAGGAGGGGTAAATGGGAAACAGCTCATTTCAACACCAGCTGAGCCCCCACACACCCCTGGCCCCCAGGCGGGTTCTGCCTTTTTAGAAAGTTGCCTGGAGACAAGGACCACAGCTCTGGGCTGGGTGTGGAGAGAGGCAGGCACCAGGGGGCGGGGCTGCGAGAGCTGTGGGGACCTGCGAGAGTTTTCAGATCTGAATCCACACTTTCTCCCTCCAGACGGGTTCGGGTTCGTGAGTCTGTTGCGTGCACCTGACCCGGGGGCGGGCGGGAAGCTGCTGTCCTCAGCTCCCTGGTTAACAATTGTTTTCATGATTTCCCACAGAGCAGGTGTGTGAGCCCAGTCGACCTGGGGTGCTGCTCCCCGACCTGGGGTGCTGCTCCCTGACCTGGGGTGCTGCTCCCCGACCTGAGATGCTGCTCCCTGACCTGCGATGCTGCTCCCCGACCTGGGGTGCTGCTCCCCGACCTGAGATGCTGCTCCCTGACCTGCGATGCTGCTCCCCGACCTGGGGTGCTGCTCCCCGACCTGAGATGCTGCTCCCTGACCTGCGATGCTGCTCCCCGACCTGGGGTGCTGCTCCCCGACCTGAGATGCTGCTCCCTGACCTGCGATGCTGCTCCCCGACCTGGGGTGCTGCTCCCCGACCTGAGATGCTGCTCCCTGACCTGCGATGCTGCTCCCCGACCTGGGGTGCTGCTCCCCGACCTGAGATGCTGCTCCCTGACCTGCGATGCTGCTCCCCGACCTGGGGTGCTGCTCCCCGACCTGAGATGCTGCTCCCTGACCTGCGATGCTGCTCCCCGACCTGGGGTGCTGCTCCCCGACCTGAGATGCTGCTCCCTGACCTGCGATGCTGCTCCCCGACCTGGGGTGCTGCTCCCCGACCTGAGATGCTGCTCCCTGACCTGCGATGCTGCTCCCCGACCTGGGGTGCTGCTCCCCGACCTGAGATGCTGCTCCCTGACCTGCGATGCTGCTCCCCGACCTGGGGTGCTGCTCCCCGACCTGAGATGCTGCTCCCTGACCTGCGATGCTGCTCCCCGACCTGGGGTGCTGCTCCCCGACCTGAGATGCTGCTCCCTGACCTGCGATGCTGCTCCCCGACCTGGGGTGCTGCTCCCCGACCTGAGATGCTGCTCCCTGACCTGCGATGCTGCTCCCCGACCTGGGGTGCTGCTCCCCGACCTGAGATGCTGCTCCCTGACCTGCGATGCTGCTCCCCGACCTGGGGTGCTGCTCCCCGACCTGAGATGCTGCTCCCTGACCTGCGATGCTGCTCCCCGACCTGGGGTGCTGCTCCCCGACCTGAGATGCTGCTCCCTGACCTGCGATGCTGCTCCCCGACCTGGGGTGCTGCTCCCCGACCTGAGATGCTGCTCCCTGACCTGCGATGCTGCTCCCCGACCTGGGGTGCTGCTCCCCGACCTGAGATGCTGCTCCCTGACCTGCGATGCTGCTCCCCGACCTGGGGTGCTGCTCCCCGACCTGAGATGCTGCTCCCTGACCTGCGATGCTGCTCCCCGACCTGGGGTGCTGCTCCCCGACCTGAGATGCTGCTCCCTGACCTGAGATGCTGCTCCCTGACCTGAGATGCTGCTCCCTGACCTGGGGTGCTGCTCCCTGACCTGGGGTGCTGCTCACCAACCTGGGGTGCTGCTCCCCAACCTGGGATGCTGCTCCCCGACCTGGGGTGCTGGTCCCCTTCTGCTGTAACAGCTCACGCTTCCTGGCAGGATCCACAAGGTGGTGTTGCTCAGACGAAGAGTTCGGGAAACGTCTCTGGAGGAAAGAGAGAGAGAAAGAGAAACATCCATGATGAGAGAGAATCATTGATCGGCTGCCTCCTGCACGCCCCCCACTGGGATGGAGCCTGCAACCCAGGCCTGTGCCCTGACCGGGAATGGAACCCTGATGCTCAACCACTGAGCCACACCAGCCGGGCACGCTCATTTATTTTTAAAGTTGACGCCAGAGATAAAGAACTCTTGCATATCCTTAACCATGACCTGGGCCATGACACAGGAAGTCCCCCGAGTGCCTACTCCCATCACAGGGTGCCCTTTTGAGGCTGGAGGGGATGTGGGGACACGCTGGGCTCCCCAGGGACAAGCCTGCCTGAAATAATGATGGTGATGCCCCCTCACCGTGGCAGCGGCCTGGGCGTGGCTGGGAGTGCGTGGACGGCAGGTGAATGACAGCAGTAAGCAGCTGCGGCACCTCCTGCTACGAGCCACGTGCTGATGAGCCCGTGGGTGCAGTTTCATCGCGTCCCTCCCGGCGCCCGAGGAGGCAGGTCCCCTCTTGTCCCCACTGGTTCAGGGGGAGGCGGAGGTTCTGAGAGGCCACGGCTCTAAAAGCGACTGCGGAGAGCAGACACGAGGCTCGGACCCGACTGCCCCACTCACTCCGAAGCCGGGTCCATCTCTCCCAGGTGGTTTCAGGGGAAGGCGCCGGGAGGTGGGTCACTCAGCGTGGCTGCTGGGGGCAGGGGGAGGGGTCATCGCAGCAGCCGCCTGGGAAGTTTCTTTCCAGCTTATTGCCCCGCCCAGGCCTGCCGCCCCCTGTGGTCCTGGGTGAGTGGGTCCTGGGCGAGTGGGTCCTGGGTGAGTGGGTCCTGGGTGAGTGGGTCCTGGGCGAGTGGGGTCCTGGGTGAGTGGGTGAGTGGGTGAGTGGGTCCTGGGTGAGTGGGTGAGTGGGTGAGTGGGTCCTGGGTGAGTGGGTGAGTGGGTGAGTGGGTCCTGGGTGAGTGGGTGAGTGGGTGAGTGGGTCCTGGGTGAGTGGGTGAGTGGGTGAGTGGGTCCTGGGTGAGTGGGTGAGTGGGTGAGTGGGTCCTGGGTGAGTGGGTGAGTGGGTGAGTGGGTCCTGGGTGAGTGGGTGAGTGGGTGAGTGGGTCCTGGGTGAGTGGGTGAGTGGGTGAGTGGGTCCTGGGTGAGTGGGTGAGTGGGTGAGTGGGTCCTGGGTGAGTGGGTGAGTGGGTGAGTGGGTCCTGGGTGAGTGGGTGAGTGGGTGAGTGGGTCCTGGGTGAGTGGGTGAGTGGGTGAGTGGGTCCTGGGTGAGTGGGTGAGTGGGTGAGTGGGTCCTGGGTGAGTGGGTGAGTGGGTCCTGGGTGAGTGGGTCCTGGGTGAGTGGGTCCTGGGCCAGTGGGTGAGTGGGTGAGTGGGTGAGTGGGGGAGTGGGTGAGTGGGTCCTGGGGGGAAGCCACGGCAGCTGTCACCTGATGCCCAGAGAGAACTCTGCTGCCTCCCGTGGAAGAGGAACCCTGAGCGCACGACAGCCGCTGTCTCCAATTCGTCCACAGACGCCACTTCATTCTCGCCAAAGCCCGTGTCTGCGTTCAGAGCACCTGTGAGACTTTAACAGACTGTGGCTCACTCAGCCCTGATCTCACCGTTAGTTCAGAGACGGAAACAGACCCAGGGTCTGGTCAGGGAAGAATGAAACTGGCAACAGGTCCCCCCGGTTGCCAGGAGGAGAACTCAAGCACCAGACCAGCCCGGCCGCATGGCTCAGTGGTTGAGCATCGACCTATGAGCCAGGAGGTCACAGTTGATTCCCGGTCAGGGCCCAGGCCCGGGTTGTGAATGGAGTAAAACTGTCACTATTCGCAGATGACATGATATTGTACGTAGAAAACCCTAAAGACTCCATCAAAAGACTACTAGACTTAATAAATGAATTTGGCAATGTAGCAGGATACAAAATTAACACCCAGAAATCTATGGCTTTTTATACACCAATAATGAACTCACAGAAAGAGAAATTAGAAAAGCAATCCCATTTACCATTGCAACAAAAAAACTAAGATACCTAGGAATAAACTTAACTAAGGAGGTAAAAGACCTGTACTCAGAAAACTACAGGCCATTGAAAAAAGAGATAGAGGAAGGCATAAACAAATGGAAGAATAAATATACCGTGTTCGTGGATTGGTAGAATCAACATCATTAAACTGTCCATACTACCCAAAGCAATATATAGACTCAATGCAATCCCCATTAAAATATCAACAGCATATTTCACAGACCTAGAAAAAAACTCTCCAAAAATTCATATGGAATAAAAAAAAAAGGCCCCATACAGCTGCAGCAATCCTGAGAAAGAACAACATGTACATACAGAGGGACAGTGAACTGGCCCCCTGTTTAAAAAGTTTGAGGACCCCTGACATAAACTGATGAACTAAAATAGATCCAGAGTCACAGAGCATCGAACAGACCGTCCAACCTCAGAGAGAAGGTGGGGGAGTGGAGGTAAGAGGTCAAGCATGCACCTGAGCATAACCATGGACACAGACAGTAGGGGGTGAGGGCCTGTGCTGGGGTGGGAGCTGTTCAAAAGTTTGTAATGGTCTTTATTATCCATGAATGAGTGAGATCATGTGGTATTTTTCCTTCATTGACTGGCTTATTTCACTTAGCATAATGCTCTCCAGTTCCATCCATGCTGTTGCAAATGGTAAGAGTTCCTTCTTTTTTACAGCAGCATAGTATTCCATCGTGTAGATGTACCACAGTTTTCTAATCCATTCATCTACTGATGGGCACTTAGGCTGTTTCCAGATCTTAGCTATGGTGAATTGTGCTGCTATGAACATATGGGTGCACATATCCTTTCTGATTGGTGTTTCTGGTTTCTTGGGATATATTCCTAGAAGTGGGATCACAGGGTCAAATGGGAGTTCCATTTCCAGCTTTTTGAGGAAACTCCATACTGTCTTCCATAGTGGCTGCACCAGTCTGCATTCCCACCAGCAGTGCAGGAGAGTTCCTTTTTCTCCACATCCTCTCCAGCACTTGTCGTTTGTTGATTTGTTGATGATAGCCATTCTGACAGGTGTGAGATGGTACCTCATTGTTGTTTTGATTTGCATCTCTCGGATGATTAGTGACTTTGAGCATGTTTTCATATGTCTCTTGGCTTTCTGAATGTCCTCTTTTGAAAGGTGTCTATTTAGATCCTTTGCCCATTTTTTGATTGGATTGTTTATCTTCTTTTTGTTAAGTTGTATGAGTTCCCTATAAATTTTGGAGATTAGGCCCTTATCAGATATGACGTTGGCAAATATGTTTTCCCATGCAGTGGGTTTTCTTGTTGTTTTGTTGATGGTTTCTTTTGCTGTGCAGAAGCTTTTTATTTTGATGTAGTCCCATTTGTTCATTTTCTCTTTAGTTTCAAGTGCCCTAGGAGCTGTATCAGTGAAGAAATTGCTTTGGCATATGTCTGAGATTTTGTTGCCTTTGGATTCTTCTAGAATTTTTATGGTTTCCTGTCGTACATTTAAGTCCTTTATCCATTTTGAGTTTATTCTTGTGTATGGTGTAAGTTGGTGGTCTAGTTTCATTTTCTTGCATATATCTGTCCAATTTTCCCAACACCATTTATTGAAGAGACTATCTTGGCTCCATTGTATGTTCTTGCCTCCTTTGTCAAATATTAATTGAGCATATTGGTTCGGGCCGACATGTAATACTTTAAACAATAAAGAATTTAAATTAAAAAACAATTGGTTTCAGCACAAGGTGCGTGAGTGTTAGGACTTAACTAATGACAAAAGGCGACGAGGAGACACAAGCTCCCACAGACCGTGGGTTTCAGGTTCGCGCACAGGGAGACGGTGAGTTGATTCTCTGGGAGGGAAGCCACTGAGCACAGTTGGTGAAATTCTTCCAGGACCAGGCTCTGAGCATCAGGGAATCTCTCCTCCCGCCACCAGGTGGTGCATGGAAGCAGCAGGCAAGCCTGGAGCTGCCTCCTGAGCTCAGCGTGTGTCCTGCCAATCTCTCACCGGGGCCTGGCACACCCGCACCGCACACCCTGGTCGCGGGAGAAAATGCTGAGGATGAGCCACACGCAGTCGGAGCCGAGGGGCCTCATCACGATCTGAGCCTGACTAGACGCCCCAACCCATCGCCTTGGTCCTGGGACATGCATTTCTTTTTGTTTGTTTGTTGTTAATTCTCACCAGAGGATATTTTTCCGTTGATATTTTAGAGGGAATGGGAGGAAGAGGGAGAGACAGAGAGAAACATCGATGTGAGAGCGAGACATCGACTGGTTGCCTCCTGCACGCACCCTGCCTGGAGCCAGGGATCAAGCCGGCAACTGAGGTCCATGCCTTTGACCAGAATCCAACGCGGGACGTTCAGTCCACAAGCCAACGCTCTATCCACCCAGCAAAGCCAGCTAGGGCATGGGAGATGCGTTTCTTA
>NW_005370403.1:833227-845611 GCF_000412655.1 Myotis brandtii
TATTTATATTCTTATTGATTTCAGAGAGGAAGGGAGGAGAGAGCGACATCATGATGAGAGAGAATCATTGATTAGATGCTTCCTGCACGCCCCACACTGTGGATCGAACCCACAACCCGGGCCTGTGCCCTGACCAGGAATCCAACCATGACCTCCTGGTTCATGAGTCGACACCCCACCATTGAGGCACGTTGGCCGGGCGGGAGATACATTTCTTAGTCACATACACGAACAGCTCTCAGCCTGCGGACGCCAAAAGTCCAACCCAGTTCTCAGCAAGCAAACTGGAGCCGGAACTGGCTCTGCCTGACCCAACCGTGGAGTGAATGGTGTGACGTTGCCATTCCGCCATCTCCTCTCCTGTCCTCCTGTTCTTCCCTCCCTCCCCCCTCCCTCCTCGCCTCCCTCCCTATGAACAGCCCGAGCCCAGCCTCAGGGAGCTGATACCTGTCCCGCTGGTGTAAGTGTTGTTTACTGCGCATTAACTGGTATTTACGGAACAATGCCCAGCGAGGCTCCAACCCAAACCTCTTAAAGGGACAATGAGTCCATTTCTGTGTAGACGGAGACGCACTTGTCCTCACCCCTGTGGTTCTGGTCTGATTGTATCTCAGTCCCTTCCTCTGTGTCAGTGTTTCATCTGAATTCCCTCTGACCTTCAGGGCTTCACAAGGTCATCGAGGGAGGAGAGCATGGTCCTGCAGAGCCTTCACACACCACAGAAGCCCCATTTGCAAACATCCGCCCTAAGGCACCGGCACCCAGAGGCCCGTGCAGTCAGCAGGTTATTGAAGGACATCCTTAGCCAATTCATTGATGTTCTTTTTTTTCATATACATTTATATTTTTAAATACATATTTTTATTGATTTCAGAGAGGAAGGGGAAGAGAGAGAGAAACATCAATGATGAGAGAGAATCATTAACAGGCTGCCTCCTGCATGCTTCCTACTAGGGATCAAGCCCACAACCCGGGCATGTGCCCTGACCAGGAATCGAACCCTGACCTCCTGGTTCATAAGTTGACGCTCAACCACCGAGCCACACCGGCCGGGCCAATTTATTGATTTTCTTTGGCGATTTCAGGATGGGAGTTCACAGTGAGGTCAGTGCATCAACCACGTTTTGCCACCTGCCCCTGGAGGTCACAGAACATATCCAAATATTCAGCTGCTAATACCTCAGCTCAGATGGCACTTCTTCCAGGAAGCCCTCCATGAATTCCCTGCCCATAAACATTTCCTCGGGCCAGTTCACTTACCTACCCCTGCACTGAACACGGATTACACTTGCTTTTGAGGTTGATTAACCCCTGAGGGCACGGGCTGTGCATCGTTTGTCCTAAATCCCAGCACAACGCCGGTCGTAGGAGGACGCACAGTGAGTGAAGGGATGAGCTACTCCGTTAGCAGGTGAAAAAGAAGCTGTGCTCTTCCGGGGGGACAGAGACGGGTACATTTCCCAACCTTCGTTTCACGGCTGGTTTGTTTGCTTGAAGCTTAAAAAGCACACACATTGGATTCCATCTATGTGACAAGAAATACCAGGTGATTTAGTCAATTTAATCAACAACTGAGCAAAAGAAGAAAAAATCATTATGTGAGCTTTCAAAAATTAATGAGTGACATTTTAATTCACAAATGTTCTCAAATATGTTATTCTTTGCTTCTTAGAACAATCCCACTGAATGGGTTCAATTGGGATCATTTTATAGACGACTGACTCAGAACTTAGAGACATGAACTGACTGGAGTTACTAAAGGCCAAGTCGCGACAAGCTCTCCGGTTCCAGACCCCGTGTCCCCTCTACAAAACCAAGCCAGTGCCTGCCCCCCCCCCCCCCCCCCCCAGGGCAGGGACCTCCGGCTGCCGGGCCATTGCGGCCTGGGGCTGGCTGATGTGACCAGTGAATGTGGTATTCCTGGGCTAAAAAAACTGTTTTTCTCCTGGCTCGGCCATTTATTAGCTTTTAGACCTTAAAAAGGTCATCAAAACCTTTTGTCAGCTTTCAGTGTCTTAAAGTCAGGATAAAAAAGTGAAGTTGGGGCACATCCATTTCTTAACTCTTGGGTGGTTAGAGGGTCCAGCTTCATCCCTATCACAATAACAACTGCCATTTCTTCTGTCCTATGTACCCTCACTGTTCTTACTACTTAACACGTAATAATAACTCATTTCAGCCTCATGACAACCTAAAGTAGGTACTGCTATTGTACCCATTTTACAGATGCTAAAGCAGAGGCAGGAGAGGGTTAAGTAATTCAGTCACAGCCACACATCTAGTCCGTGAAGGCAGGATTAAACCAGGTTGCAAGGGAAGCACTGAGCATGATGTTTGACCCAGTGGTGCTGAATCAACTAACCTATTGTTGTTGTTATTATTACTAAATGCAAATTTTACCAACTTACTGGGGGAGGACCTATATGAGTCCCATAGTCAATGCCCAGGGGCACAGAGCTCATTTTCCTGGGAAGATGAAAACCTTGGGGGCCCATGAGGGCTGAGCCCCATCCAGCTTGCCCCTGCCTGAGGCCCCTGTGCAACCGCTGGGATAATTCCCGCCTCTGCTCACAGAACCGTGCGGGCAATCAGCTCCTATCAGGCTGTTAGTAAGTTATTTTTGTAACAAAATACTGTCTTCCTTTAATTTCCATGCAAATTCGAGGAAGCCCACACAAGTATGTTTATTTAAAGATGTTCCCGGAGGAATGTAATTTGACCTGTTGAAGGCGCAACAGGAAGGCACAGAGAGGAGCAGGATGGTGTGAACGTGTCCTGAGCCGCTGGTAAATTCTCCCCCTTTCAGTCTAACAGCAAACCCTGCCCTCACCTGGGCCCAGGACAGAGCGCGCAGGAACTCCCGGGAGCGCGTCCGGGCGCGTGTCCCCGGATGCAGTTCCTGTGCAGTAACTCCCGGCCCACGTGTGGGAGCATTAGACCAGGGCTGACTGACAATGCACCGCGTGCTGCTGTTCTCAGATCCCCGACGGGGGCTGGGAGAGAAATGCCCAAGCCCAGCATCTACAGGAGCAACAGGATGTGGAAGCAGACACTGTGCCTGGGGGCCGGCCGCCGGGCCTGAGCTGGCTGCACACGGACCGACTGGGGGCTGCCCTGAGCCTCCGTGTCTTTCAGAAACAGAAATCACCATTTCTTTAGTTCCTGTTCGTTTGAAACACATGAAATAGAGGTCAGTTGGCAAACTGTAAAATACCATGTGAATTGCCGGGCATTTTTCATTCGCTATCCGTGGAGGAGAGGCAGCGACATGGCGTGTGGAAATGCCGAGGGATGGTCACAGACATGACGGTAGGAATTCTGCTGGCCTTTTCCTGGGACCACCTGGCTCTTGCCAGGCTGGTGGTACCACATACTTGAAAGTACATTCAGGCGACTTCATGCAAATTAGAGTCAGGGACGAATGTGTTGAGCAGAAAACAGTGTGATTTCACAGTGACTGTGGAACAGAGCAAAATTGGCAGCGACACCCGAGGGGCTGGGTTAGCCTGCTGAGCGATGGTAATAAAAGTGATCGAATCCCACTTAGTTGTGGAAGAAAAAGACAAACTCTGAATTTCTTAGGAGAGAAGCATGAGTTTCATGACGGCTTCTGGTTAAGGCCTGGTCACTGTTGCTGGCCTCATGCTAGTCACGGGCTGCGTGAAGGTCACACTGTCTCATGCCCTGACTTTCAGGATCATTCGTTCTACGGGAAGACGTGCCCAGTTAGCCTCTCCTTGGGGGATGAGTAAAAGGGGTGAATTCGTCTGGGCAGGTGGGCGCTGGGGGTTCCGGTTCCTTCTCTTTCTGTGGGAGGTCAGCTGCACTTGGCTGAAATACACGTGGATTATGACAATGAACATGCGTGTGGAGAAACACAGTCCACGGTCGAGGAACGATTTGTCAGCTGCCTCTTGTGACCCTCGAGGTCACATCTGGTAGCCAAACGAATGGCTGTTTCAAAGCTTTAAATTGAGAAAAACCCTTCGCAGGTGGAACTCCTGCTACGCACGCTGTGTGCTAAGTGGCCGATGGAACAGCCGGGCCATTGAGAAGCGCCCTTTCCTGGCTGATTTGTACGCAGTGGCCCAACTCACTTGAAAAGCCTCTTTATTTTCTAAGGAGTAAATCCATGGCAAACATTTCAATAAACAAAAGAACAAAAAATACTACTGAGGCCAAATCCTACCACGCCGCTCCTCCAGGAGGTTAGAGGATGTATCTCCCCGTGAAGGAACTGAGATGTGAGCCTGGAAAACTGTCTTTCTTTTCAAATAAACTCAATGCAATAGAGTTTTCAAAAACCTTGAACAAGCCCGGCTGGCGTGGCTCAGTGGTTGAGCATGGACCTAGGAACCAGGAGGTCAGGGTTCAATTCCCGGTCAGGGCACATGCCTGGGTTGCAGGCTCGATCCCCAGTGGGGGGCGTGCAGGAGGCAGCTGATCCATGATTCTCTCTCATCATTGATGTTTCTGTCTCTCCCTCTCCCTTCTTCTCTGAAATCAATAAAAAAAAAATATTTTTTTAAATCTTGAACACACATTGTGAGTAAGCATTGTGAGGAGCACCGTGGAAAGTGTTTTAAATAGAACAGTTGAGAGTGTTTCTTAGCCTTGCCCTCCTGCAATAGGACAAGTGAGAGACAATAGCTAATCTCGGAGGGTCCTTCCAGCTCTGATATCCCATGATCCTCTGACCCGTTAGATTTAGGTCTACCTGTTAGGTGTACAGCCTCCTAAACCCGTGGGATTTAGGGCAAGTTTCACAGACTTAACAGCCTTCATGGGCCAGAGGAGCAAGGGAAATGGATCCCCGACCAGGTGGTAACTGGGGGAGCAGGGAAATGCACGTCCCTGTGAGAGGGGTGCTATGGGATGAATTGTGTCCCCCCAGATTCATATGCCGAAGTCCTTCCCCCCAGGACCAAGAATGTGATGCTATTTGGAAGCATGGCTGCTGCGGGTGTAATTAGTTAAGGTTATACTGGAGCAACACGACTTGTGTGAAATTTGCACACAGATGCACTCAGGGGGACACCTCATGAACACAAAGCAGAGATCGGAGTGGCAGGTCTTCAAGCCAAGTCACAGCAGCACCCGGCTCGCCTCTGCCTGACGGGCTGGAGGGGGAACCGGGACTCCTGGAGACTCCGATGGGAGCGGAAGTGGACTCGTGTGTGACCATCTGATAAAACGGGCACCTTCCGGCCAAGTACAGCCGCGCCAATATCCCGGGCACAGCACCGAGTCAGCTGAGTGATCTCTTTAATCCACCGGCTGCAGAACCTCGCCTCTCCCTCACCGCCTAACCTCCGGCCGTGACGCATGTCCTGCCACCAGACGGTCGCCCGCGGGGCTTGTTACTAATGGTGTCATTAGGAACTTAAATTGTTATTAAAATTCTTATGTATCTGTGATGGGTATTTTTCAGGGAGATCTTAATAATTGTGCAACAGGATTTATCTTCTTTTAAAAAAAATCCAGTTTGAAACGGGCTGAAGTCGGCTCCTGAGGTAGAGAACGTGTGTGTCAGGCAGCGAGTCGCAGGTCACCAGCGTGTTTCTGTGAGATGCATTTTAACACGTTTGAGAGCAGTAGGGAGCTGGAAACCTTTAGAAAATGGTTTCCCTTCTTCTCTCCCTTCCTCCTTTCATTACCTTCTTCCAGAATAATTCAGTCCAAGAGCCAGGGGATCAGATGCCACACAAGGAAGGTGGGGCTGGAATCCACAGTGGCTCATGGGAGGGGCCTTGGGGACCATGAGGTGGTGGCCCCTGGAGGGAGGGAGGTGGCTCCTGGGAGAATGACCAAAGGCAGGAACCAGCCGCTTGGTCACAGACAAGACGCTCTGAGTCTCAGCTTCAATGAGATGAGTGTCTGGCCTGCACACACCAGCACACATGCACACACAACACACCGGCATGTACACATGTGCATACATGCACAGACACACACAAAACACGCATGCACACGCACGTGCACGCACCTCCACACACAGAGCCGTTGCACAGCAGCAGATCTTCCTGGTGTGAGCTAAGGTGAAAGATTTGGACCAAAAAATGTTACTAGAATTCAAGACGGTGGTGGTTGGAAACTCTGCTCAATCACAACAATGCAAAAGTTAGAACGGAAATAAAGGCCTTGAGATTTCCTCTGAGGTATCATTTCTGCTGAGGCCACGGCACACCCCAGGCGCACTGTTCCTGTTAGAACTGGCGGGTGTGGGAAGAGGGACCAGGGCCCCGTTTTCTGCTCTTTGGACTCGGCCGCCAGCCCCTTCCCCTGGAGGCTCATGGGGTCCCAGGAGCATTTCAGGAACCCAGGGGAGAAGATGTGCTGACTTAACCAACTCAGTCGCAGACAAACAATGCCCCGGGCACAGGTTTCTCTCTATTTCTTTGGTGTTTATTTCTTTGGTGTAAGTAAAGAACAAATGTGGACTCAGATGAGGAGAGGAGTGGGAGGGGTTACAAAAGAGGGCGGGGCTTCTGCAGGGGGAGGAAGGAATTTCGACCTCTGACCCTGAGATCTATACGTGTCAAAGGTCAGCTAGAAAAGGGCTTTCCCCTTTTTCTTTTTTTTTTTAAACAGAACAGTTTTGGTTTTTTTATTATTGATTTTCAGAGAGGAAGGGAGAGGGAGGGAGAGAGATAGAAACATCAGTGATTAGGGAGAATCATTGATTAGCTGCCTCCTGCACGCCCCCCCCCGGGGGTCAAGCCTGCAACCCGGGCATGTGTCCTTCACTGGAATTGAACCTGGGACCCTTCAGTCCACACGCTGATGCTCTATCCACTGAACCACACCATTATGGACAGGGCTTTCCTCTTATGGGGAGGAGTGAACTGCTTGGAAAGAACCAGATGTAGCCCATGACCATGTGGGATTTGTTCCAGGGATGCAAGGCTGGTACAATATCCACAAATCAATAAACGTGATACATCACATAAACAAACTGAGAAATAAACACATGATCATATCAATTGATGCAGATAAAGCATTTGACAAAATCCAACACTCTTTCCTGATAAAAGCTCTCAACAAAGTGGGAATAGAGGGGTCATACCTCAACATAATAAAAGCCTTATATGACAAACCTACAGCCAACATCATACTCAATGGACAAAAGCTAAAACCATTTCTCATAAGAACAGGAACAAGACAGGGATGCCCACTTTCACCACTCCTGTTCGTCATAATACTAGAAGTGCTAGCCATAGTGATCAGACAAGAAGAAGAAATAAAAGGCATCCAAATTGGAAAAGAAGAAGTAAAACTGTCACTATTCACAGATGACATGTTATTGTAATAGAAAACCCTAAAGACTCCATCAAAAAACTAGTAGACTTAATAAATGAATTTTGCAATGTAGAAAGATATAAAATTAATACCCAGAAATCTATTGCATTTTTATACACCAGTAATGAACTCTCAGAAAGGGAAACTAAACAAACAACTCCATTTACCATTGCAACCAAAAAGTTAAGATACTTAGGAATAAACTTAACTAAGGAGGTAAGAGACCTGTACTCAGGAAGCTACAGGACATTGAAAAAAGAGATAGAGGAAGACATAAACAAATGGAAGAATAAATATACCGTGTTCATGGATTGGTAGAATCAACATCATTAAACTGTCCATACTACCCAAAGCAATCTACAGATTCAATGAGATCCCTATTAAAATACCAATGGTATATTTCACAGACCTAGAAAAAATACTCCAAAAATTTATATGGAATAAAAAAAGACACCAAATAGTAGCAGCAATCTTGAGAAAGAAAAACGAAGTTGGAGGAATCACAATTCCAGATTTCAAGTTATACTACAAAGCCACCATAATCAAAACAGCCTGGTACCGGCACAAGAACAGACATATAGACCAATGGAACAGAACAGAGAACCCAGAAATCGACCCAAGCCATTATGCTCAATTAATATTGGACAAAAGAGGCAAGAGCATACAATGGAGTCAAGATAGTCTCTTCAATAAATGGTGTTGGGAAAATTGGACAGATACATGCAAAAAAATGAAATTGGACCACCAACTTACACCATACACAAAAACAAACAAAATGGATAGAAGACTTAAATGTAAGACATGAAATCATAATAATTCTAGAAGAAACCATTGGCAGCAAAATAGCAGACATCTCTCATAGCAATATGTTTATGGATACATCTCCTAGGATAATGGCAATTAAGGAGAAAATAAGCAAATGGGACTAAATCAAAATAAAAAGCTTCTGCACAATAAAAAGGCTGCTTGCTTGTTGGTTCGGTTCCCTCAGCCTCCCACGCCCACGGTGCCCCAGGATGTCCCAGCTGTTTGTCTCTCTACGGGTGCTACTCGCCCTCCCAGCTGCAGAAAACCTTTATCCAAAGCCTTTCTCCCCTCCTCAAAGCCCTCCGGGAATTGTGACAAGGGCTGTGGGAACTGCATAAGGTGAAAGTTTCACCAACGGAAGAGACGAGAGAGACAGAATAGCAGGATTCGCTTCACTGAATGTGTGGCCAACGCTCCTCGATTGGGTTGAACAAATAGCCCTGAGAGAGCAAGTCTGGTTCCCAATGGTGTTCATCCAAAGCCCCAAATAACCAGGGCCCAGGGCCCAGTCAGCAAGCAGGTGCCCGACCCTCACCCTGTGCCAAAGGCAGACGAGACACTTCCCGCAGCCCTTTGACACTGTCGAGGGCACGGCACGCCGTTGGCGAAGAATCGTCTAAATCAATCCCAGTGTCAGAGCTGACGTCCGCAGCGTCCTCATGACTCCATGCTACGGACACAAGTGCCCACAGAGCAAGAGCGGCAGGGGGCTGGCTGGGTGAGGAGGCCGGGGCTCACAGCAGCACAGCGACATGGTGACTATTGTCTGACAGGTGGGAGCCAAGTGCACTGGGAAGCGGGGCCCACCTGTCAAGATCTCTTCTCACGTGCAGGGCAGACGTGCTCACCCGCTGACAAAGCTCCCTCTACCTGGGAGGGGCCCTGGGTGCAGACACAACAGAGTGGCTTTCCCTGATCCCCCTCCACCGAAGGGCACTCCCAGGGCTCTCCTCGAGCCGGCAGGAGCCAGCACCCACCCTGCCTGCTGGGCTCTGCCTGAGTACAATTTCCCTCCTTTAAATATATACTAGTATATCCAGCTCATTAACCTCCCAGAGGAAAATATGAGGCCATTAAAGGCTAAACAGTCCATTAGTAAGGAAATGTTTTAACTTTAATATAGTGCTTTTTAAGCTCAAGTGTGTGTGTGTGTGTGTGTGTGTGTGTGTGTGTGTGTGTATGTGTATGTGAGGGGGGGTGGTGCTCACTAACACCCTAGGTCATTTATTCTTCCAGGAACCAGGGCCAGGGCGGGAGCTGTCCGAGGTACCACATGGTTTGTGCTCACTGTTGGTCACTGTAAACACCCACCGTCTGCCCTACCCCCCAGGTGTCATCAGAGCACCCTGCCCAGAGCCTCCGGCCCAGAATCCCACAGAACCCAGTTCCAGCCCCAAATCAGTCCCCGAGCCCAGCGGGTACAACGCGGATTGTGCCGACGAGAGAGCACAGGAAGGGGCCGCAAGTTGGTGACAAGGGAGAAATGGGATTTGATTTCCTGACTATTACTCAAGGGCCACTCTATTCTATTCCTCTCTCCTCCCTCCCCCGCCTCTGCCGCCCCCTCCCCCAGGCTGGGAGACCAGGAGTCCCTGTTACACAGCCCACATCCCTGGTCCCCCCGCCCTGGGTCCCCCCGCCCTGGGTCCCTCCCCGAGGCTAGGAGACCAGGGGTCCCTGTTACACAGGCACACAGCTGGCCTCACCCTGGTCCCTCCTCCCTGGTCCCCCCGCCCTGGGTCCCCCCGCCCTGGGTCCCTCCCCGAGGCTAGGAGACCAGGGGTCCCTGTTACACAGGCACACAGCTGGCCTCACCCTGGTCCCTCCTCCCTGGTCCCCCCGCCCTGGGTCCCCCCGCCCTGGGTCCCTCCCCGAGGCTAGGAGACCAGGGGTCCCTGTTACACAGGCACACAGCTGGCCTCACCCTGGTCCCTCCTCCCTGGTCCCCCCGCCCTGGGTCCCCCCGCCCTGGGTCCCTCCCCGAGGCTAGGAGACCAGGGGTCCCTGTTACACAGGCACACAGCTGACCTCACCAGACTCCATCTGGTGGTTGTACGCTGTGCACCTCCTCTTTTCTCCTCCAAATCAGCTCCGCTTCCCCCCCTCCTGGGCCCCACCCCCAACCTGTCATGGCACACGGGCGGCTCCCTGCTCGTCTGTCCCGTGTGGTCAGTTCACCGACAGTCCTGTGCGGAGAAGGGCCCACGAGGAAAGACGAATGGCCCAGAGTGAGTGGGGAGTTTCCCACGGAGCTCGAGAGGCAGCTGGACGCCCAGGCACATGGTTTTTATTTTTTAAAATGTCTGTGACCAGCATTCAGTTTAAAGACAAGCACAACATGGCCAGGGTTTCTGTGAACACATCGCACGACCAGCAATCGCTGACGCAGCCTCTCCCAGCTTCTCGCTAAAACACCACTGAAAACACAGAAATGAACACACACTGGCAGCCGATTCTTGTAAGGATCTGGGAGAATTTCCACCATCGACAAACCTACAGAGATGAACAGATGCCCACCTTCGGAGCCAGCATATGCTTTGCTGCATTAAGTAGAGAAAGCCTATCGACCTTAAATATAGAGGCAAAAAGGCACTTCCCTCTCCTCTGCTGATGTAGAACTAAGTGTGCGCTGGCGTGTCCGGGGGGGGGGGGGTCTGTGATGCTGGGGATGTGCCACCATCCGATGCCCCGCACAGTAGCCACCACTGCATGATGACCGAGCCCTGGAAATGTGGTTAGCACAACGGAGGGTTTCAAATTTAACATAACCAACTTAGAGTTGTGATCGGGATTAAATGAGGGGCGTGTGCAAACCACTGAGCCCGGTGCCAGCTCAACCACTCGCCAAATGGTCTTCTGCTGCTATTACTTCTCCAGACTTACAAAGAGAGACAGAAGGAAGATTATTTTTGTGCTGAGAATTTTTCCAATGGGGACATTTTTAATTTTTGAGAAAAATGGAAGGAAAACCCCCCGTGTTAGCTTCTACTTTCTTGCTAAGAAAAATGATGTTAATTAAGCATCCAGAGCAACTAGGAAAGTTAGAGTTTCAAACGCTGACTTCCACGCTTTCCGAGGCCAAGAGTAAAGCGTCAGTGCCCTTCCACACACTTCGCTGTAAGTGCGATATGTTATGGAAAACAAACGGGTAACGTTTTAAAACCAAAGCTTTGTTGTTGGCACAGCAATTTCCCTTAGCACTTCCCCTCAGCAGCTGAAATGGCTCATTGAAATAAAGGAGAGAAAGAAAACATTGTGTCACAAAAAGGAGATTTTAAGAAGACGTGCTGGTGACAAGCCAGAGCCCCTCGGTGGTGGGAGCCAGAGCCCGGGGCACGAGGAAGTGCCCACGTTCAGGCGTCGGCTGGGAGAGGGCTCAGGCCGCAGTGGTCACCGTCCATTACTGACCAGCTGCTGCGGGAAGAGGACGTTGGTTCTCCTTCCCCAAGAAGCAGAAATTAGACTGATTTTTTCAAGCTTAAAGGAGACAGATTGGACTTGGTATTTTAAAACACAAGGAGAAAAAGAGAACGTACCCCTCCCAACTTCCTACCAAGGACAAGTCACTGGCTACTGTGACCCCGAAATGCCCCTGAAGGACCTGGCCACCCGCTGCCAGGGCTGTGTTCTCCCCCCTCCCTGGTCCCTCCTCCCTGGGTCCCCCCTCCCTGTTCCTCCCTCCCTGGTCCCTCCTCCGTGGTCCCCCCTCAACTACCCAGCCCTCCACTCTGCACGACACCAGACTGAGCTTCAGATGGAGACGGGATGACACACATGCACAGAGCACATGTTAATCCAGTGGCTCACAAGCTTGTCTCCCCATTAGAATGACCTGAGCACCTTTTGCAATCCCAGTTCCCAGGCTGTTCCCAGACCAGGTAAAACCAGGGCCCAGGACTCCGCCCGGCTAAGGCGGGGACCAAGGTTGAGACCCAGCACTTACTCCAAGGCCCAGGTCCTCACAGGACGGCCCCACCTTCCGGCCTCCTCCCTGTCGGCTCCCATCCCCTCTCCTGCTGGCCTTCCCGTTCCTCAGACACCGCCGTCCCTCCTGCCGGACTCGGCCGAATGTGGTTCCACCTGACCAGGCCACCTCTCAGCTGCGCCCACTCCTCAGACCGGGTCTTGGTGAGGTCTCTCCAGTCCTCTGTCCACCGGGCTACCCACCTCCTTACGGGGTCTCCCAGCTCAGAAAGCCCTGGCCTCGTGGTGTTGATATAACCCGGGTTTGGGCAAGTCCTTCATCAATGACTGAATCCCCCAGGAAGCTGTAAGCTC
>NW_005370403.1:845675-846847 GCF_000412655.1 Myotis brandtii
TGGGCAGGGGGGCAGCCAAGCCTGCTTTGTTCACCCCAAGTCTCCTGCTCCTTGTACAAGCTGACATGTGGTAGATGAATGAATGAATAAATGAATGTATGAGGCTGTGGTGTAATTTCTGCACACTTCAACATGACGTAATTCTTACTGAACAATTCTGCGTTCGGACATCTTTTGTTCTAACTCAGTTCTGCCATTACCCGCCCCCCCCTCCCCCAGGTGGCTGCCCCCTCGCTGGGCTCAGCACCTCCACCTGGACTCCACACTGCAGAGGGCGATGAGTTCAGCCCTCGAGTCGGCTGACCTGGCTCTTGTCAGGACTTGGCTGCTTTTTAGTAAACGGTGAGTACAGGATCGTCTCTGAGTTCATGGCCTCACACGCATGTAGGAGGAGGACATTCCCATTCACCCCAGGGGGTCACTAAGATGGGGGTGACTCGCTGAGCACAGCACTCGGCACTAGTGATGCCGAGAATAACTGTATTTTCCTGTCCCTCCCTCGTCAGAATCCGTCACGCTCGGCCCTCAAAGACCCGATGGAAACCTAACTCTCGTCAAGGAGAACCAGCTCCCCATGGTCTCTGCTCCCACCTTGCAGCCTGATTGGAACAACCAGAACCAGAGGACGAGACGCTGCTCCAACGGCAGCCAATGCCGCCCCTTATCACAGCCTCCCCTACCGTCGGCCCCACCCCCAAACACCCCTCAACCACAGCCAATGCTGCCCCTTATCACAGCCTCCCCTACCGTCGCCCCCCCCAAACACCCCTCCTTCTTTAGCTCAAAGTCTGGTTTCTGGGTGAAGCCGCCTGGTCCCCTGACCTGAGACCCAGGCGCCACGAGCAGTGACCACGCCCTCGTGTCCTGGTCTCAGGCCGTGTGTCTCCCGCCCGACTGCAGGGTCCCAAGGCCGAGGGTCCTCGCTGCCTCGTTTGTACCCACAGATTCTCGTGCAACTTGCACGTGGGGCAGCTGATCCGCGTGTGGACGTAATGAACCCCCTGGTCCCAGGGCAGATGGGGCAGGAGAGTCACGCTCCTCCCTGAGTTGTTTTATCATCTTTTCTGGAGTGGGACCCCCGTCGGGAGGCGCTGCTGGCGCTGCGGTGTCCCGTGCACAGGCACAGGTGTGCTGGGCTCAGGCCCGAGTCGGGGCTCAGGCCCAGGTGGGGG
>NW_005370403.1:846903-847884 GCF_000412655.1 Myotis brandtii
CCCTCCGAGTCCTGGAGAAACGGCACGAGGCCTGTGCCTTCCCGGCCTGGTCCACCGCACACCCCACTGACTGGGAACCACTGCAGAGCCAGGGCCCCCGGGGATCACAGTCCCTCCGACATCGCTCTGAACACGCCCCCTGCTGAGAACCAAGTGGAAAAGCTTCCCGGCAGAGCCAGGTCCCCTAAAAGGCCTCTGGGAGGAAAACAGCAATTCCAGACCCTCCCCTTACAGTCAGGAGACGCCGCGTAAACCCGCCCCAGCCGGCACCGAAGAGAAAGAAACGGCTTTTCGGGCCCAGACCTCAGCGGTGGGGCCTCGGCCGCCCTGTGCCTGCCTCCTGGCGGGCTCAGCGGTGGCCGCGCTCACAGGAGCCCCGATTCACGGTCTGTTGCTTGGTTTTGCTGTCCTGAGAGCATAATCCCGCATCGTAAACCTCCCTGCAGACGCCAGCGATGGCATCATGAGGTTCATCAGGGCTCAGTCATGGAACCCGCGGAGCTGAACACAGGCCCTGCTCTAAGGCAGTCACTCCGCCCCGTCCATCACCTTATCAGGGAGCGAGGACCTGCAGGTCGCCATCATCCGCATTGGCATCTCCTTGGTACTCACTGTCCTGGGACGGAGGTCAGAGGGCCTCTCGGTCCGTGGCATTCAGCAAGGCCACTCTGAGCTCTTTCATCTCAGCCCCGGCTGGGCCTTGGCAGGACGTCTTGGATCCCCGGGCCCGGGTGCAGGTGGTGCAGGAGGAGGCTCTTGGCCGGGACTACCCTCTGGCTTCCAGATGAGCGCTTGCCTCAGCGTCACAGGGAGGCCTGGCTAACAGGAGGCTGCAATGCCCACCACAGCGTTTCTGACTTAGTGGACGGAGCACTTCTCAGCTGAGACAACGCACCTCCTACCGTTTCCAGGTGCCCGTCCCTGAGAACCACCTGTGGGTGCGGCTTCGCAGCCCTGACTGGGCCTTTAGACACAGTTTCT
>NW_005370403.1:848195-850850 GCF_000412655.1 Myotis brandtii
TAACAACCACTTCCTTGGCTTTCTTTTTAGTTTTTTCACCCAAGTGTGTATCCCTAGACACTGGCTTCATCCTGCCATTTAAAAGTTATTGGATGCATTTTTTAAATCTCGTCATCTCCAGCGTGTTCTCCACCCCTTTTACTTTCTGTTCATTTATGTTGGAAACACCTGTGTCACGCGGCCTGTGGGGCTGCCTGTGGGGCTGCCCGTGGTCTGGGCTTCGTTGATCAGACACTCATCGTGCCATTCAGTCTGTCCTTCTGGTCAGTCTGTCCTCCTCCCTGTGTTTCCTGCAATGGCAGCGGAGCCTCAGGCTTGGCTGGACTCCAGGTTGAGGGCCCTGGCAGGACGACAAGTATCCGTGTTCCGTGTTCTTTCCTTGGGAGGCGTGTCTGGTTGCCTCTCCTGTGATGTGAGCAGCTCCTAACACATAAGCCTGGATCTGCCACTTCGCTGGGGACCTCAAAAGGGTGATGTTCTCATTCCTGTTTTGCTTTTCATCGGAGACGCTCTCCCTCATCCACTCAACGACTTGAATCAGGCGTGTGAGTCAGCAAACTGTTTGCCCAACGCCTGCTTCCCATGTCATCCTGCTGACAGGATGGTCTCGCATCTTTGAATGGTTGGGGAAGCGCAGACAGTAGTAATATATTATGAAAAAGTAAATGAAACCCCAGTCTCAACGTCCACACAAAAATGTGCTGACACAGCCCTCCGCACCTGGCGGTCCTGTCTGTGGGTGGCGCTGGAGCAGCGGGGATGCATGGCCTGCAAAGTCTTGAGGATTTGCTACCTAGTCCTTCACAGAAAAAGTCCGCAGAGCCCTGAATGTCAACCTACGCCCATCACTCTCCCAGGAGAAACTCCTGCTTCACATTTTAGAAGAAAGTAAACATTTTAAGACGCTCAGCTGTGGCCAGAGAAAACGACATCCCGCACCCAAACATAGCAGCGGGGTGTCAGGGGAACAGGGAAGCTGTAATGGAGTCATTAAAGTTGCAGCATAAGAAATAAAATTCTCAATAGAAATTTTTTAAGCTCATGAAATTTAAGGGAAACAGAGAATTTAAGACCTTGTTCATTATTTGATTTCATAAAACTGCCTGGCGTGAAAGCAATTACTATTCTGAACGCGTCAGCAGAGAAAATGTTCACTCACTGCTCCCAGATTCGGGGGAGAGGAGAGCAGACATCAGCTGGTCGTGCCTTCAGTCTCTGAGAGATCCGAGCAAGCATCTTCTGGACATTTTATTGATTTAGAGAGAGGGGGAGGGAGAGTGGGAGGGAAAAGGAGTGAGAGAGGAACATTACTGCATCTTCTGGACATTTTATTGATTTAGAGAGAGGGGGAGGGAGGAGAGAGAGAGAAACATGACTGATGAGAGAGAATCATGGATCGGCTGCCTCCTGCACGCCCCGCATGAGGAATCGAGCCTGCAACCTGGTCATGTGTCCTGATCGGGAATCGAACTGTGACCTCGTGGTTCATGGGCTGACCCTCAACCACTGAGCCATGCCGGCTGGGTTAGAGCAGAAAAGACCTTAGTTGTCTGCCTGACCCTGCACGGCTTCCCCCAGGAGCAAAGTTCAACGGGTCCTGCTTGCATATTGACAGCCTGCGCATGAATAGTCCTCGTGTCATAAAACAAGGGAAGACACGTCTGAGTGACTGCAGTCGCTGGAGAGAGCCAGTCATATAACATCAAATACTGAACTGTGTCCCCAAAATGACACTAAACTTCTAAAGCTCTGTCAGTAAAGATGACGGCAAATCATCCAATAAAGCCACTCACCGAGCAAATCAGGACAGAAATGGGAACGCCGGCATTTGGCGTTTCAGAGAGAAAGAGCACAGTACAGAGAGCACGGTGTGCCCTCTATTCCGGGTCTGCTGCCCCTGAGAAGTGCTTGAGACAGGTCCACTCACCCCCACGCTTCCTGCCAGCAGGCGTGGTGCCGTGGTTGTGTGGACCCCGATGCAGCAGGAGGTCACGGTTCGATTCCCGACCTTGCTCCTGGGCGGACGGCTGGAGGGCAAAGGCTCTGATAGCGTCAGGAGACCTGGGTTCTGGGCCCAGTGACCTGAGCAATAAACTCACCTCTCGGGAATCAGGTAACTTCCGTCAATAAAGGCGTGGATCAACTCCAGGATCCTCACAGCCCCCAAATCTATGACCCCAAGCAGGGGACCAGGCAATGTCTGCGAATAATGGTAGGACAACAGAAAAGTCCTTAATGTTTGAGATTTGAGTGAAGTCCTCAGGCCGAGGAGGACCAGGGAGGAGGTACCTGCCCACGGAGGCATCGCTGAGTGATGGGGCGTCTATGTGGATGGTCTCCAAGGGCAGATCCACACGCCCGTTCACCACCGTACAATTCACTCAATCCAGGACCCCGTGGAGCTGCGAGGGTGAACTCAAGTTTCATAGAGAACAGGAAGGGGGCTGCCCCATGCCCTCTCCCAGAAAACAAAACAGATGCCGCTGTGAAGGAAGCTGTCATCTTTTTAAAATAAATGTATTTTTACTGATGTCAGAGAGGAAGGGAGAGGAGAGAAACATCCATGATGAGAGAGAATCATGGATCAGCTGCCTCTTGCATGCCCCCTGCTGGGGATGGAGCCCACAACCTCTCTCTTTCTCTTGCTCTTCCTCT
>NW_005370403.1:850897-854768 GCF_000412655.1 Myotis brandtii
AGATGCAAATTGACTGTACCTTCGTGACGCCTACCAGCCAATCAGGAGTGAGTATGCAAATTAACCCAACAATGATGATGGATTAATTTGCATACGCAGGTGCTGAGCGGGTGGGGGCAGGGCGACGACGCAGGCGTTCTGCACGCCCCAGCCACTTTGGGCCTCTGGGCAGCATGTGAAGGCGGAAAGGCGGCTCCTGGCCGGAGTGAAGGTGATGCCGGCAGCCAGGGGAAGGAAGGCCCATTCTTGCATGAATCTTCATACATCGGGCCTCTAGTGTGTGTGTGTGTGTGTGTGTGAATCACAGATATATATTAAAGGTCTTGTCTGCTCTTAAAAAGAATGCGCCCTGACCGGGAACTGAACCATGACCTCCTGGTTCATAGGTTGATGCCAAACCACTGGGCCACACTGGCCAGGCCCAGCGATCTGAAGGAAGAGGCAGCAAAACCCAGATGCCCCGCAGGTGAAGCTTGCACTGCCCACACACAATGAAAATCCCCGATTGAGCCAAGAAGCAAGACGGTGGCCTCTGACCAGAAGAAACACTGGTCCGTGGGACAGAAGAAACAGAATCCTTAGGTGTGTTTTTCTCTCTCGCCCAAATTTTCCTTCTCATAATCAGCAACTGATTTCGCCCGTCAGACTTGTACACAAAGTCGCTCCCATTTGCCTACCATCTGATGTGCTGACACCTAATTAACTAAACATTTCCCCCCCAAATCCTCAGGGACCAGCTGACAGGCTCTGCAAGGAGGGCTGAAGGCTGGGCTCGCCGGGAGAGACGAGAAGAGCTGCTCACCCGTGGCCACGAGAAAAACAAACGCGATAAACCTTCCAGGGGGTGGGGGGTGAGGTGCCGTTTCCTGTCCAGCTCCTCTGCCATGTGAGGCCGGGTCTCCCCCTGGTCCCCATCCCACAGCCACAGCGAGTGCGCGCCGAGGACCACGCGCCCACACGCAAGCCCTGGGCTCCCGGGAGGTGCCGGCAGGAGTGCAGAGGGAGGCTATTGGATGGCACTGGCTGTTCTCTGTTCCTGTGGGAAACTACGCCCAGTTCTCTCTTCCTTCCGTGGGTGCCCCATTCGGTAACGATGACTTCACAGCAGCCCCTCTTCCCGCCTCAGTCACCCTGTCCCAGGATGCAGGTGCCAGAGCAGGGGCAGAAGGAAACTGCCAGCGGGGCTTCTCGTGGGGCTTAGGGGCTTAGAGTTTTCTTAGTTAGTTTCATAAAAATGCGATCAAGTCGAATCTAAGCCTAGGAGCTCCCCACCTCCTGGGGGCAGGGGGGGGGGTCATTCAGGAAACGAGGCAACTGCCACCACTTTCGTGGGAAACTGGCCCGTCGTTGTGGTGACGACCATTCACAAGAGGCGCTGGCTGTTCTATTGTCGCTTGTGATACTGACGTGCATTCACCTACGTTCTTCTTGTTCCTGCAGGAAACAAGCCACCGAGACTGCATTCCCCCTCAGAGCACCCCGGAGTAACAGCGGGTTTAAGCGTGTGCGCGTCCATGTGCATACAGTGGGTTTAAGCGTGTGCGCATCCATGTACATACAGTGGGTTTAAGCGTGTGCACGTCCATGTACATACCGTGGGTTTAAGCGTGTGTGCATCCATGTACATACAGTGGGTTTAAGCATGTGCACTCCATGTACATACAGTGGGTTTAAGCGTGTGCGCATCCATGTACATACAGTGGGTCTAAGCGTGTGCGAGTCCATGTACATGCAGTGGGTTTAAGAGTGTGCACGTCCATGTACATGCAGTGGGTTTAAGCGTGTGCACATCTATGCACATACAGTGGGTTTAAGCGTGTGCACATCTATGCACATACAGTGGGTTTAAGTGTGTGCACATCCATGTACATGCAGTGGGTTTAAGCGTGTGCACGTCCATGTACATACACGTGTTTGGAGGGAGTGGACGGCCATCTCCCTACATTTTCCAAAGTGACATCAGGGGGCCAACAACAGGTGGAACTGGCTGGAGGCATCAGATGGAATGGCAGCCGCAGCCCCACTGTGCGCACTCGGGCTGCAGGGCTGTGGTTCCACCAGCAGGTGGGGTGCTCTGCCTCCAGCCTGCACCACCCAGTGGAGGAACCACCTGGACAACGAGGAGACAGGGCAACCACACAAGCTCCTCTCCACAGGCTCAGAGCGTCAGCGGGGAGTGGAGGGCCATGGGCTCAGGGACCCAAGGGGACCAGGAGCAAATGAAACTCAACAAAATGCAAGAACCCTGGCCAGTGTGGCTCAGTGGTTGAGCATCGTGCTGTGCACCAAAAGGTCGATTCCAGGTCAGGGCACAGGCCCGGGTTGTGGGCTTGATGCCCTGTAGGGGGTGCAGGAGGCAGCCGATCATGATTCTCTCTCATCAGTGAGGTTTCTCTCCCTCTTCTTTCTTCTCTAAAATCAATGAAGACGTATTTTAACAATTATTCTGGATGCTTGTAAGTGTCCACGTTTTCTTTACTGACTCTTCATAGTGAAACCACTTGTGACTCATGAGGCAAGTTTCCAACGTGAAAGTGTAAAGACTGTTATTTTGTTTTACATAAAGGCCAGGGGTCACCATTTCTAAGTTTGTTAATTACGTTGAGGCCTCTCCCACGTGTCCTATTACTCTGACTGTTAAGCAGCTGGAGAGACCGTCCTGAAAGCCACGTAAGAGGCCACGGACGGCAACCCCTTCTCTCGGCTCCGAGTCGCTCCCAGGACTCGTGTTGCTCCCTGTCGGCAGGATCCCTCTGAGACCCGCCCCCACCAGGTGGGACGTCACCGGATGGAAGCATCTGGAATGGCGTTTTCAAGGCAAAGTGGCCGGGGCTCAGCCGGCAGGTGGACGTCACGTGGAAGAGACAGACTTGGCGCAGGGCACAGCCCTGGCTGCCCGGGCGTCGTTTTAACCCCACCCTCTGCTCCATGACTTCCCCACTCCACGTCTACTCCAGCTGCTCACCCCTCAGTGGCCTGATTTCAGACACAAGGGCAGTGATTGTGAGGGAACAAACACTTCTGGCCAGACCCCAAGCCTCACCCTCACTGCCTCACGAGCCTGAAGAAAGCCAGTGTGTGTCACCCCAAAATCATGTTCACCCCAAATATGGCCCATAGGCAATCAAGCAGCAGCAGATACCTCCACCCCCAAAGCTGTGCTCCCCCACTACTTGCTTAAATCCAGACATAAATTACCCCACCTTCATGGACCAGCCAATGAGCATCCAGCACTCTGCACCCATCCTTTAGTGTGTGTGTGTGTGTGTGTGTGTGGCGGGGGGAGGCAGGAGTCTGCAGATGTTTGTAAAGACTTCAAAGGTCTTTCTTAGGAAAATGAAGAAGTGACAGAGTGTGAAGATACTGTAAAATGAAAGGTCTTTCTGAGGGAAATGACCAAGTCTGAGAGGTGCCTCTCTGGTCCCCGGGTACAAAACAGCACCCCCACTTACAGAGATGGCTCCCCCTACAGTGTAGGGGAGGCTGATCGAGTTTCACTCCCACCACACCCCTCAGCACAGCACAGCCGATGACGCGACGAGAGAGACAGAGACACACGTGGACACACACGGAGGAGCAGAGGCGTGCTGGCCGGGGACAGAAATGAGCACTGAAGTCACAGACAGTGACACAGACACGCGGGAGACGCCCCGGAGGGAGGACCGAGGACCCCGAGAAGCTCCCACGAGCCAGGACGCACCGGTGCTGAACTGCCAACCAACAGCCTGTCGTTCCCCACACGTGACTGGTTCTCAGGCGGCAGCTGCCCCCAGGCACCTGGCGGAGGGAGCGCACTAACGGGTCGATCACGGAAAACCTGCTTCAAGGCTCGGCCACTTAGACGCAGTGCGTTTGCTCTCGCTGCCGTGAC
>NW_005370403.1:854905-856740 GCF_000412655.1 Myotis brandtii
CCGGCCTCCCCTCCCCTCCCCGGCCTTCCTGGCACCTGCCTCTCAGGCACCTGCCTCTCGCTCCCAGGCCGGCAGCTCCTGAAAGGCCTCGGAAATCACATGATATGAACCGTATCCCACGAGGGTGGATGGGCACCTGCTTCACGAATTAGTTTGATGGTCAGTACTGAGGTCAAGAAGAGAAGACTGCTGCTAAGTTGGCTGGTTTGCTTTCTTTAAGGTAAATAACGCCTCGAGGTCCCTGGGTTTGGCTGACATGCTGTTCTTTCTGCTTCTCTCCCCGCAGCCGAATGAAACAGCTTAGAGCCTTGGATGCACTTTCACAGCAAGGATGTCCTCTCCTCTAAGAAGGAAGGACAGACTGTCTGTGACCAGGACACGACGGAGACACTGAACGACGCGGGACCAGGAAGCGGGAATTCTCTTGCTTTTACATGCCGCTCGAGCAGGAGCCTGAACCCGATGAGCCAACCCTGCAGGGATAATGGCGAGAAAAACAATGAAATGACGACCCATCATTAATTCACTGGCGAACCAGGCTCACTGCCCCCGGCTCCGGGCCAGGCTGAAGGAGCCGGAGGGTGGCTCTGGGAGGCGGAGAGGGGAGAAATGCACGCGTTTGCCGGCTGCAGACTGGCTGCGGAAACCACGCAAGTGCTGTCCCACGGTTTGGGGCTGGGAGTCCGAGACCCAGGGCTCTGCAGGGCTGGGTCCTCTGGAGGCCTCCGGGAGGGTCCGCTCCAGCCTCGCTCCTGGGCTTGCGGACGCTCGTCCTCACGGGCTCACCCCTCTGTGAGCGTCTCTCTCCAACGACCCCCCCATCGGGGACACCAGGCACGCTGGGTTAGGACTCACCCAATGACGTTCCATCCGAGGAACCCAGGGTCAGGACCTTAAGATATAAGCTTTAAGGAGCACAATTCACCCCGTGAGGATATGTGAATACCATACCTGTGACATGAAGGAACTTAGCAGAAGATGAGAGAAAAACCTCTGGCCCTGGCCAGTTTGGCTCAGTGGATAGAGCATCAGCCTGTGGACTGAAGGGTCCCGGGTTCGATTCTGGTCAAAGGCACATGCCTGGGTTGCGGGCTTAATCCCCAGTAAGGGGCGTGCAGGAGGCAGCCGATCAGTGATTCTCTCTCATCATTGATGTTTCTCTCTCCTTGTCCTTTCCTCTCTGAAATCAATAAAGATATATATATATATTTTGAAGTGCCACATTTATAAACAAAACAAAACAAAACCTTTGTGTGGGACCCTCACATTGTGGGGAGGGTGTCTGAGCTGAGACCTGGAGAGAGACCCCAGGTTCATGGAGCTGAGCAGGCAGCTGCCGGTGCGGGGGGCCCAGGAGAGGGTGGAGAGTGGGGGGAGGGCCACAGCGAGGGGGGCCGCTTGGCCGAGGGGGCCCCAGGTGGGGGTGGCGTTCGAGGTGTATCTGAAGGCAGGACCTAGAGAGTGACTCACGTTCCAACGATGGGGTCGCTGATGGGGAGGAGCCCATGGCGGTCCCACAGCACACAGCGAGCCGACGGAAATCTCAACCACAAGTGAGTGAGCACTCGTTGTGGAGACGCCTCCCTCCCTGGGAGAGGTCACCCTCAGACCAGCCTCCTCCACATCCTGTCCCTCGAGGACCACTGAGGCCGAGGCAGGGCTCCCTGCCACAGGGGACGAGGGTCCCCTGGAGTGAGGGCTCATGGTTCCCGCTCGCCATCCCGGAATCTGACTCAGGAGCCGCAGGAGGCAGGTAGGACGGCCATCAGACCAACAAGAAAACCACCTGCACCCGAGAGCGAGGGCCAGGGGGCCGGGGGCCGGGGGAGGGCAGG
>NW_005370403.1:857398-858386 GCF_000412655.1 Myotis brandtii
TGGCTGTCAGCTGCCGGCACCTCCTCCTTCTTCAGCGAGGCCGGCACCCGGAGGCTGACGTAGGGTGTGTGACAAGCCGTGTTGGCCAGAGGCGGGTAGTGCTGCCGGTAGCAGATGTAGGCGAACAGGAGGCCGATGACGCCGCCCACGAACGAGTCTAGGCAGGAGAGAGCACACGCGGGAGGGTTACGATTGCGAGTCCTTCAGATGGGGCCGTGTGTCTCCCGGGGGCACGTGCTCCAGGAGCCGCTTGCTGGCTGGGCCCGACAGCCTCCAGGGAGAGAAACTGCGCCGGAGGAATAACTTGGAGGCTCTGCAAACTGTCCTAGACCTTAAACATCCCTTCAGAATGTGTCCTGGAGCCCGGCTGGTGTGGCTCAGTGGTTGAGCGTCGACCCATGAACCAGGAGGTCAGGGTTCGATTCCCGGTCAGGGCCCATGCCCAGGTCATGGGCTCGATCCCCAGCGTGGGGCGTGCAGGAGGCAGCGATCGATGCCTCTCTCTATCCCTCTCCCTTCCTCTCTGAGGGCCAATGCCTCACCTCATCCTTAGCTCAGAAGGTCACATAAACCTCATCTTACCTTCCTGTCTCTGAATCTCCATGTGTGTGGGGCCTCGAACTCTCTCACGTATGTGGGTCTCCCGTACGTATGTAATTAAACGTGGTCATTTTCTCATGTGAATCTACCTCACGCTGGTTTAATCACTAGACCCGAGGAAGGAACCTAGAAGGCAGAGGAAAATTCCTTCCTCCCCCACAGGCGCCAGGGGCAGGGATGGGCTGCAGGGGTCACTGTTCTCTCTCAGAGTCTCACCTCCCCTCCTACCTCGGTGGCTACTAACCAGGGCTGAGCAGTCCCTAATGCTCTGCTTGCCCTTCCGCCGTCCACACAGCAGGCTGACCCTGGGCCTCACATTCCTCTGAGCCTCCATGCAGGTGTTTGATGCTCTTATGTGACACCTGCCACGAGGGACAAGTGCAGTCTG
>NW_005370403.1:859491-879217 GCF_000412655.1 Myotis brandtii
GAGGGAAAGACAGAGCTGAGGGCTGTGCGGCTGGGGTTTCACCGGCCCTGCCTGCTGCCTCACCACCACTGGCACAAACCCTGGAAGAGGCGAGAAGGGCGTCCCACAGGCCTGGGCTGCAGGAACAGAAAGAGCGGGAGGAGCAGCAGCACCTGGGCAGAGGAGGAGGAGGGGAGGGCTCACCTTGCCAGTGGTGCTTGTAGTCGCACATGCGGGACAGCGCGATCATCATGGCGCAGTACAGGGGCAGGATCGCGGCGCACAGCCGCCAGCTCTTGCCCCTCCCGCTCTCTGTGAAGCAGTGCAGCTTGCCGGCCAGGTAGAACGTGGTGAAGCCCAGGCCTGAAAAGGCAACTGCCGAAGAGAAACAGCAGGGGTTACCTGGCAGGTGGTGAGTGGCAGGGATGCAGAGCACCCAGGCACCTGTCTGCCATCATGCTCTCCATCTAGGCAACCTGTGCTCTTCTAGAACCAGGCTGGTATGAAGCTCTCAACCATGAGAATTCCCTCCCAGGCTTGCATGTGACCAAATCTATTCTATTTTATCTATCCATTCATCCATCCATCCAACCATCCATACACCCACCCATCCATCCATCCATCATCCATTCATCCATCCATCCATGCATGCATGCATCCATCCATCATCCATTCATCCATGCATCCATCCATGCATCCATCCATTATCCATCCGTCCATCCATCATCCATTCATCCATCCATGCATGCATGCATCCATTCATCCGTCCATCATCCATTCATCCATCCATCCATCCATCCATCCATCATCCATCCATCCATGTATGCATCCATCCATCATCCATCCATCATCCATCCGTCCTGTTGAGGAGCATGGGTTCCTGAGACACACCAAGCAGGTCTGGTACTCAGCTCTGCCATTTACAACTGTGAGCTCCCCCTCAAGGCCTCAGTTTCCTTATCTGTGCAATGGTGTTAGCACACCATTCACAGAGTGACCCTGGGGGTTAGTCTATGAGCAATTGTAAATTGCCAGCACAGTGCTTGGGACCTATTGACCAAGCTCCTCACATCGCTGACTGCAGTAACCACCGCTGTGCACAGCCTCAGGTCTGGAAAGTTCCATCCTGACAGAGAAGCCTTTGCAAGGGCTCCCGTGCAATCTGTGCTCCTGAGTTATGTAACTGCAATGCTTGCTTAGGGAGAATTCCAGAGCCAGGTTCTCAAGATCTCATCATTCTGAGGCCCTGGGGGCTCTCAGCAGATGCAGAATGATCCCAGCTGGTAAAATAAACAAACTTGAAGGCTAGTGAGATGAATCACAGAGATATCTTCCCCATCCCACTCGCAGAACGCCCGAAGCTCTCGATGAGATGAGAGGGACAGACAGCCAGGAGGCCAGGCCTGCTTTTCTCCAAGATTCTTCAGAAACAAATTTCACTTTCGGAACCTGTTTTCATGCCCCGTGGCCCCAAATCCCTTAATATGGTCAGTTTCTCAATTATAGTTTTAATTTCTCAATCCATAGTTTAGCCCAGCTAACATGCTTGTTCTGTTTTCCTTTTTTATGACAAGCTCTATTCACTAGTATTCTAGGATATTAAGGGATTTCACTTTCAACAAGAGGGTGAAAGAAGACGGTTACAAATCTGAGAAGGTGGGTCTATGGTGCATCTACAGGTGAAACCATTCAACGGAGCAACTGGGCAAGGCAGTGATTTCTTCCTCATGAAACAAACACAAGTTCATTAACATCCGATGTAGCGACCCAGCCAGAGTTCAAGTTTCAAGGAAAAATCTTGATGAAAACTGCAGAGTAGACTCAGTACGCACAGTAACTTTTCCAAAAAAAATCTCGCTTCTCTAAACGCTCAGCCATGAGATACTTGTGCTCTGATGTAGGAAACAAAGCCTGTCTTTGCTGGGTTGAAGAGAATTCTCAAAATCCTTGAAATCTTCTGAATCTCACACCAATAATTCCTTTAAAATGTCTTTTAAAGACAAGAGTTCATTGCAATTATTGATGGCAATAATTCAACAACCTAAAAAAATATCAATTAATTCAACTAGATAATTTAGAGGAAATGATTTGGGTCCTGATGTAATTTAATAGGTCCATTTTATGGATGAGAAATAGAGGCTCAGATAGTCAAATTACTAGTATTTACTGAAGGTTAATGCTGCCCTTAAAAAAAATGAATTGCCGGGCTGGTGTGACTCAGTGGTTGAGCATCTCCCATGAACCAAGAGGTTGCTGGTTCGATTCACAGTCTGGGCACATGCCCGGTTGTGGGTCCATCCCTAGCAGGGGGCATGCATAAGGCAGCTGATCGATGATGTTTCTCTCTCTCATTGCTGCTTCTATCTCTCTCCCTTCCCCTCTCACTAAAAATCAATAAAAACGTATTTTTAAAAAACCACCAACAACTGTGAATTATTTCTAAACAGAAAAGAAAAAAATCATAGGATTCCTTGGCCGAATGCAGTCACAGGACTGCTAACTGCCCATTTGTTTTTTATACCCCTGTAGGCGCGTGACCATCAGAATTGAGTTAATACAGAGGGAAGACAAGGGAAGTCACCAATCCATGGAGCTGAATGAACACACACATGACCGGCTCTGTTAGGTATCCCTGCAACGGGCCACCGTCCTGGAGGCAGAAAGACACATATGGCCACAGAAGGTCATGCCCTCACCCCCTGCTCTAGGCAGGGCGACGCTTAAGCTCCCTGAGCCAGGTGAGATTTCCATCTCAGAATGGAAATGACGGTGCATCTTGTTGGAGAATGAGCAAAGGGAAAAGGAACTAAAATGCTGGTAATTAGCCTGAAAGCAAATATCAGAGGCAGGAAATGCAAACAGAAAAAAGCAGACAATAAACTCCTTCTGTGACACCAGTTTGCATCTTCAAAGAGGACCTTGTTCTGGGAAAAAAAAAAATCCCACCTGGGCACAATGCACCAAGGCGCTGAGGAAGCATGAGGAACAGGGGAGGACGGGCTTTGGGGGAGAAGGTGGCCGCCCTTTGGTCCACCCTGTGGTCCTGGGAGTGGGCAAGGCCTTGCCCAGGAGGATTAGGACTTTGAAATGACAGAAGCCACTCTGCCCCTCCCTTCACCCTGCACTACTCAATGAAAAATTCTTATTAGATGCTACTCCTTACCCTAGAGAGAGTTATGAACGGTCACCAAGATGGGAAGCAGTTTCAATCCCCAGGACAACCTTTGCGTTTCCCCGTCTTGATGATGTGCCACAATGATCAGAAACATAAATATAAGAACAAGACTTCAGAAGGGAGGAATTACCCTGTTCCATATCACCGTTAGGGGAGCTGCTGAGAGCCTGAGCAGGATTACATAAAGATAACATTTTTATGAAAAATAATTGCATTTTACTTCCGAAGGCCTTAGTAGAACATAAAAGTGATGGCAAGATTCGAATGGCAATGCACACATTCGAGAAACAACTACGAAGACAGCAGCCTTTTATGTACCCTCTCCTGGGGTGCAGGGACCTCAGGAGTCCTCGAAACGGTAATGACCGCCACTGCCCAGCCACCAGCTGAGGAGATGGCCTCAAAGGCACCTGCCTTTTGTGAGATGTTGTGCCACCTGCAGTTCGAGAAACAACTACGAAGACAGCAGCCCTTTATGTACCCTCTCCTGGGGTGCAGGGACCTAGGAGTCCTCGAAACGGTAATGACCACCACTGCCCAGCCACCAGCTGAGGAGATGGCCTCTAAGGCACCTGCCTTTTGTGAGATGTTGTGCCACCTGCACTTGGGTTTGTTAGGAAAAAACAACCCTTCTGATCAGACCCCAGGCCGCCTTGACTGGGGACTTGAACTCACACAGGAGGGAAGGTGTGAGATGACAACTATCTATTGGTCTCTGCCCTCGGTTCCTGGCAGAGAGCTCCTAAAACCTAAGTGATACGAGCACTGGGCACAGCTTTTATCCAAATGAGGCGACTGTGGGTGGGTGCCTGGGTGTGTCCTGAATGGAGGCCGGTCACCGGAAGACCAGGTGATGAGAAGCTTGGACTTTCAGCCCAATCCCCCATTCTCCAGAGCGGGGGAGGGGCTGGGCGCAAAGTGAAGACTAATCAGCCTCCGTGATGAAGCCTCAATAGAAATCCCCACCCCACCCCCGCCCCCGTGTTCATTGCAACATTATTCACGGTGGCCAAGACATGGGAGCAACCAAAGTGTCCTGCAGCGGAGGACTGGCTTCCCCACTCACACTCACGTGGTGTTAGGCAGATCCCTGACCTGTGGTCTCACCGGCAACATGGGATCAATGGGAATATCTACTCAGAGGGTTTTCCTGAGGATTAAGACGAGCTTGTGGACGACCGGGTGCTTCCCCAGAACATCGCAGACGCTCCGTCCGGGGCTGGAGGAGGCGCTGGTTGATGCCAGAGGCACCTACTCTTCACTGTATATTGACCTTCCGCTTCCCTATGCATCCTAACTGCAGTAACTGGGTGTCGAGAACCCGATGTCTGGCCCCCTCACATTCAGCTCCGCTGGCTTCCGAGTCTACCAAGCAGGCGGCTGCCAGGCGGGAGCCGATGGAGTGAGTGCAGGGAGCGGGGGCCACCGGCTCTCTCCTCCTGCAGCCTGATGCCTGCACCCCCTTCCATTCAGGGGCGCCTGCACCCCACTCCATTCAGGGGCGCCTGCACCCCCCTCCATTCAGGGGCGCATGCACCCCACTCCATTCAGGGGCGCCTGCACCCCCCTCCATTCAGGGGCACTCTGCCTGCTCTGCCTCCGTGAGCAGCAGGAGAGAGCCAGGGGCCTCGCTCCCTGCGCTGCGTTTCACAGGCTGTCCCTGCCCCAGCTCCTTGGCTCCCGCCTGGCACCGCCCCTCAGGCAGACTGGGAAGCCCGGGGAGCTGACAGCCTTCCAATCACTGAGCAAACCCTCCACGTGGGGAATGAGGCTCAGGGGCCAGCAGGTCATGGTTTCAGTCAATTCTGTGTGTTTGTTTTGAAGAAAAAGCAGCCGCCGCAGCAGCCACTCGTCAGTTCAGTCCACGCCCACTGGCCCGCCAGCCAGGAGCTCTCCTGGGAATGAGCACGGGGGGCGCGTGGGGAGCCCCCGAAGGGGGGGCGACTCCTCGATGCCAACGACGACGGAACGCGATGGAAAATGTGAACACCCTGCAACCCAGTCAGAGTCCGACTTCCCCGGGGAGAGGGGGATGCATCGCCCTGATCTCGGCTTCAGTGTTTCACTCGTTAGAGCAAGAAGCTGTGATTCCGTGAAAGGCCATCGAGTCGAGGCAGCCAAGGGCCTGAGTCTAGAGCAATGGTTCTCAACCTTCCTAATGCCGCGACCCTTTATTACAGTTCCTCATGTTGTGCTGACCCCCAATTTCATTGTTACAAATTGAACATAATTAAAGCATAGTGATTAATCACAAAAACAATATGTAATTATATATGTATTTTCTGATGGTCTTAGGCGACCCCTGTGAAAGGGTCGTTCGACCCCCAAAGTGGTCGCAACCCACAAGTTGAGAACCGCTGGTCTAGAGGAAGATGACTTTATTCCCTAACTCAATGCAAGGTTTTGTCCAAGACGAAGAACCTGACCTGCCAGGATCTAGAAAAATAGGCGAACATCACAAGACACACACATCCTCGAAAAACAGCGACCATCCACATCTGTACGGGGCTAGGAGGTTAAGGATTCTACCGTAAAGGTGTTCTTTCGACAAACATGTATTCACTTCCTGCTACAGAGCTGGCCAGGTATGACACTCAGCTGAACAAGGAGACAGGCTTGGTTCTTGGCTTTAGCGGAAGTAGAAACAGAAGTGATTACAAGCCGTGAAGAATGTCAGGAAGGGAACAGACTCTCGGAGGAGAGAAGCTGGAGGGGACCGGGAGGCATCGCGGTGTATAAAGTCAGGAGGTGGAAGGAGCGGGACTCACAGGGCATTAGCGAGAGCGTCCCGGCAGGAAACAGCGCTGCGGGCCTTGGAGGAGAGCAGGCGCAACCGGGAGCTCTCGGAAACCAGTGTCCTGACCCTGGTTAAGTGCTGGGGCCTATGGCTCGGCCGGCGTGGCTCAGTGGTTGAGCATCGACCTATGAACCAGGAGGTCAGGGTTCGATTCCCAGTCAGGGCACATGCCCGGGTTGTGGGCTCGATCCCCAGTAGGGGGCGTGCAGGAGGCAGCCGATCAATGGTTCTCTCTCATCACTGACGTTTCTCTCTCTCCCTCTCCCTTCCTCTCTGAAATGAGGAGGAGGAAGGGAGAAACTGCATCTCCTGCTGGTGAGTGTGAGCTGGAATGCTGACTCGTGCCCTTGGACTGGGACCCTCGCCATCAGCACCTGGTTCTTGGGCCTTGAACCCAAACTGGAACTTACCCCCAGCTCTCCTGCTCCCCCTCCCCCCGTCTGCAGACGGCAGATTGCGGGACTCTCAGCCTCCATAATTACATGAATTATTTATTAAAATTCCTCACAGTGAATCTCATTATAGCTACACCATTGGTTCTGCTTCTCAGGAGAACCCGGACTCACACGGAGAGAAAACTCAACTCGCTCCAGCCTGGCTGGGGATCCCCAGACTAGAGTTCCCGGTGAATTATTCAAGAAGCTGCTCGGCTGCTCTGAGGGACGCTCAGCCCAGTCTCAAGGCCGGAGCCACAGAGGAGCCGCAAGGCGTCGGGGGCCTCCACGCGAGAGGACGGAGGAGGAAGACGGCACGTGTGCACCTGGGCGTCGGAAGGTCGCCCCAGTCCAAGTGTCATCCCGGGAAGGATTTACACGCGAAGCTGAAGGACAGCCAAGCCTCCGTCCAGCGGCCTTCGCGCTGCACTGCCTCGGCCCCCCTCCCCGGGGCAGAGTGAGAAAACGGGGTACGTTCCAGGGACCCGCAGGCCCGGCTCACCACCACAGGGCCCTGGTGCCCCCCCGCCTCCACCTCGGCGTCTACAGGCAAGAACGAGCCGGGGAGCAGCGGGAGCTACAAGGTGTTGGTGCCGCAGATGCTGAGTGTCCCTGGGACCTGGGACGTCCCGCACTCAGCTGGGGCAGGTCCGGGGCAGTGGGTCCTGTTGGTCCTCCTTACTCCCCAAGGTGGCCCAGCCCTGCCACCCACACCCCCGACTCGGCTGGGGAGAGAGCGGTGTCGTGTCCTCCGGCCGACTTCGCCTCCTAACGAAGCTGGGTCCAGCTACCACTAAAGTGACTCTGCATTTCCCAAGCAGATGCCAGCAGACGGGAGAGGCAGCCCCAGGCCCTCGGAGGCGTGAGGAGCGAGCCGGGAGGGAGACGGCGGCTGGAGACCCCGATGGCCATTACTCAGGGATGTTTCTGAGTTTTATGCAAAAGGGAAAGGAAGTACACATCTTTCTGAGGATGCGCACACCAGATACGGGTCAGAGAAAGCACCAAGAGAGGCCGTGTGTTCCTACGGCTGTGCCAGCTGAGGTCGGGCACCCACTTAGGGCCTGGACACTTTCCAGAGGAGGGTTTTGTGAAACTCTGTTGGCTCATGATTGATCGATCAATTGATTGATGGATTGATTTCTCTCCTCCCTTTCACCCATTTATCAATCCATGAATCTACCCATATCCCAAAAGATGTCTGTTACAGAGGACATGGTGATGTGAGCTTCCACTTTTAGAACACACGTAATATCCTGAACGATCTTTGGGCCCAAATTGGAAGTCTGAGCTAAAAGCCAAAGGTCTGAAACAGCCATAAGGAACCCACACAATGTTGCCCATGGGTCGACGCTCAACCACTGAGCCACGCGGCCGGGCGTGAGGCATCTTGTTTACCGTTGTGTCCCCAGTGCCTGGCACTGCGTCCAGCACAAAGCCCTTCAGTGAACATGACAAAGCGAACGCGCAGGACAGCCCGGAACCTCGGCTCTGGCGATAAACAGCAACACAGATAACGACATCCATCTAAAGGGCTACACCAAGTGCCTGACATACGAGGGGAGCAAATAAGACAGTGCACCAAACGCTTAGAAGGCGGGCGCTGCAGGAACGCTGGGGTCAGCATCGCATATCCCCGTGGTTGGCAAAACCGCGGCTCGCGAGCCACATGCGGCTCTTTGGCCCCTTAAGTGTGGCTCTTCCACAAAATACCACGTGTGGGTGTGCACGTACAGTGCGATTGAAACTTCACCTCCTTGCACCCCTCTCTCCAACACACCTCCTTGCACCCCTCTCTCCAACACACCTCCTTGCACCCCTCTCTCCAACACACCTCCTTGCACCCCTCTCTCCAACACACCTCCTTGCACCCCTCTCTCCAACACACCTCCTTGCACCCCTCTCTCCAACACACCTCCTTGCACCCCTCTCTCCAACACACCTCCTTGCACCCCTCTCTCCAACACACCTCCTTGCACCCCTCTCTCCAACACACCTCCTTGCACCCCTCTCTCCAACACACCTCCTTGCACCCCTCTCTCCAACACACCTCCTTGCACCCCTCTCTCCAACACACCTCCTTGCACCCCTCTCTCCAACACACCTCCTTGCACCCCTCTCTCCAACACACCTCCTTGCACCCCTCTCTCCAACACACCTCCTTGCACCCCTCTCTCCAACACACCTCCTTGCACCCCTCTCTCCAACACACCTCCTTGCACCCCTCTCTCCAACACACCTCCTTGCACCCCTCTCTCCAACACACCTCCTTGCACCCCTCTCTCCAACACACCTCCTTGCACCCCTCTCTCCAACACACCTCCTTGCACCCCTCTCTCCAACACACCTCCTTGCACCCCTCTCTCCAACACACCTCCTTGCACCCCTCTCTCCAACACACCTCCTTGCACCCCTCTCTCCAACACACCTCCTTGCACCCCTCTCTCCAACACACCTCCTTGCACCCCTCTCTCCAACACACCTCCTTGCACCCCTCTCTCCAACACACCTCCTTGCACCCCTCTCTCCAACACACCTCCCTGCACCCCTCTCTCCAACACACCTCCCTTCACCTCATTCACACTATTTAGTCTTGGCGTTAAGGCTGGTCCCAGCTGGAACATCTACAATAGATCACATATTGTGTGGAGGTATACATGTGTACATATGTGTGCTGAATAGTGGTACAGACGACACACACACACACACAGACACACACACACAGACACATAGTACCGTCTCCGAGGGAATAAACTCGAGTGAACCCTGAGCTACAAGGCGGCGGCCCAGTGAGCACGGTCCAGCACCTGAGTCCCACGGACACGGGTGAAGGGTCACGTGTTACACCTGCCGGGCTCGCAGCAGCACCAACGTTTCTAAACGCTGGAGCCTCATCCACCCCTTGTCCCTCCAGCTGAAGGTCCTGTTTGTGAGCCGACGCCCCACACAGTGAGGACAGTGAACCGCGCCCAACACTCCCGGCCCTCACTGTCCCCGCCGTCTGACCCCGCAGGGCGACCGGGAACCGCGGGGGGAACCCGTGTCCCGCGGGCACTTACAGGAGGAGTGGATGCTGGGGAAGCTCTTGCGGCCCTCGGACACCAGCTCGGGGTCCCCCGTGCAGTGCATCTCCGCGTTCATCACCCCATCTGGAAAGCAGCGATGAAAGAAATCGGGGCGCGGTCTACAAAAGACACCACGGACACATTCCATATAAACGCTGCCGTCACAACCAGCCCCAGCTGACCCCGCCAGCTCCTCCGGCCACACCCCAGCCCCTCTGGCCACACCCAGCTCCTCCTACCACACCCCAGCCCCCCTGGCCACACCCCAGCCCCTCTGGCCACACCCAGCTCCTCCCACCAGCCACACCCCAGCCCCACCAGCCATGCCCCAGCTCCGCCCTGTGTCCCACACACAACAGACACGGTAGAGCTTAGGCCTCGGGTCAGAGAGACCCCCAGCTGGACTCCTGTTCTGCCGCCTACGAGTGTCCTGACCTTGGGAAGGCCAAGTGCCTCCTGAGCCTGTTTCCACGTCTGTCAAGGGGAGGCCACTACCTACAAGGTGAGGCCCGAGGGGAACGGGGTTCAGGAAGAACCTCCCTCAGCGCTGGTGAGGTCAGTGCCCCACCCGCCCAGGCCCTGCATTGAGGCTGCGTCAGGATCCAGGTCCCAGGGCGGCTCCTGTCCCTTCACTGGGACTCTGAGTGGCCAGCTGCCCCTCGGAGACAGCAGGTCTCCGCGACCCCCGAGAGGACCCCGAAGGTCCTGGTCCATGAGCGAGTACCCGCCACGCAGTGTGGTGGGAGGGCCCGGGCCTCCTGCCGCAGCCTCGGCTCAGCTCAGCCTGGGGACCAGATGGTGCTGAGCATGCACCTGTGCCGGTCCCAGGATCCGTGACAACCCCGCGGCAGCCCCTGGGCATCTTCACTTTACAGGTGCAGAACGCAGGCTTCGAAAGGGAACACCCCTCCAGGTCACACACAGCCGGCTCCGAACCCCGCCCCCCCCATGGGCTCCTGCACCCACACACCTCACCCTGCCTTTCTGCCTCGTTCCAGTGAGGGTTTTCTCCAGGTGTGCGATGGCCGATGGCCAACCACCTCTCATCGAGTCAACCCAGTAACGCCACCGCGGGCACGGCTGCAAACACAGGGCCCCTTTTCCGCACGCATCGGGGCACCGTTCATACACAGTGGCTCACGGACACCCCCAGCTCTAGGAGGTAGGCCCCCGTAATCATCAATAACAGCCAATAATCAATGTCAGTCATCTCTCAGAGGTCTGAACCACACCCTCCGAGCAGCCCAGGCCTGAGAACCAGCAGTTCAGCAGGCCCCTGGCAGCTCTAAGCAGGGGCTGCTCGTGGGCGCAGCAGCCCAGGTCATGGACCGCCTGCCCGACGGGTGTCCCTTCCCTGCCCCCTCGGAGCCCGGCCTGCACCTGCCCAGGTAGGTGGTCAGTAAAGGCCGAGGTGCTGGGAGGGGAGACAACCTGCCTGAGGCCAACAGCTGGTCAGGGCCCAGGCAGGTCTCGAATTCAGGCCTTTTGACTGTTCTCTAGAGACCGGCCCTCCCAGGCAGGCGGGGAGAAGGCACGACACGGAGAACAGAAATCCTTCCCAGGAGGGTCAGAGCGTCTCCGATGCCGATCCACCCTTCTTATCCCGAGGGAAAAACAGAGGGTGACCTCACAGATTCTGGAGGCAAAACCGACGAGCGGCTGGGAGTGGGTGGAGCACAGGATGGACTGGAAACACCGAAAGTGGAGTCGGTGGATCCCTCCTCTTTACTACCGACCTCCCGCTTCCCGAGACAGGGGCTCGGAATTCAAAGGGGAGGAAAGACTGTGCTGAGGACACAACCCAGGACAGCGTCCGAGGGAACCAGGAGAGCCGGCATCTGCCTCGTGCCGCGTCCTCCCCGCGGCCACGGTGCCTGCACAGGTGGCCTTGGGCGCCTGTCACCAGCCGTTTCTTTGGGGGACTCACCTGCCCACGATGAGCTTAATGGTGTTTGTGCAGACGCCGTTCAGAGCGAGAGCCAAGGACACGGCTACAGGACAAAACCAACAGACAGAAAAGTCACCGGCTGGTCTCACGTCAAAGTCCTCACCCACATCCCAAAACACCATTTCATCTATGGCCGTAGGAAGACGAGCCAACAGCTTTAAAAACAGGACGTTTGGGTGACAAGTAAAATGTAATTAGGACAGGACTTTGGAGAGCGACTCAAAAAATCCCGAGTCCTGAGCCGGAGATCGATCTCCTCCTTGACTGAATGCTCAGTATCGCAGAGGAGCCGTCTGTCACGGGCAGATGTAAGGCTGGAAGCGAGAAACATGAACTTCTCATTTCCTTCTGCAACCTTCTCAGTCAGTTCTCATGAGAACATCCTTCTGCAAAAGAGGACACTCCCATTTGGCAATTCTCCTTTTTATTTTATTAAACTTACTGGGGTGACGTGGGTTAATATGGTCATAGAGGTTTCGGGTACGGACTGCTGGGTCATGTGGCAGCTCTATTCAGCTTTTTGAGGGACTCTGTACTGTTGGCAGAGGGGCTGCACATCTCCCTTCCCACCAGCAGTGGACGGACGAGGGTTCCCTGTTCTCCACAACCTTGCTATTACCTGTCTTGTTCTAACAGGTGTGAGGTGGTTTCTCGTTGTAGTTTTGATGTGCACTCCCCTGATTGCTAGTGAGGTTGAACATCTTTTCACACATCGATAGGCTATTTGTATGTCTTCCTGGGAGAGGTGTCTGCTCAGGTCCTATGGCCATTTTTTAAAATCGTTTTTTTGAAAGTAGTACATATGTTCCCTTTATTCCCCATTGACCTCTTCCAGCCCCGCCCCCATCCCAGGCCTTCACCACCCCGTTGTCTGCACCCCCAGGTTAAGCGTCTATGCACACAAGTTCTTTGTTGACCCACCCGATGGCCGTTCTTTCCTTGGGTTGTCTGACTGGTGATGTTCTTTGAGCTCCTTATATACTTTGGATATTAAACCTTTGTCGGGGCTCCTGTGTGCAAATACCATCTCCCATTTGGCGGCTGCCTCTTGTTTTGCCATCGCTTCCGTTTGCTGTGCAGAAGCGTTTCAGTTTGATAGCGGCAACTACCTCCTGTCGACCTGTCACCTGCCAACAGCTGCCCATCTGCTATCCAGCAGGCGCTGTGTCTGAGGTGAGGAGTCCCACGACCTGGTGGGTTCTGAGAAAGTTGGCCTAAAGCACCAGGAATTCTGGAATACTTCGTCTAAAATACACAGCAGGGGGCTCTCCCAGCTCCGAAGGACTTTGATGCGTGATGGGCAGGCCACCCGAGAATGCGCGTGACGGAGTCAGGGAGCTGCCCCGTGTTCATTGCGACCTCACAGTGGCGAGTCCGTGTGCGGAAGCTCGATGCCATGCACACGGAGAGCCCTCGGGTGCCCATCCCCTTGCTTTGCTGAACGATGACGCACAGGAGCTGCCCTTCCCTCTGGCAAATACGAAGGACTCAACAGGAGCCAAGATTCCCGTGGGGACATTTTCGGGAAAGAGCTGTTCATGGCCATCAGGGAACGAGCCTGTTGTCCTACGAGCAGAGAGCTTGGAGTGGCCAGGGGGCACCGCGGGCACAGGGACGAGCTGGAGAAAGCCGCTTGCCTTTTAAAATGTTTGTGTTGGGCTGGGGTGACTTTGGTCAATAAAATTATGAAGGTTTCAGGTGCACATCTGTGTGCCGTACTGTGTGTTCACCACCCAGTCTAGTCTCTTCCCATCACCATTTACTCCCCGATTACCCTCTTCTACCCCTGCCTTCCCTCTGGTAGTCACTGCACTGCTGTGTCTACCAGTTTTATTTATTTTTTGCTCAACCCCGTCACCTTTTTCACCCAACCCCCTCCCCTCTGACAGCTGTCAGGCTGTTCTCGGTATCTATGCGTCTGTTCATTTGTCTATTTTGTTCATTAGATCCCACATGAGTGAGACCCTATGGTGCTTGTCTTTCTCCGACTGACTGACTTCATTTCGCATAACGCTCTCCAGGTGCATCCATGCTGTCGTAAAGGTAAGACTTCCTCCTTTTTTACAGCTGAGGAATCTATCACCTCACACCTGTCAGGATGGCATCATCGATAAATCAACCAACATTAAGCGTTGGCAACGGTGGAGAAAAGGGAACCCTCATGTACTATTGGTGGGGCTGCAGACTGGTGCAGCCAGTGTGGAAAACAGTATGGATTTCTCTCAAAAAATTAAAAATGAAACAGTAGCCCTGGCCGATTTGGCTCAGTGGGTAGAGCATCAGCCCGGGGACTGAAGGGTCTTGTGTTCGATTCCAGCCAAGGGCACTTACCTCTCGGCTGCAGGCTTGATCCCCGGCCCTGGCCAGGGTGCATGTAGGAGGCAACCAATCGATGTGTCTCTCACACCGATGTCTCTCTCTGTGTTTCTCCCTCTCCCTTCCATTTTCTCTAAAAAAATCAATGGAAAAATATCCTCGGGTGAAGACTAACAAAACCCAAAAATTAAAGAAAAAAAGAAAAAGAAACAGCATGACCCAGTGATCCCACTTCTGGGAATATATCCAAAGAAACGCAAACACCCCTTGGAAAGAATGTGTGCACCCCCTGCTCACTGCAGCGTTAGTTACAACAGCCAAGACCTGGAAGCAGCCCATGTGCCATCAGAAGGCGAGTGGACGAGCAGCTGTGGTGCACGTGCACATGGAAACCCACCTGCTGGCAACAAGTCGTGGGAGAGAGAGAATGGAGCAGCCGGTTCCAATGGACTCCTTTGTCAGAGGAAGGTTTACCACCCGAGTGGGGGTGGGGGGGACTGCGTATCAATGGTCCTACCACTTAGACACCACGCCTGCGAGGGAGGCGCAGAAATGGAAACCGAGAGGGGGAAGCGCAGGGAAACCCTCTGATTGCATCCACGTGCACAGACCCTCCTTCCGAAATGCTGGCCTCCCTGCCCTCTCGCAAGCTCGGGGCCTGCGGGAAGGTCTCCTTGGCAGAGAAGGGATCCCTGGGCTGTCTTCATGCCGCTTGTCCCGGAGCCATGACAACGGACAGGCTGTGAGGACACCCGGACATGACGGGGTCTCCCCCACACCCCGGTCCGCGGGCGCCCTGCTGTTCTCCAGCTGGTCTGACTTCCCACCTGGCCCTGGCCTGGCCTCTCGCACAGACAAAGTCTCCGGAAGAAGCATCACCAGCTGAGCTGCCAGCGCCTCGGGGAACTTCAAGGGGAGGTGTCAATCGGAACCCCACACACCCGACCTCTGCACCCCTGGGCTCGCCCTGCACAGAGCGGGTCTTTCAAAGACCCAAGTAGCCGAGCTGGAAACTGTGCATGTCACGTCCCGACGGCTGGCAGCTTCACTCCTGACCCGAAAGCCCGAAGGAGAGAAGAGGGGGGATCTGGGGTGACAATATCGAGGGCGGACGGCATCTCCTCATGAAAGCGATGGTGAGCTACTTGCTGCCAGAACCACAGCCTGACTCCTCATTCTGGAAGTGACCTGGACCGGTGGTTATTTCCATCTGAACAGCACCCCAGGGCATCACCATGGGCCTCTCACCGACAGACACCAGAGAGAAGACAGCCGAGTTCAGACGCAGGAAATGAGTGACCTGATCCGAGAGCTTCCTGGCTAATGACAACCCTGGTTTGAGGGGTCTGGTGTGAGGGCTGGTCGACAGCCCCCCACCGCACTGCGGGCTCGAGAGGTCGGCCAGCAACCAGACTGTCTGCTGACAAAACTCCAAGCCACGTGGTGTGAGCTGGCCGGCAAGAGGCCTGAACAGAGGCACTTGCTGACTAACGAGTGTCCCAGAGGCTCCGAGGCCCCTGGTCACGTTCGTTGCTGCTGGGGAGTTAGCACTCCTTCCAGACGGGGTTCTCGTCACACGGACAGTGTTCTCTGCCTGTGTCCCTTGAAGCCTGAAGCTGTGTGGGCCCAGCCTCACTCCTCTGGTCCAGCCGTGATGCACAGAGGTGGCCACTGGACACGCAGGGAAGGGGAGCGCATGGCGTCCCGTCTATGGAAGGTGCCCGAGGAAAGGGGCCTGGGCACGAAGCCCCTCCCCGGAAAGTCCTGAATTCCAGACACTGGGAGGCTGCACCCAGTCTCTGTCCTTGCTTTTTAAATATATTTTTATTGATCTCAGAGAGGAAGGGAGAGGGAGAGAGAGAAACATCCATGATGAGAGAGAATCATGGATCAGCTGCCTCCTGCCTGCCCCACACTGGGGATCAAGCTCACAACCTGGGCCTGGGCCCCGACTGGGAATGGAACTGACCTCCTGATTCGTAGGTCAACGCTCAAGCACTGAGCCACACCGGCCGGGCCTGTCCTCGCTTTGTAAAGCTCCTCCCCCCTCCCCCGGTTTCTAAGGCTTCCGAAAAGCAGGGGCTTTTTAAAAACGTGAGGCTCGCCATCATTTCTCCAGGGCAGGCTCTCATTTGTTAGGCCAACAGGACGCCCGATACCTCCACCTTCTCTGTTGATGTGTAGGAGGCGGGTCTGGGGTGCGATTTCGAAATGCCGCCTCAGGAAGACTCACCGAGAGTGAAAAAGCCCGGAGAAAGCCACGGCGGGCTCCTTGCTGCCGTCGCCACAGCCAGACCTCAAGAGCCGCCGGCAAATTATCATGAGGCCCTTCCCCACAGTCACAGGTCTTGGGGTCTCAGACCAGAGGGGAGATGAAGAAACAGTGAGGGCAAGGGGTGGGGATGCAGATGGGTCTGCCACTATGGCAGACAGTCTGGAGTTTCCTCAAAAATTAAACATGGAACTGCCCTCTGACCCAGCGATCCCCCTTCTGGGACGATATCCTAGAATCTGAAACCCCATCAGAACGAACATGTGCGCCCCATGCTCATCGCAGCACCATTGACAAGAGCTGAGATCTGGAAACAGCCCACGTGCCCGTCAGCAGACGAGTGGGTAAAAGCTGTGGGACAGTCACACCATGGGATGCTATGCAGCTGCGAAGAAGGAGGATCCCTTACCCTTTGGGGCAGCCTGCAGGGACCTGGGGACATGATGCTGAGTGAAGTAAGCCAGTGAGAGATAGACAAGTGTCCCAGGATCTCACTCACATGTGGGAAGAAAATAAACTAATGAACAAAAATAGATCCAGAGACAAAGAAGCATGGAACAGGCTGACGAATCTCACAGGAAGGCAGGGGTGGGTGGGGGGCATGAAAAGAGATTAACTAAAGAATTTATGTGCATCTATGCCGAACCCACAGACACAGACAATAGTGTGGTGAGGCCTGGGAGGGGAGGGGGTGGGGTAGAAGGGATCAATGGGAGTGGGGGGAGACATCTGCAATACTTTCAAGAATAAAGATAATTTTTTAAAGTGAGGGGAAGGGATTTCCAGGTCAATTGAGAAGACCCCCAACAGGACATCCTGGGACCACAGTGCTATCCATCCTGACCCAGCCCTGGCCGCTCGGGCCATGTGTGGGAGCGGCCCCGGTGCCCTGTCTGGAAAAGCCTACCTCTCCATCACCAGCCTCGGAAACGGCCGAGTCACCACCAAACCCGAAACCACAGAGGAGCAGCCGGGGACCTGCCTGGCCTGGGGGGCGGAGGAAGGGGGTGGCATCCGCAGGCTGGCCGGAGACCACGACTTCCGTGGCCAGGCCCGAGAAACCATGGAGCCAGGGTCTCTGGGGGTGTGGACGTGGTGAGTTCTGAGCTGCCTGTACCGTGGGCCTATTCGCCACAATGTGAGCTGGACAGGCAGGGGTGACAAAGTTTCAGGTTCGTTTTCTTCCGCCACCAAGAGCTGCCCTGCCCTGAGCCCAGGCAACCGGTCTTGAGGGAGGCGGACGCTACTGTTCAGCACAACGGACAGCGGCCACGGGCTGAGGGGAGGCGCTGCTGCTTCCACCTGTGCCCTGGACCTTCCCGGGCTCACAACACTTAGTCTTGCTCCTCCCAAGCTTGACTTGACCGAGAGAAAGTTAGCTGGGAGCAACTGAGGTTTTCTTAAACCCAGTGATCTAATTCAGTCCTGCCCCACCCCCTAAACCAGAACCGTGGATACTCTACCTAGGAAGGCTTCCTTAATTTCAGTCTTGTCTGTTCGCCGGATAATTTTCACCACACAGATCACAGCCAGGGGCGTGAGGAAAGAAATGGCCTGGAAGGGAGAACAGACAATCCCTGTGAGGACAGTGCTGGGCCATCAGAGGCCGATGGGTCATCAGGACCAGTGGCTGATCGACCATTAGGACCAGTGACTGATGGATCATCAGGGCCAATGGCTGGTGGGTCATCAGGGCCAGTGGCTGCTCGACCATTAGGACCAGTGGCTGATTGGCTGGTGGATCATCAGGGCCCGTGGCTGATTGACCATTAGGACCAGTGGCTGATGGATCATCAGGGCCAATGGCTGGGGGGTCATCAGGGCCAATGGCTGGGGGGTCATCAGGGCCAATGGCTGGGGGGTCATCAGGGCCAATGGCTGGGGGGTCATCAGGGCCAATGGCTGGTGGGTCATCAGGGCCAGTGGCTGCTCGACCATTAGGACCAGTGGCTGATGGATCATCAGGGCCAGTGGCTGCTCTACCATTAGGACCAGTGACTGATGGATCATCAGGGCCAATGGCTGGTGGGTCATCAGGGCCAATGGCTGCAATGGGCTCCCTGGTGGATGATCGGACTGAACTCCTGACCCCACCGGAGGAGGAGGCTTTGCATCTACACTGCAGACTCCAGAGCTTGAACTGAGGGCTGATTGCAGGTTGTAATTGATGTGTAATTGCCAGAGCCGTGTTTAAAGTGGCGGCTTTTCAAACAGAAAGGACGAGTCTGTAATTATGACGACTCGTCTTTGCCAGGAAGCCCCTCGCGTCCTCCCTGCAGCAGGTGGGGGAGCCCCCTCTCCCCACAGCTCTCCGGCCACCCGAGAGCCCGTGGGGCTGCTCAGCGTCCACCATTCATTCCCCTCTTGTTCTGCTGAACACTTGTCTCTGCACAGCAGAGACCAGTCCGTGAGCAGGAACGTGTTCTCTTCCCTCCCTTTCCTGCCCGGACCCACAGCACAGACGTCAGGAGCACTTTAATGAGCAGGAGGTGGGATTCGGGTGCAAACAACTCCCTGCAGAACCCGCTGTGAGGAGGAGCTCTGCTCAGGCGCGGAGTCCCTTCTCCTCACCACGGTCGGGCCCCTTTGGCCCCCTTGGAACTCCGTGATGAGGCTGAGGACACAGCTGGTGGGAGCGGCCAGGCTCTGAGGGCAAGTGGTCTGCCTCCCACACCTGGTCTACAATGAGGAAGAGGGGCTTCCTAACCGGACAAAGCATGGCCAGAAGGTACGTTTGTCAGGACAGAATTCATCCATACGAACAGGCTCTGCCACCTCCTCCAACCAGAGCTCAGAACATGGGGGGGAGGGGGGGGGAGCTTGGGAACTGTCTGCGGAGAGCATCCATGAGACCTGAGAACCCCTCTCTGCTCACTGTTCCTTTCTGACCACGAGTGGGAGCAAGAGCCCTCTTATCAGCTGTGGCCTTGAATGACTTGGCTGTTTACACCTCAAATAAGGTCTTGCCCCCTGGAGGGCATTCAGGAGAAGGGGCCCAGGTCTGGGCAGCTGTGGGAAGAGACTCAGAGGGAAGCTGAGCAGCAGAGCCTGCCCCGGGGCCACTCGGGAGGGACAGGAGGACACTCACTCCTGGGGCCTCTGGGCCTCCGTGTCCCCCCCCCCCCCCCCCCCCCCCCTCAAGCCTGAGTCTCTGCCGGTCCCTCAAGCACGCGCCCAGGTCAGGCTGGATCCGTCTCCACGGCTCTGATGCTGGTGACAGCCCACTCAGACCACTCGGCATTTAAACAGCGGTGACTACCCTCCTGCAAAGGCCTGTCTGTGGTTCCCTGTCTTCGGACATAAGAATTAGAGGCAAAGAAACGTGGACTTGGGGGTGTGGAGCCAGCTTGCTCCTGCAGGCTCAAGACCAACCATCCCACACAGAATAAGTAAATAAACAAACAGCGGTGACTGAGGGCACGCTCACTAAGTCCAAAGTTAGAGTCAAGGTCAAGATGTCCTTGGCTCCTTGTTCCTCTCACGTTAGGCACTGCAGAACAGGCCTCCACCCCCCAACAGACAGCAAACAGCTCTGCCATGACCCCAGTCACACCTTAAACATGGGAACAGCACACACTGAAGAAAGCCTTGCAGGACAATCCGGATGATACACCCAGTTCGACAGAAACAAGACCCAGAAAAGAACACCAGCTGGAAGACTCTCCCCAAGAGGCTCAGAATCTGAGCAGGAGTTTGCCAAACGATTGGGAGGCGAGGGCACACCCGGGAGGCGGGGGTAC
>NW_005370403.1:879553-886034 GCF_000412655.1 Myotis brandtii
GGGAGGCGAGGGCACACCCAGGAGACCCACCGCTCAGGCTCATGGCTCAATGGCCACGAGGCATCTCAGCACTGCCCCCTGCCTCAGTTCTCCTGCTCTGCACCCAGAGATCTGTAGCATTTGTATCTAGACGTTGAAACAATCCATTGCTCACGTAAGCCCAGGACACGGCCACACATCGCTCACATTACCCCACACGAACACTCATCTCTAAACCAAGTTTCACATGAAACCTGAAGACTGGGGGGGGGGGGGATGGGATAAAGAGAAGCTCCCCATGAGAGACGCACAGTGAACTACTCAGACACCCAGGTCCTTTATTTCTAGGATTCGTAGATTTGACTTAGAGCCAAAATGGAAGAAGTCTCATTTTAATGCTCAAGTGTTAAGTAGTGATCTCCTCATAACCACCCTAATTTTTAATTCCTCTGAGATTGATGAAAATCCAGTTTATTTTCCAGCAGAAAAGCAATGATTACAAAGCGATGAAAATAAGACTTGAATGCTCACTAGTCATCGCTAATGAACAGGAGTTCCTCCATAAAATCAGGGGATTTCTTTCTAAATGCAACGTTTCTCACATGCTCTAGGAAAGCTTTGGAACCAGGGGCTCTGTCCCCAGAGGCACCAGGGCTGGCAAAGAGGAGTACCTTCCTTCCGAGGCTGCCACCCAGTTCCGTCATCGCTGCATGACGGGGGCTCATCTCCCTACGGCACGGCCTGGGCACCAGCCAGGAGCCCTGACCCAGCCCCAGCCCGAGGGCAGCCTCGCTGAGGGGGCTCGGGGCTGGCCGCTCAGATGGGGTTCCTGGCCCTGCCACTCACTCGCTGGAATGCAGTTCTGCATCTGCAACCGTGGAAATAAAGACCCTCCTTCCACGGGGTGTGGGTGGGACGCACTGAGACCATCTTCCCGTGCAGTTACCAAGGGCCGGCCAAGGAGGGAGTCTCAGAGGGTGTGACTGCCGTGGGGCAGGCGACGTACACACATCCCAGCGAATCCCCCCGATGTGGGCGCTGGCCCACTTATTCCAGAAGCCGAGACCCAGGCACTACCCAGGGGTGGAGTCACACTGGCCGCCTCGTTGGTGGCGACAGCTGACCAACTGAAACCAGCGGCGAAGACCTCAGCTTCTCTTCGAAGCAGGTGGAGCTGCAGTTTCCAGCCGATTTCACTGTGAATACTGGGGACAGCTCAGCGCAGCTCAGGCCGGCAGGCCCCTCCTCCCAGCGCCCGCCATCACTCCTTCTCATGTGAGCGGTGAGCCGGCAGCGCCAGCAGCGCCCGCCAGGATTTGGTTTTGAACTGGAACCTGATGGACTGCTCACCGTCTCCAGGGGGTGAGAAAAGCTGAAGGAGAAACCCACTTGGGAGAAAGGCCGAGCCGGCGGAGACCTGTACTTACAAACATGAGGCGGGTGGGGATGTTGTCCGACTGCACCAGGGGGTTCTTGTACAGCCAGACCTCCTCCGGCTGGATGACCCTCTCGAATGGGTCCAGAAACTCAGTAAAACTGAAACAGCAAAGAAAGATGCATGAGAGCTGAGCGCTCGGCTGCTGTCTTACTTCCGGGGAGGCCGTGTCCCCCTCCCCCCAGGAGGACCAGCCCAGCCTCCACCCCCTCAGAGAGCACCAGCCCTCCCCCCACCCCCAGGGAGGACCAGCCCACAGAGAAGAGAAAGAATGACGCTGCCCCTGCTGGTGGCTCTCAGCCCTGACCAACCGGGGAAAGACGGAAAGAATGACAGGGTTGGTGGCATCTTCCCTCGCCACCTGCCAGCGTGGACCGATTCTGGGCATGAGAACTGCTTCGAGCGTAACATGCAAAGACCCTAAGCCCCGGGGATTCGAAAGTAAATGGGTCTAGCTCTGCCTGATGCCGAGCAGGTGCTCAAAAGAACTTCTGGAGACTGAGTGGCCCCTCTCTAATTTCAGAGAGAACACACGTTCCCTGAGGTCCCCTCTGATAAAGGATCGTCATCGCACTTCTGGCTGCAGAAGAGAGTTATGGAAATGCATTCTACCTTGAGGGTCACCCCCCCCCCCGACACCTGGAAGGCCGAGTGCCGGCAGATGGCAAAGGGCACAGCACGCGGCCAGGAGTCGGACGACCTGATGCCCTCCCTTCCCTCAGCTCCGACACCTGACTATTAGGAAAAGTTCCACGAATGAGCTGCACTCACTTGGAAACTCTCCGTCTAACTGTCTGTGGAAATGCTCGGCCAGACCAGCTCAGCCGGAGCTGAGACCCCGAAAGCAGGCGGGACAGCTTTCGTCAGGGGCCGAGCGAGTGCTTTACACAACTGGAGACCACCCTACGCTTCACAGCTGAGCTCCGAGACGGCAAGTGATTGGACTGTGGTCCCACAGCCAGGAAGTGGCGGCAGGGACTCGAACCCAGGGCTGTCCGACTGTGGTCCGTGCGGCCCGTGGGAGAACAACGCCTGCGTGGCACCGACGCACACGTGCTTGTCCGCGGGATCTCCACCACCCGAGCGAGAAGCCGTACACCGAGGAGGGAGAGCTGCGATGGGTGAAGGTTAACAAACAAGCTCTTCTCAGCGGCGCCCACGCAGAAGGAGCCACGCTCCGTTCCAGCACCAAGATCGTGGAGCCCAATGGCGAGAAGCCAGAGTTCGAGTCCAGCATCTCCCAGACTCTGCTGGGACTGGAGATGAACGTGGACCTCAAGGCCCAGCTGCGGGACTGGACATCACAGCGGCCAAGGAAACTGAAGTTGGTGGCGGTCGGAAGGCTATTATCATCTTCGTTCTGGTTCCTCAAGTCTTTACAGAAAATCCACGTCCGCTGGTACTCGAGCTGCAGAAGAAGTTCATGGGCAGCACGTGGTCTTCCTCGGGCAGAGGAGGGTCTGCCTAAGCCGACCCGAAAAAGCCGGACAAAGAACAAGCAGAAGCGCCCGGAGCCGCACGCCGACCGCCGTCCTGGAGGCCTCGTCTTCCAAGTGCAATCGTGGGCAGAGGACCCGCGAGAAGCTGGACGCAGCCGGCTCACAGGTGCACCGGGACAAAGCGCAGCACAGCAGCGCCGGGCACAAGGCTGAAACTTCCTCCCGTGTCTATAAGAAGCTCACGGGCAAGGACGTTCATTCTGAATTCCCAGAGTTCCAGTTGGAAAGAAAAAAATGACTAAATAAAGTATCGTTCTCAGTAAAAAAAAAAAAAAAAAAAAAAAAAAAAAGGTGAGGAGCCAACCCACACACAGAGGGGGCGGCGGGGGCACCACAGCACTGATCCCACAAGAGCAGGAGCAGGAGCAGGAGCAGGAGCTGCAGAGCCCAGGCACTCACAGCACCCAGGCCCTCAGCTGGGCCCAGACCCGTGACCAGCTCCTGACGGCCGGGCCTGATGACAGGGCTCAGGGTCCTCGTCTGCTTGGTGGGGCCACGAGTGCACCACCCCACAGGGAGGCGGGAGGTGGGGGCTGTGCACAAGTGCCGGGTGCTGGGAGGCCAGGAGGCAGTGTTGCTGTTGTGCTTATTATCGTGAGTTTTGTTTGTCAACCTTCACCCAAGGCTATTTTTTCTATTGAGTTTTAGAAAGACTGGGAGAGAGGGAGGCGAGCGAGAGCGAGAGACTGGTTGCCTCCCAAATGCGCCCTGTTCCTCGAGCCTGCAACCCAGGTACGTGCCCTTGACCAGGAATCAAACCCATGACCCTGAGTTGTGGACCGACACTATAACCACTGAGCCCCCGCCCGGGGCTATCATTCGTTTTCTACTCCTCCCGTTCCAGTTGGAAAATCCTCTCCACTATCAGCTGGAGGTTAATGGGAGACCCCGCCAAGCAAGCAGCCTGCACGTGGTTAGATGGCGCCTGTGATTTTAAATCTCTCTGTTCAAGGGGCGGAGTCAACCCCCCCTTCCCCCCCATCACCTCTCTGCTGCTTCGGACTCTCAGGATGGTCCACACCTGGGCACTGTCTGCTGCTGCATCCACAGTCCCATCACCTGCTCCCCACAGGCTAGGTCTGCACACCTGTCACTACCTGGTGGCGAGGCAGGTAAAGATCCAAAGATGTGGGGCCCAGAGCCCTAGCCCAGACTCTGAGGATGGAGAGCCCCAGCCAGGCACCGCGGGCATCTGCTGTGTGCCAGTCACGGCGTCACTGCTCAGGGCAAAGGTCTGACAGGCAGACAGTCCCTACTTGCAGGAGCCCCGAGTCCGAAGCGGAAGATGGACAATCAGACAGTGGCCACATTTGGGGAGCACCGTCTGGTGGGAGAGGCTGTCTGGGCGCTCAGCCGAGCATGACTGACTCCACACTGCAGACTCGGAGGAGCTCCCCAGGAAAAGTCAGAGCCCGGCTGGGCCCGAAAGCCAGTGCGAGATCCGTCAGGGTGTGTGTGGGGGGGGAGGGGGGGTTCCGGAAGTGGGGCTCCGGGGAGGAGGCGCTGAGCAGCTCACATCCTGAGATCTGCAGCTCCTACTGCAGTTAATCACACACACGTTACATTTAAAATCACCACCTGGGAACCCCAGGCCTTGCTGGGCACAACCTGCTTCAGGCTGGGTCCTCCCGGCCCCCCAGCTGCCGGCCGCGGCTGCCGGCCCAGCAGGGCTCACAGGTAATCCTGTTAGGCTCCCTTGTAGGTTCGGCCCATCATTCCTGCCAAGATTTTTATGAACCTTGATTCTATTATCCTACAGATTAGCCTTCCATCCTGGTTCTGTCATTCGCAAATTTGATAAGCCTGCTTTCTATGTCTTCATCCAAGTTGCTGATAAAAACCTTGCATGGGAGGTCAGAGTCCTGAGGCCTGAGGCCTGGCCCAGGCAGCACCCCGCCCCCCGCTGCGCCCCAGATCACAGCCAATGCCTGCTCTCTGGATGCTCTGCTGTTCACCTCCAACTACTTCAGCAGCCGGAGGACTTTCTCCCCTTGTCCCCAAGGGGCAGACTCGGTAACAACTGTAACACCTCACTCACCCAGAATCAGCAATGAACACACCCCGTCCCTCAGAACCAGCCAGCACCCAAAACAGCCTCTGGATGTGCAGAACTCGAGCCTAAGACAGGAGCCTATCAGACCCTCCGGCTGAGCCTATAACTCTTGTTTTACCCACAATCATGTTTACACGGTGACCACCTTCTTTGTGTTAATATTGCTTATCTTGAAGTTACTTTATCTAATGCTAATACATAGCTACATTACCTTTCTTGAGTTAATGTCTGCACAGAATATATTTTTCCATCTTTTTACTTTCAACTTACCTGCACAATAATAGAAATTGCAAAGAAATATAAAAGTGAGCCCTAACTGTCCAGGGCCGTTCTCTCTCAGAACAAGGGCTGTAGAGAGAGGAGCCAATCCTCTGAACCTCAGGTGAACGCCCAGCACTTCACTCCTTAGTACAGACCAACAGAGACTACAAACCATTCACCAGCAAGAGGAGCATCAGCTTAACAGCCCAAACCAACAGACAACCGAGGTCCCCGAAGGAGTAAAGGAGCAGAGGTCCAGGGTGAGACGAGATGCTCACAGCAATGGAGTCAACAAACCACCACCACACACCACATGGAGGAAGCTCTGAAACCTGCGCAGCCCTGGCTGGTGGCTCCATTGGGTAAGCGTTGCCCATACACCAAAAGGTTGCAGGTTCGATTCCCAGTCAGGGCATATACCCAGGTTTCGAGTTCGATCCCCAGTAGGGGCGAACGGGAGGCAACTGATCAATGTTTCTCTCTCCCCCTCTCTCACTTCCTCTCTCTCTAAAATCAATAAAAACAACTCTTCGGGTGAGGATTAAAAAACAAACATGCCAGGCAAATGTCACACCAAACAGTCCACGCTGTAAGACTCCATTTACATGGAGTTCAAAAATGGTGCCAGAAGTCAGGTGGCAGGACCCTCGATGGTGGGCAGGGCTTGGGGGTGGGGTCCCTGGCAGCTGTATAACTATGAATCACACACTTTGTCTTGGCCAGTGGTCGGCAAACTCATTAGTCAACAGAGCCAAATATCAACAGTACAATGATTGAAATTGCTTTTGAGAGCCAAATTTTTTAAACTTAAACTATATAGGTAGGTACATTGTTATTAACTTAATTAGGGTACTCCTAAGGCTTAGGAAGAGCCATACTCAACGGGCCAAAGAGCCGCATGTGGCTCGCAAGCCGCAGTTTGCCGACCACGGGAGACTCTTGGCTATTTTTAGGTTGAACTAAATCAAATCCTATTTTTTTTAAGGTCAAAACAGTGAAATGCCAGCAATTTCATGTGGTTTAAACTAATCTACACTAATAAAAGACAAACATGCAAATTGACCATACCTTCGCTATGCCTTAGGCCACGCCCACCAGCCAATCAGAGCGACTATATGCAAATTAACCCAACCAAGATGGCGGCCAGCAGCCATGTAGCTGGAGCAAGCAGGAGGCTTGGTTGCCCCAATGATGGAGGAAGCCAAGCTCCTGCCTGAAGCGGCGGCTCTGAGCTCCACTCAAAGCAACAAAGTT
>NW_005370403.1:886835-891272 GCF_000412655.1 Myotis brandtii
CCCGGGGAGGGGGCCTAAGCCAGCAGGTGGTCATCCCCCAAGGGGTCCCAGACTGCGAGAGGGCACAGGCCGGGCTGAGGGACCCCCCTCCCGAGTGCACAAATTTTTGTACAACAGGCCTCTAGTGTTTCAATAAAAACACATTTTTCAAACCCTCTGGTAAAGGACAAAGCAGCGTGTACTGGCGGCTGTACTTGTCTGAAACTCCCCAAATGCTCCAGCAGCTTCTGCTGTTTCCTGCCCCTTCTCTTGGTGGAGACAGAATGACAACCAGGGCTCCTCTGGAAGCCGTTTCTCTCTCACATGCTGAAAGAGGGTTAATGACGCCGTTCCTGGCTCCCACAGTCCCAGCTCCTCCCCGTGGCTCCTGTTCCGGGCGTCTCCCGCCTCTTCCCCCCACACCCTGTGCCTTTAGTTGAACGATGGGGACATATGGCCAGTCATGGTCCTGCCTGAACCCACCTCCTCCCTGCGTACCAGCGTGTGTGATTCCTTCACAGGACATCAAGATGTATTTCTCAGAGAAGCAATGTCACTAAGATGACTTTGACATGCAAACAGCCACCATCATAGGGAGTTCGAGTCACAGAGCTTTCATGAGCCTTGTGTGGGGCATAAAAGGCATTGTCTCCAGAACTATTGAGATGACGCTGCCCACAGTATGAAGGGACGTCTCCTTTCGTAGTGCTACGCGTTGATCACTGGGGAGAAAGCTCATCAGGCCTCAGGAATCTGGGTACAGTGGCTCCTTCACAGTGGCCAATAGCACTTCAAACAGAAGGATGCCCATTTCTTTTAATGTATTTTTATTGATTTCAGAGAGGAAGAGAGAGGGAGAGAGACAGAAACATCAATGATGGGATGGACCGTCACCGACAACGGTGAACAGGGCCCGTGTCCATGGTCTGATCACACACTTTTCTGTCTCAAGTCTCCTGAGGATCCCCAGTCAGTGCCTCTGAGGGACCGCCCAGGCTTGACAACGGTGAACAGGGCCCGTGTCCATGGGGTCTGATCACACACTTTTCTGTCTCAAGTCTCCTGGGGATCCCCAGTCAGTGCCTCTGAGGGACCGCCCAGGCTTCCCCGCAGAACATGAAGACGTCGCACTCTGGCTCATTTCCTGCCACCACCACCCCCCTCCCCCGACACGCGCGCGTGCACACACACACACACACACTCTGTGCTGAGGCCACACCTTGTGACCTAATCCCCACCCACCATGTGCACCCAGGCCTCCAGGTCTTTGCTCCAGGACACTCGGTCCAAAGAGCTGTCTTGGGCCAGGCCCTCTATGCCTGTCCCCGATGCTCCAGCTGAGAGAGAAGGGGCTGCCCATAATTCTCTAGCACGGCCGTGTATGTTCTTACCAGCAATGGACTCACACACCTCGCCCTCTGGGCTCCAAAGACCTAAGGAAGACCCTCAGGGTCTGCAGCGGTCCTACTCCCATCTCTTCGAGGATGTGGGCCACAGCTGCCGCCTCCCCACTGCTCAGGTGTCGTCCTGAGTCAGACTTTACAACTGAGCGATGCTCTTCCCTCCCACGTGGCTCCAGGCCGCACACGTGCTTTCCTGGAGATCAGGCCGTGTCAGGGCCTCCTTCCAGGATGCGGTCACTTCCGCTCAGTCTGCGGCTGGTGCTGGACGCTCTAGCTCAGTGGCTGACGGTGCGGGGCCGACTGCCTGTCCAAATCCAGGCGATGGCTCAGCTAGTGGAGTGTGTTCAGGCAGTTGCTTCACCTTTCCAGACCTTGGTCTCTTCGTTCGTAAAGTGGACAGAATCTAGAGTGTCCACTTCAAGTGAGACGGAGTGTCTTTGGCACAGAGCAGGCCCTCGACTGACCCACGCTGGCTGCTGCTTCTGCTAAAGCAGCTCATCGAGGTGATCGAGAGCCCGGACGAGGCAGTGGGAGCGCGGAGACAGATCTCAGCTCTGACGCGGCAGCTCCTTCACCCGCCTGTGCTTGTTTCTCCCTCCGCGAACAGCGACGGCAGCATTTCCGTCTACGGGCTCCTCACAGAATGTGACCCTCCTCCTCAGCGCCTGGCACACGGTGAGCCCCGCAAGCAGTCACGACTGGAGTAAAACTGGAAGGAGGGGGCACTGGTCTCAAGGCTGCTGACCGGCCGCCATGTTTCCTCAGTCTAGCTCATGCAGCCGTGGGCTTCAGCATCTGCAGAGACGCTCCCAGAATCTCCCCTGGATGACAGGGGGCTCCGGGCACAGGAATCCCGTGTGCCCTGCTCCTGCTCTGCCCACACCCATAGGTGAGGGCCAAGGGGCCTCTGGACCAGAGCTTCACGGTGCCCAGCGCAGCCTCCACCTCGGCTTTTCCTAAACTCTGCATCCCTCTACCAGTGCCTTTCCTGTTCGGTCGCCCTTCCTGTGGCAGCTCCAGTTTGCATTACTCATCCCTCATTTTCCTCCAGTGACCTCAAGTTCTCAGGCTGGACTGTCCCAAAGGCACTGAGCGCCTCTCGGGGCGTCTCTCGGGGCAGCTCTGGGGGCTGGGAGCACCTTAGAATCCCGAGTCACCAGCACCTGCTGCACACGGAGCACCGGTTCCCCAGGTGAGCTGGGGACACTGTCATCCCCCATCGTGGTCCCAGATGCACTTCATTCCTGCAAACGCAGACTCCACAGGAGCACCTGGCAACGGGGGATGGGCTTCCTGGCCTCGTACAGAACAAATGTGGTCAGAGAACAGGTGCGTCCACAGGTGGTGTTTCCCCAGAGGCACCAGTTTGCAACACAAGGTATCCCTCCAACCAGATTTTTCTCTTATCCTGGGCAATCAACAGGGTAGAAACACCAGCGGAACCAGGTGAATTCTATCAGCTAAGTTGACCCGGCAGCAGAGATACTGGGTTCTGCCTGCCCCAAGGGACTTTCCACACCTGCCCAGGTGAGGCCCTTCGGCTGAGACCACCTTCCTCATGAGCAGAGGTGAGTACAGCCCACCCAACCTTGCCATCCGACCAGCGCTGGCAAAGGAAGAATACAACTCCCCCACCAGCCTCTGTCACCTCGCAGGGCCTATCTGAGAAGACAGAGGGTCATCTGTGTCTGTGAGCCCAGAGCCTGTCCTTCCGGAAGCTGCCATCTGCCTGCCCATTACAGCTCTGCACAGTCAGGATTCCCACAGGGAGTCTCCCGCCAACACCAGAGCTGGTCTTTGCAGGTGACGGAGCCACAAGTTGGCACAGCGATTTGATAGGAAAACCAGGGAATCTTCCAAAAGTGCCATCCATGCCCAGGTGTTTCCCTTTGGGTGAGGTCGTTAATACCAAGGGGGCGTTTGGAGAGAAGAGTATAAACTGGCTGGCTTTACATATCATCCTAAGGAGGCGCAAGAAGCACATTGACAGTAATCATCGAATTTTCAAATCCATTGCACAGACCTTTACGTATTTGTAAACATCTCGTAACTGCTTGAGGAAACATGAAGGAAAACCTGAGAACAATATAAATAGGATTGGACCCTTTCTTATTTTTTTAATCCTCACCTAAGGATATTGTCCCATTGGTTTTAGAGAGTGGAAGGGAGGGGGAGAGAGAAAAACATCGACGTGTGAGACACTTCAATTGGTTGCCTCCCGCACGCTCCCCAACCTGGGGCCAGGGATGGGGTTGAGACTGAATGGAACTCAGGACCCTTCGGTCCCAGGGCCGACGCTCTATCCCCTGAGCCGGCCTGGACCCTGTCCCACCGTGAGGTTCCCAGCAGCAGGCAAACCAGGCCACGTGGAGCCTCCTCTCTTCCCTTCAGCATCGCTGTCACCCAGCAGAGGTTCAGTTCCACCTGCACCCAATGCTCTCATTTCTGACACATCATTTCACGGGGCTTAGTCTCTCTGCCACTGGAAACTGTCCAATCACTGGTCTGAATGTTTATTTCAAAGCTAGAAAAGTAGAGTAAGAAGAGGGAAACGTGTTCTCCCTTTTCCCAAGATCCACTGAAGTTCGGGGCCCCTGTTCCCCTGAATCGCAGGGGTATTTCCTGCGGCGGGAGGGGCCTGCCTGCACCTGGGGGCTGGGCCTCCTGATGGGGGAGTAACACTGTGGCTTTCACCCCAGGATGGAAAGCAGGCGAGACAGGGCACTCCTGTCCCTGTGCACGGCTGCCAGCAGCTCCCAGCCCCCCACCTGCCCTCAGCGACTGGGTTCAGGCAGAGACCCCGAGAGGAGGTGCCTCCAGACTGGAATGGCTCAGCGCGCTTTTCAGTAACACGAACGAGCAAAACAGCCCCGCAGATCCAGAAAGTTCACGCAACTTTAACATGTGACCTGTGTCAGAAACAGCGAGGGCAGAGGGAGAGGGAACCGGATGCCAATGGAGGGACAAGGCCGGTGTGAGCCCTGGTGATGGGAGAAGGCGGGCCTGGGTGGGTGAGCTGCAGAGGCGCGAGGGCTCCCTGCTGCGGGGACGGAGG
>NW_005370403.1:892265-893668 GCF_000412655.1 Myotis brandtii
AATTCTGTTTCTAGGAAGTTTCCCCAGCACCACTCGGCGGGAGCCAGGTGGCCCTGCGATGGGACAGGGTAGTCTGGGGTGGGGGGGTCTCTTTCTCTCTCCCTCTCTCTCGAATTTATAATTAAGGACCCGTCCCTCGCAAGGACAGAAACGCTTTGCTCCCTATGAAGGGACTGATAGCCCGATTGGTGTCACACATCCCACAAGGCAGACAGCCAAGTCCTCGGGTGTGGAGGTGGTGGCTCCAGCAGCTGCCCAGCTGTGAGCACTCACCAAATACAGCCCTTGGGCGCCATGCTGCTCCCAGCGGATAAATGCGTGGGCAGAGCAGGCAGTAGAGGCAGGTTGAAAAGCCATCCAGCCCAGCACCAGGTGCCCAGCCCGCAGCTCCTCTGGTCCGTGCTGTGTTCTTAGTGAAGAGCGGAGGGCCCAGCAGGCTCGGAAACGCTCTCATCAGAGAGTAAACAGGCTTCCCTGAACAAACCAGCTCCGTGACTCAGTGTGAGGCTCATCTTTGAAAAATCACTTCGGGATGCAGCCAGTCATGTCAGTGCAGCGTCCCCAATGCTTTCCAAGCGCCACTCTGTGAAATCTCTCATGTTTCCTGTCGAGCTTATGGGCATGTCAAGAAAATCACCTCCCCAGCCGTGCCTCTGCTGCAGGGTCTTTTAAATCCCCAAACAGCATTGTCCAGGAGGATGACTCCATGTTGACCAGACTATTTTCAAGGAAAAAGCCACCTTGGAGAATACCACTTAGCAACAATTTTTATAATCTCATTTCCCAATGAGACAGTCGCCATGGCGACCCTCACCTATAAGGACCATACATCCAGGCTTTCCAGGGTTACCTGGTGTGAACTTGCTGATAAGCCTAAAACACCAAGGATCCCAGAAGAATTCCAGAAGAGGTCATCAAGTTCAACCCAGTACACGAGTATCTTCCATGAAGGTCTCAATAAATATGTCTTCTTGAATACCTCCAGGGATGGGGAACTCACTCACTGTTCAGCTCATGGGCCAACCAGCTGTCATGTCCTCTCAATGACCTCTCTCAGTGAGTGATTGTTAGATCTTAATGATTCAGTTCTGAAAACAATTACTGCCCATCTCTCATGCTTCTGGAACTTTAACTGAAGAATCCACGCTGGTTTGAAAGGGAGGTCTTAAAAATCCCGTGTTCGTATTTGTAGCTGTGTAGCTGTATGAAGACTGACTTTTTTCTTTTCCACACGATCCAAACAAGCACTGCTACATTCTCGTCATGTTGCCTGTCCTGGGCTTACTCTCTCCTTGTTGAAAATGCAGATGAAAGAGTGTATTTGAGAGGAGTTTTGTGGGTTTTTTAAAAAGCATTTTTTATTGATTTTGAGAGAGAGAGGAAGGGAGAGGGAGAGAAACATC
>NW_005370403.1:894554-917020 GCF_000412655.1 Myotis brandtii
GGGTGTGCAGGAGGCAGCTGATCAATGATTCTCTCTCATCATTGATGTTTCTCTCTCTCCCTCACCTTCCTCTTTGAAATCAATAAAAACATATTTTAAAAAAAACACTCAGTCTCAGATGAGAAAAAAAGAATTGAGAAGTGAGGAAAGTAGCTACATCGAGGGACTTGTTCATATAGAACAGAAACCAAAGTTAACAAGCAATTCTTTAGATGAATTTTATAACATGGACAGAAAAGACAAAGAACCAGACTCAAAACAACAACAACAAACCACCACCAAGAAACAAGCAAGAACAAGTAAAATCTAAGCAGCAGAAAGTACACTGTGGCCACAGGGAGAGAACCACCTGCTGAGGCCACACCAAGGGGCTCCTGCATCAGGTCGCAGAGGTCCTGGGGACCAGCGGGCCAGGTGCCGAAGGATGAGACAGCCGGCAAGGCGTTCACGACCGAGGGAAACCAACACGCCTCTCGTGAGATGGCTGAGCACTGAAGACATCTGCTCTCAAGGTCTTGCTTCTGGGGTCAGCGTCACCGCCTTCTGCAAAGGCCCCTCTACTCAGGAGACTGAGTCCCAATCCCATCCCGACGGCAGACCCTTATTATACGTGACGGAGGTCGGTGGCCAACGCCACGGCCGCATGCTGCTGGGTGAGTACGTGGCTGGGAACCTCTGCCCGTGACCGCCTGAGCACCTGCTTAGCACGGCCGCTGCTCAGAGGAACCAGGGCAGGAAAGCGAGCCTGATGGGGGGAGGGGACTCAAGGCTGCTGCTGACCTCCATGAACGGGAGTCACCATGACCACGGGGCGTTCTCTCCATCTGAGCAAGGGCTGGGCCTGCGTTTTCCCTGCCTGTGCTTGTGCCGACCTGGCATCTCAGCGTGAACCCTGTTGCACAGTGACGTCCCAGATCTGCTGTTGTCGATTCCTCTTTTTCCTTTTCTCCAGCTTGACCTGGAGGGCTGTGCAGCGAATCAGTAAGCAGGACTCGATGCTCGTGCAGGTGCCTGACCAATCTGACGCCGAGGCAGGAACTTGGCGTGACAGGGAGAGCACAATTGCCACTGTGAACGTGACCCCAATGGGTGATCGAGAGCACGAGGGAAGGAAACTTTTACTGGGGAAGTTTCATTTCAAAGGAAAAATCTCCAGGAAATTCTAAAAACAATCCTTTGATTTAATCATTAGCATCTGAATTGCTCTGCATGAGAAAACGCCTTTAAGCATTCATAAGATTAAGGTGCCAAAATTAATGTGTAGCTATCATAGAAGTGCTTGCAATTGTCCAGAAATCGTGCATAATTAAGTAGCAATTTTTCAAACGCTTCAATGAGACGCAAAAAAGAACATGAAGATTTACAGGAAGAAACGTTTGTGAGCTGTGAGCCCTCTTGTGGCCATAAAGCGCAGTGCAGCCAAGACCTCCACCCTAAGATTAAGGTGCCAAAATTAATGTGTAGCTATCATAGAAGTGCTTGCAATTGTCCAGAAATCGTGCATAATTAAGTAGCAATTTTTCAAACGCTTCAATGAGACGCAAAAAAGAACATGAAGATTTACAGGAAGAAACGTTTGTGAGCTGTGAGCCCTCTTGTGGCCATAAAGCGCAGTGCAGCCAAGACCTCCACCCCGTCTCCCACGATTTTTTATTGATTTTGAGAGAGAGAGAGAGGAAGGGAGAGGGAGAGAAACATCAATGTGAGAGCAAAGCATCAATCGACTGCCTTCTGCATGGACCCCACCAGGGATGGAGCCTGAAACCCAGGCATGTGCCCTGACCGGGAATCAAAGCAGCAACCCCTTCGGTGCACGGGATGACGCCCAACCCACTGAGCAACACCAGCCAAGGCAATAATAGCTATTGTTTCTCAGCATTCGCTATAGCCAAGCATTGTCTTAGGAACTTTACATTCTTCATGAACTTAATTCTTACTCAACAGTATAACCTGTATATTATTATGCCCATCGTTCAGATGAGGAATTTGAGATACAAAGAAATTAAGAACTGGGCACAAAGTCACACAGGAGTAAACAGTAGAGGCAGGAGTTGAACCTGGGGACTTGAATCCCTCTGTCCCAAGCTCTGTGCTTCCAGGAAGAGGGGTCGTGTGGACCTGAAGATGAACAGCCACAGGAAGAGCCAGGGAGGCGGTGCTGGCTGGAAGGTTTCTTAAATTCAGGGAAAGTGCTTAGGTTTTAGCTTCAGGAAATGATCTGCAGGAGACAAAAGGAGGGTGGAGCCAGCCCTGGGCAAGAAGAGCAAAAAAGATAACTCAGTCTGTCCTGGCCGGTTTGGCTCAGTGGATAGAGCAGCCGTGGGCAAACTACGGCCCGTTTGAAATGAATGAAACTAAAAAAAAAAAAAAGACCGTACCCTTTTATGTAATGATGTTTACTTTGAATTTATATTAGTTCACACAAACACTTCATCCATGCTTTTGTTCCGGCCCTCCGGTCCAGTTTAAGAACCCATTGTGGCCCTCGAGTCAAAAAGTTTGCGCACCCCTGGGATAGAGTGTCAGCCTGCAGACTGAAGGGTCCCAGGTCAATTCTGGGCAAGGGCACAGGCCCGGGTTGCAGGCTCAATCCCAGTGTTGGGTGTGCAGGAGGCAGCTGATCAATGATTCTCTCTCATCATTGATGTTTCTCTCTCTCCCTCACCTTCCTCTTTGAAATCAATAAAAACATATTTTAAAAAAACACTCAGTCTCAGATGAGAAAAAAAGAATTGAGAAGTGAGGAAAGTAGCTACATCGAGGGACTTGTTCATATAGAACAGAAACCAAAGTTAACAAGCAATTCTTTAGATGAATTTTATAACATGGACAGAAAAGACAAAGAACCAGACTCAAAACAACAACAACAAACCACCACCAAGAAACAAGCAAGAACAAGTAAAATCTAAGCAGCAGAAAGTACACTGTGGCCACAGGGAGAGAACCACCTGCTGAGGCCACACCAAGGGGCTCCTGCATCAGGTCGCAGAGGTCCTGGGGACCAGCGGGCCAGGTGCCGAAGGATGAGACAGCCAGCAAGGCGTTCACGACCGAGGGAAAGCAACACGCCTCTCGTGAGATGGCTGAGCACTGAAGACATCTGCTCTCAAGGTCTTGCTTCTGGGGTCAGCGTCACCGCCTTCTGCAAAGGCCCCTCTACTCAGGAGACTGAGTCCCAATCCCATCCCGACGGCAGACCCTTATTATATGTGACGGAGGTCGGTGGCCAACGCCACGGCCGCATGCTGCTGGGTGAGTACGTGGCTGGGAACCTCTGCCCGTGACCGCCTGAGCACCTGCTTAGCACGGCCGCTGCTCAGAGGAACCAGGGCAGGAAAGCGAGCCTGATGGGGGGAGGGGACTCAAGGCTGCTGCTGACCTCCATGAACGGGAGTCACCATGACCACGGGGCGTTCTCTCCATCTGAGCAAGGGCTGGGCCTGCGTTTTCCCTGCCTGTGCTTGTGCCGACCTGGCATCTCAGCGTGAACCCTGTTGCACAGTGACGTCCCAGATCTGCTGTTGTCGATTCCTCTTTTTCCTTTTCTCCAGCTTGACCTGGAGGGCTGTGCAGCGAATCAGTAAGCAGGACTCGATGCTCGTGCAGGTGCCTGACCAATCTGACGCCGAGGCAGGAACTTGGCGTGACAGGGAGAGCACAATTGCCACTGTGAACGTGACCCCAATGGGTGATCGAGAGCTCAAGAGAAGGAAACTTTTACTGGGGAAGTTTCATTTCAAAGGAAAAAGCTCCAGGAAATTCTAAAAACAATCCTTTGATTTAATCATTAGCATCTGAATTGCTCTGCATGAGAAAACGCCTTTAAGCATTCATAAGATTAAGGTGCCAAAATTAATGTGTAGCTATCATAGAAGTGCTTGCAATTGTCCAGAAATCGTGCATAATTAAGTAGCAATTTTTCAAACGCTTCAATGAGACGCAAAAAAGAACATGAAGATTTACAGGAAGAAACGTTTGTGAGCTGTGAGCCCTCTTGTGGCCATAAAGCGCAGTGCAGCCAAGACCTCCACCCCGTCTCCCACCTCAGTCCTGGAGCAGGTGGAGTTGGGGGCCAGAGTCTAATTGTGAGGCCTGACTCCTTCACCTGCCCGGGCCTCTGATTCTGAGGAAGCTGCTGGGCAGTGAGCAAATGCGCTTCTCTTTCTGGCGCCATCGAGGACATCAGAACAGAGCCCGCTTTCCCACGCCTCCCTTGTTACTGGGCAACAGCTTCGGTTGCTTTGATGGACAAGTCGTTGGACTGTGGAGAAAGCGCCATCATTCCCGAGTGCAGGTGCTGCAGCTGAAGCCCCAAGGGGCTGTGTGACTGGCCCAAGGTCTCACTCTTCCCGCCTGATGTTAAATACCACCCTCCTGGGTTTATTTATAAATATGGTTTTATTGATTTTAGGGAAAGAGAGAAACATAAGTGATTCATCAATTGGCTGCCTCCTGCACGCCCACCAGGGATCAATCGGAAACCCAGGTGCTGCTAATTACCTTCCATGCACCCACCCGTGTGCACCTGCTGCTTCCCTTCCGGCCGCACTTCCTGGCACAGATTGTCCTTGTGACTCATTTGCATCAGGGCAGCAGCCAGCCAGCTGTCCTTCCAGCCCAGGCCACTCTCCAGGCAGCAGCCAGAGGGGCGTCCAAACCTCAGAGCCAGCCAGTCTGTCACTTAGAACCCTCCAGGGCCCCTGTTGCTTTAGGAGAAAGTCCAAGAGGGCCACTGTGACCCATTCAGAGGCCGGCTCCCCCACACCCGCTCCAGCCTCACAGACATTCCTCAGGGAGTGCCCTAGTGCCAGCCAGGGAGACCCTTTCAGGGACATTACCTCGTTAATCTCACACCTTTGCAGGGAAAATTACTATTCCCATTTTTTAAAAAATGAAGCAGGCACAGAGTGGCTAAAGGGACTTTTGCCAGGCGTCCTGGTTTGAAATCCACTGCTCCGCACCCTGATTACCGTCACTGACAATATTAAGCCCCTACTGTGTACAAGACACCATGGAAGGCAGACTCCAGGGCACTCTCTCCACTGAACAAGCCATAAAGCACCTTGTTCACACAGTCAGCAAGGTGCTAACTGGAGACCACCTGACTCAGCTCCTTCAATCCTGGAATCTAGGACAGTGTCTAGCATATAATAGGTGCTCAATATTTGTCCTGTGAACAGGTGGCCATAAAGCGCAGTGCAGCCAAGACCTCCACCCCGTCTCCCACCTCAGTCCTGGAGCAGGTGGAGTTGGGGGCCAGAGTCTAATTGTGAGGCCTGACTCCTTCACCTGCCCGGGCCTCTGATTCTGAGGAAGCTGCTGGGCAGTGAGCAAATGCGCTTCTCTTTCTGGCGCCATCGAGGACATCAGAACAGAGCCCGCTTTCCCACGCCTCCCTTGTTACTGGGCAACAGCTTCGGTTGCTTTGATGGACAAGTCGTTGGACTGTGGAGAAAGCGCCATCATTCCCGAGTGCAGGTGCTGCAGCTGAAGCCCCAAGGGGCTGTGTGACTGGCCCAAGGTCTCACTCTTCCCGCCTGATGTTAAATACCACCCTCCTGGGTTTATTTATAAATATGGTTTTATTGATTTTAGGGAAAGAGAGAAACATAAGTGATTCATCAATTGGCTGCCTCCTGCACGCCCACCAGGGATCAATCGGAAACCCAGGTGCTGCTAATTACCTTCCATGCACCCACCCGTGTGCACCTGCTGCTTCCCTTCCGGCCGCACTTCCTGGCACAGATTGTCCTTGTGACTCATTTGCATCAGGGCAGCAGCCAGCCAGCTGTCCTTCCAGCCCAGGCCACTCTCCAGGCAGCAGCCAGAGGGGCGTCCAAACCTCAGAGCCAGCCAGTCTCTGTCACTTAGAACCCTCCAGGGCCCCTGTTGCTTTAGGAGAAAGTCCAAGATGGCCACTGTGACCCGTTCAGAGGCCGGCTCCCCCACACCCGCTCCAGCCTCACAGACATTCCTCAGGGAGCGCCCTAGTGCCAGCCAGGGAGACCCTGTCAGGGACATCACCTCGTTAATCTCACACCTTTGCAGGGAGAATTACTATTCCCATTTTTTAAAAAATGAAGCAGGCGCAGAGTGGCTAAAGGGACTTTTGCCAGGCGTCCTGGTTTGAAATCCACTGCTCCGCACCCTGATTACCGTCACTGACAATATTAAGCCCCTACTGTGTACAAGACACCATGGAAGGCAGACTCCAGGGCACTCTCTCCACTGAACAAGCCATAAAGCACCTTGTTCACACAGTCAGCAAGGTGCTAACTGGAGACCACCTGACTCAGCCCCTTCAATCCTGGAATCTAGGACAGTGTCTAGCATATAATAGGTGCTCAATATTTGTCCTGTGAACAGTTGCCCATGTTCTTCTCCCTACTCCATGCCATCTTTTAGGATGTATAGTTTGTAGTGTTTCTAGAGGTCTCCTCTTCTAAAAGATAAAAACATAAGAAAATATGACCTTTGCTTATGTTCTTCCTTGGTCTTTGGGCTCCTATGAGTCTCGAAAAAAAATTTTTTTTACCTCTGTGATACAAGCTGTATTACAAAGCCCCTGTTCTCAAAACTGCCTGGTACTGGCACAAGAACAGATGGTAAAAACTGTACCATCACACAAGTGTCTCGCTCTATTGACAGGTTCGATGGTGATGTGGTGAAGATGCCGGAGGATGTAAGCCATTCGTGGACTGTCCCAAGGTTCCCATAGGACAGGAGCCTCAGGGGTGGTCAGTGTTGGGGCTGGAATGAGCTCTTGCAAAGGCCAGGAAGGCACTGGCTGCCTGGATGGGCGGCAGCCCTTGAGGGAGGAGCCTGCCAGGCAGCTGCTCATCTGGTGACAGGCACTGTCAGTTTCCACGTGTTGCCTCGGCAACCTTGCCCTTCAGATTTGGAAAGTTTCATGAACAAGATCGCCCTGGTGTTAAAGATTTCATTTTTTAAAAAACAAGAAACAGGCCGACTCAGCCCCGGGGAGTGTACTTGTTTGGAGGGCTTTTCCCATGAAGCCAGGCATGGAGTGAACAGACAGAAGGCTGGGAACCACGAACAGGAAAACAATGAAAACCACTTCAATGTTCATCCCACTATTTCAGGATTTGTGGACATCGAAAACAATTGCCCTGGGATGCAGTTGTTCAAAACTCTATTTTGCATACCTGAATGAAGGAGTGTGTTTTGTAAGGTGGACTTCTATTAGTTGACACAGCCTTAATGCAGATACAGATCTGTCTGCCCCAGAAAGCTGCCTGGGAGAATACAGCGACTGGTGGTTTATGGAACATCCCACTGTCGGTGGGAAAGCTTGCATCTCCCTGAGGATCAGGTGCCGCTAGTAAGTGATTGTCTCAGTGAGGGTGGTCATGATAATGAGTAAGACAGCACATGCTTAAAAATACTGCAAAAGCTAAAGTGCTAAACCACTGCTAACGGTTTTTGTTTAATCCCATGTCACCGGATTCAGGGGCTTATGTTTCTGCTCATTCGGACCCTATTTCTCTTTCCCATGGTATTAAATATCACTATTCTGCTGCCTTCAGCAAGCACATCACACAGAGGGTCAGACGAGTGTGAGGTTCGCAGAGCAGAAGTGTGTGCAGGGTGGACACAGCCTCAAGGACACCAGTCACTGAGCGGAAACCCAGGCCATCTGGGCCTGTAAGCAAATTCCTGGTGACTGGCCTCTCAGCATTGGGTTTGCTTCAGGACGAATGACTTCACTACTGGGCATGGGGCTGACAGGTCAGGTTGAAACGTCCTTGCACCTTTTATGTGCCCCCGAGTCACAAAATTTTCATCTTCCAGACAGATCAGTTTCTTGGAAGGAATGACAGTACCTAGGAGCCACATGTCACTTGAGGGGCCGTCAAATCCCTCCAAACTAAAGGTCTACTTGCCTCTTTCATTCTCCAACTGGTTAGGAGGCTCACCTGCTTCTTCTCCAGAATGAATGGGAGGAATGAACAGGGCAGATGGTATCTGAGAGCAGAAGAAAGGCTCTCACCCATTCATATCATCCCTTTCCTCACTCGTTCATCCACTCATCACTCACTCACTCACTCACTCACTCACTCACTCACTCACTCAATGCATCTGGTGGGTACCACACAGTGCTATGTCCTACACTGGGTATCACAATACCTGGTGAACAGAACCCAGACCTGACCCCTCAATTCTGTTTTCCATTCTCCCATCACATGGGCTGTTCCTACACACCCTGTTCCTGCCCCAGGACATTTGCACTTGCTGTCTCTTCTGCCTAAAATGCTCTTCCCCCAACTCTCTCAGAGCTTATGCCTCCCTCTCTATCCCTCTGCCCCAAGTTCACAGCCATCTTTATAAAGAGGCGTCTCCTGACGGCACCATCTGAGAGGAATCTCCCCTCCCCACCCTGCATTCATTTCCTTTTTAGTTGCTGTGAAATTTTTGATTTTTTGGACAGTTCTTTGTTTTCTTCCCTATTGGATCCTCAGCAGCTGGCACACTGCCTGGCATGTAATGAGGGACAATAGATTGCATTGATTTAGAGTGCTTTACTTTTTATGGAGTGTTTTAATTAGTCATCCCCACAAGCCTATGAAGTGGGTACCAATAGAGGCAGAGAAGCTATGCAACTTGGTCATACAGTTAGTAAGAAACAGGCTGGTTTTTGAACTCAGGAAGTTTGATTCTGGTATTTGGACTCCTGACCCTACACCAGAGTTGTCAGCCAGTGTTATGAATGAATGAGTGAATGAGTAAATGAATATAAGAACAAATGAATGAGTCAAGGTTGGAAGACAAGATAAATAATTAGTTAACACCTGCAAAAGTACAAATAACTGTAGGGCTACCTGAGAGCGTTGGGTATCAGGGGACACCTGCCCAAGGCGGAGACACGCAGTGACTGACAGAGAGGAGTGCAGGCGGGAGGTCGTGCATCAGATCCTCGGGGGCGACATCGGCAGCACAGAAGGCGGCTGGACACAAGATCAGCCTCTTGAGGCGGGAGGTCGTGCAGAAGAGAGTCCTGCATCAGATCCTCGGGGCGACATCAGCAGCACAGAAGGCGGCTGGACACAAGATCAGCCTCTTTGTGATGATGGGGAGGACTAGGCAGGGCGGATACCAAGGTAGAATCAAAAATTGGTATTTTTTGGGGGGAAGATTTGCAGAATCATTCTATCTCTAAGCAACATACAGAATTTGAAATACATCCTCTTTTCAACCCAGCAATTTCACTTTTAACTATCTTTCCTACCAATATACTTGCACATCTATAGAGAGGAATATGAAAGGTAGCCAATGAAATGGCCCAAAACTGAATAATAGAAAACAAGTATTTATCAATAGGGACATGGATTAAATGCATTTTGGTACCACCCTAGTGTGTGAAATATTCTGGAACAATTTTTTAAACGACTTTAATCAAGATGCAGTGGCATGTGAAGATCTACATGGCATGGTGTCAAGTTAAAAAGTTAAGGTAACTCTTCACTATGCACAAAATAATCCTGTTGACGTATTTAAAAAGGAAAGACACGAAGCCCTATATATGTACACACGTGTGCGCGCACACACGTGCACACACACATGTATAAATGCATGCTATGAAATGTTGGGGGTGTTTTGAAAGCACATTCAGCAAATTCTTATTCATGAAATTCTTATTCAGCAAATTCAAATTCTTACTCAGCAAATTCAAATTCTTTTTCCGGGGAGAAAGAGGAGGAGAAAGGAGGTTCTGACTAAATCTGAAATGTTTGCATTTCTATAATGAAAATGTAGTCAAGTAGTGTTGTGATTTTAAAAATATCTATCAAAAACCTCACACTGAAATAAAAAGTTAAAGAGCACTGTGCTGTTGCTTTGCATAGTGCCCCCTGGGAACATCCCTCAGGGCTCGGCATGAGGCCCGCCAGGGGTCACACAGCTCGATCCGGGTCATCTTCCTAACATTTCTCGTTTACCTGCTTTGCCTCCTCATTCACTCGGGTCAGTGCCTCTCGGATTCTGACTCCTGGCTTATTTCTGACTCAGCATTTGAGCTTCATCCAAGGTTCGGGACCCCTACCTGTGCACCCACCATCGACTCCGGGCCTGCTGCGGACCAATCGATGCAGTTCTTAATTTTCCTCGCCCGCAGGGTTTCCTACCTCACCAGGAAGTCAGGTGAGTGTCCTCGCCAGCCCCTCAGCCTCACAGCTGAAGAGAAAGGAACTTGGCACACCCACAGAGGAGATGAGGCCGTTCGCAGCCAGGCCGGGACAGGCAGGATGAACTCTCTGTGGGACCCTCCCCCCTCTCTGTGCACGCAGGATCCTCCCTGCGGCTGTGCTCTCTTTGGGCCGGGACAGGCAGGATGACGCTCTGTGGGACCCTCCCCGCACTGTGCACGCAGGATCCTCCCTGCGGCTGTGCTCTCTTCCCAGGATTATGACACAGGTTGGCTCAATGTATGGGAAGGTGAAGTCATTTTTGGTTAGTTGAGTTTTTTAGTTGCATTAATGAAACCAATGTCTTAATTAACTTGGGCGTTCGGCAAAGCCATGACTATTTCTCGGATTGGCCCCTCCCTGAATGTCCAATTCCTGCCTCCACACCTGTCCCAGCAGCACCTGTGACCTGCACCTGGTACACTGTGTGCAGCCCATGTGCTGGGCAAGGAGAGAAGCAGCCCCCGGAGGAAGGCCTGGGGATGACGGCCACGAAGCGAGACCTTGACACCCTGGGGCTTCCCGTCCAGCGTGGAGGCTCAGGACACAGCATCTCCATCCCTCTGCTGAGTGCTGAACACTCACAGGCACAGGGACCTGAGGGAAAATCCGAGGTCCTGCCCGGCCGGTGGCTCAGTGGTTGAGCATCAACCCATGAACCAAGAGGTCACCAGTTTGATTCCCGGTCAAGGCACATGCCCGGGTTGCAGGCCCGACTCCCAATAGGGGGCCTACATGAGCCAGCCGATCAATATTTCTATCTTTCTATCCCTCCCCATTCCTCTGTCTTTAAAAATCAATAAAAACATTTAAAAACAAGTCTGAGGTCCTTAGCTTGGACAGGAGATCTGCGAAGGCTCCGTGGAGGAGAAGAATGAGTAAGAGCATCAAGGCAGAGAAAGATGAGGAAAATGCATGGAGACTTGAAACGAGCAGGCTGGCATGGCTCGACCACCAGTGATGACCGAGTGGCCCGGGAGGCGGTGACCCAGGAGAGGCATGTGGGCCTGGCCAATGGGGAGCCTGGAATGGCCACTCCCACCACTTCCACTGCCTGAGAACACACCAACTGGCATTCAGTGCTGACCCTGCAAGCACTGCTGTGACTTTCCACCCTTCTATTAAACAAACATGACTTACCTCCTCCCATTGGAATTGGTGGAAATTTATTTCAACCCATGTTGACTTTCTTTATAAAATAAAAGGCCCACTTTTAGAAAGTTCTAGATAATAAGCATATGGACGATTGCTGTTGGGGGCCAGCCCCCGGCATGTTGACAGGATTTACAACGGCCAGGAGGCGAAGCTGGGTGTCTGGGCCAGTCTCAGGGCGGCCAGGAAGCTCCCTGCTTTATGGACCCACACACCTTCCCCCACATGTCATCAGCTGTTTCTCCTGAGTGATGGGAGCTCCCCCGGCCCCCGCCGCACGAGGCAGGCCAGGGACCACTGCAGACACCTGACAATCTCTCGTCCTCCCAACGGCAGGTAAGACACTGAGAATCTGAGCACTGCCGCCTACAAACCCTTCCTGTGTCACTTTCCGAGAAACTCAGAAAGAAATGTTACCACATTTTAAAGAGATCTGGCATTTGTGGCCACAGGAGGATACATAAAGTGAATTAATTATTTAGCTATTTTCTGTAAAGCAGCCAGAAATACCTTGGAGGCATCTGAGTCTAATTCTGCTAAAGAATTAGCAGTCTGCTGAATTCACCCTTTCATATTTTACTAATGTTTTTCCCTCCTGTTTGCGCCATTAAAGTCTGTAACAGCAGAAAAGATGAAAGAACGCACTCAATTGCTATAAAATGCTAATCTCACTCTGGCCTGAGGTGGCTGTTCAGGTGCTTTCTCCTTTAATGAGGAAACGCCTGGGTACATTTCTGCCTCCCAAGGGAAACTGTTGGTGCTAGGGTCACAGCCTCGCTAATTTATGGGTTCATTTGATCAAAAGCAGTTTACATTGCAAACCTGCATTTCCTTCACTGTCGGCAGCGACGAGGACCCAGTGTGTACAACCAGCACTTGCTCCTCCCTGAAAGGCAGTGCAGGAACCACAGGGATAAAAATCACACGTTGATGGAAATTCCTTGTGGACAGAGGCTATGAGGAAGGAGAAATTGTAGAACGAAATTCGTGGCAGTGGCAAAAACATGCACAAAGCATTGTTATCCTGAGGGCTGGACTCCAGGAAAGGGAGCAATGAATGGCCACCTGGGGGGGGGTTAGTGATGTCACCTCAAGGTGGCAGAACCCACCTGGCATCCTGTCCCTTGGGAGGCCCAGTGAGGAGGTGACACTTGGGAAGAGATTTAACTGAAGCAAAGGAGTCGGCCCAGGAAGGCGGAGGTGACAGGTTCGGAGCAGAGGGTCTGAGGCAGGAGGAGTTTGGAACATTTGAGAGCACAGACTCATGAGTGACCTTGAGTGAGGGGAGGGGCGTGAGCCAGGTGTAGGCATGGGAGGGGCTGTGCTATGTTTGATAGGAAACTATCCGAGGATTTTAAGCAGGGAAGTTACATGATTTGGTTGAATCATTTCAAAGACGAAGATCACTCTGGCTGCTCAGTGTAGAACAGACTGTGACGTGGTGCAAAGGTGGGAACAGAGAAAGAGAGAAGCTATCACGACAGCACAGGTGTGAGGAGAACCTGTTGGGGAAGTGCTGGCGAGAGCCCAGTGGGTCTGGGGTGCAGTGTGAAGACTGAGAAGACCAGGAGCAAAGATTTGGGTGCAAGTAGTTTACAGGGAGGTGGATCCCAGGAAGCAACCCTCCAGGCTGGGCCAAGGGAAACAGGGGGTGGTGGTGGGGGGGACTCCCACTGCACCTGCTCCTCTCAGACCTTTGCATCTTCTGAAGCAATGGGCCTGGTGCCCAGGAGGAGAGACTACAGGACAGTAGACAGGGAAGGTGTGAGACATTTGAGGAAGACATGGTGTGAAATGGTCATCGGGAAGCGTGGGGAGGAGAACTGACCGGAAAACGGCCTGGGCTGGAGCAGAGTGGGCGCCCACTCTGAGCTCAGAAACATCCCCTCAGCCCCATGTTTATCCGCCACATTCAGGCGCATGGCGGTCAGCCAACAGGGGGCTGGCTTCCCTGGGGCTGGGACATCGTCAGGTGTGTGTGAAGAACTGGGGGAGGGGGACCAGGGAGTGTGGTTTACGTGATGCATAAGGAGAAATCCAGTTTTGTGGGCCTGAAATATAAGTAGTTTGGGGCCCCTTTTCAAGGAAAAGCATACAAAATCAAATACAGAATTAAACATAAAAGTGAGTATATTTTTAGAATGAGAAAATATATCATAAAAAATTTAAAGCTCAACAGATATTCCAAAATCCAGAAAAATAACTTTTTTTTATGAATTAGCTGCTTAGCACAACTTTGTGTTCCTTTCTTTCCTACTTCTTTTGCCAATTCACTTGACAATAACTTTGTGTTATTTTCTACACAGAGAATGGAAAGATAGTTCAGTCTTTCCCCTAACAAGGCTGACTGATAGTTCTTTTTTCTTATGGATAGTTGGGACAAAGAAAACATGCACCTTCTGCCCGCTAAACGTCACTGTTTGTAACACTGTCACAGGTTGTGGGCCACAAACAGGGTGTCTAATAAATTCTACTACACATGGTGCCCATCAGGAACACACAGTGCATTTGTCATTGTAAATGTTGCATCACTAGGACCTGCCCACCCATCCATCTACTCACCCACAAATCCACCCACCACCCACCTAAGCATCCAGTTGTGCACCCTGTCCACCTGTCCACTTGCCTGTCCACCTATCCATCCATTTAAACCCTTACGCACCTGATAAGTGTAAGACATGAAGCTTACTGTTTCATTTAGACAACAGAAGCCTTTCAAATCTTTTCATTTCCCCCATTTCTCTTTATAAGGATAGATTTTATGCAAATCCCTCGTCTCATTTGTATCCATCAAGACCACAGTGAGCCATTTTCTCCCCAGAGAGGCCTCTTCTCCCCAACTACTGGCCCTGCTGGTTGGTGCATGACTAATTAGCTCCTCTGATCATAACGAGCCTTCTTCTAACATTCAGGCATCCGGCATCGGTGTCACTTCCTAAAACTTAATAAGAAACAATCGCTTGGGTTTATAATTTTACCAACGGTAGCTACATTGCCCAGGGAGAGGTGAAGAAATAAGATCCAGCTCAGTAGCTAAGAGAAGAAAACTGCACAGAGGCAAGGACTGTTGAGAGTAAGGGAGGTCCCTACCACGCAGGCTGAGCTGCCTGTGCGGGAGCCTCATGCATCACGCCTCCTGGTAGACATTTGGATTGTCCTTCAGCAGCTGAAAGTATCTCTACTCCCACCGACCTTCTGACATTGACGGCCACACCCCCCTCCCCCATCCCCAACCACATTTCATGACTTTGGACAATGTGATAGGTGAACAATGGCATCTCTTTGTGGCTTGCTTTGCATTCTTTAATTATGGAGTGAGGTTCTCACTTTCATTTTTAACCTGTCACTGCAGTTGGTGACAGAAGGAGGCAGCTTAAAGCCGAAGGTAATGTGAGCAGCTTCCTCTTAATCCCACCACCAACCTCACCAGGTGAGATAACAAAAAAGCTTTCAGAGAGCTGGGCTGTGAAGTCTCAGCAGCACCTGGAGCCCTAGGTGCCGTTTCCACTGTCATTCTCCTCAGCACACCAGGCGTGGGGGCTGTCTCACACCTGGCTGCTCCCACTCCTGGCCTCTCCTGTGGCTCCACCGCCAGCGGCAGAGTGGCCGTGAGGACTTGCCCGCATGCAGAAGCTCCTCGCAGCCTCCTCTGATCCACAGTCTGAGATTCGAACCCTCCCGGTGGTTGGACACATCTCTGTGAGGACTGTGTGTGAGCCCAGCCTCGTGGGTTTCAGGAAGTGTTGAGGTGGCTGTGTCACTCCTCTGGGCGGCTGTGTGTGTCAGTCCCCTGGGTGGCTGTGTGTGTCAGTTCCTGGATGACTGTGTGTGTCAGTCCCCTGAATGGCTGTGTGTGTCAGTTCCTGGATGGCTGTGTGTGTCAGTTCCTGGGTGGCTGTGTGTGTCAGTTCCTGGATGGCTGTGTGTGTCAGTTCCTGGGTGGCTGTGTCACTCCCCTGGGTGGCTGTGTGCGTCAGTTCCTGGGTGGCTGTGTGTGTCAGTTCCTGGGTGGCTGTGTGTGTCAGTTCCTGGGTGGCTGTGTCACTCTCCTGGGTGGCTGTGGTAGTCCCTTGGACAGCTGTAACAAAGTTCGACAACCTGGGCGGCTTGAAACAACATAAAATATTCTCTCTCAGTCTGAGGCCAGGGTCTGAAATCCAGGTGTGGGAAGGAATATTCTCTCTCAAAGGCTTTAGGGGAGAATGTTGTCAGCTTGAGAAACTAAGGGAGCAGTGAAAACAACCTCTGTTGTTCCTTGGCCTGTAGCTGCGTAACTCCAAACTCCACTCCATCCTCGTCACCTGGCCTCCTCGTGTGGCTCTTCCACATTTCCCTCTTCTTAGGAGGACACCAGCCAAGTTGAATTAGGGCCAGCCAAAATCTTCCTGCCAGGAGGCTGAAACTGATCTCTGATTTCTAACACCCTCCCTCCCCTGGAAGGTTTAGAACGATGTCACATCTCCCGTGAGACCTGTCAGCCCCCAGACACTTCCGAGCCAAAGAAGCCTCAGAGTGATGAGATTTTGAACAGTTTAAATTACATCTGCAGAGAAAGGGAAGGAGCCAAATTCAAGGGAGAAATCCCATCGGTGTTTCCCAAACAAAAGGTCTCTTCCACTATGACTTCAATTATTCTTTCCACATTTCTGATTAAAATGTAATCACTCTCACATGGGTTCACAGGAGCCAGGATTCTGGGAAAAAGATGACCCTTCCCACAGAGATGAAATCACAGATTGTGAGACTATTTAGAGTCAGATGTGTGGTTTGGGGGCAGGACCAGACCCCACCTCTGTCTGTGGTCAGGAATGGGGTATGTGAGTGTCCACAGCCAGAAATTCCACAAGGGCAGGAATCTTGGTCTAGAGCAGTGGTTCTCAACCTTCTGGCCCTTTAAATACAGTTCCTCATGTTGTGACCCAACCATAAAATTATTTTCGTTGCTACTTCATAACTGTAATGTTGCTGTTATGAATCGTAATGTAAATATCTGATATGCAGGATGGTCTTAGGCGACCCCTGTAAAAGGGTCGTTCGACCGCCAAAGGGGTCGCGACCCACAGGTTGAGAACCGCTGGTCTAGAGGCTGACATTTCATAAATGCTTAATAAATGTTTCTTGAATGATCAAATAAGTGGAAACAACCAAAATACCAATCGATAGGGAATAAGGAACAGAGATCAATTGTAAAACACATGTGGACATATAAGGTGTCCCTGGCTTACTGCTGAGGGCAAAGGGAATACCTTGCATCATCACACTTTCTGCCCAAATGAAAAGAACAACAGCCGTGTGTGTGTGTGTGTGTGTGTGTGTGTGTGTGTGTGTGTTTACAGGTCTGGCTAAGGGTACACCGAGCTGTTAGCTAGGAAGTTGGACAAGAGAGGGTTGAGGGAATAAGTCTTTCACTAGTTAATTTATATTTATCTGTTGGGTTTTAATTTTTAGCAAACCACATGTATTAATTTTGTAATAAAATATTATGTTGCCTGTTGACGTATAAACTGAGACTCAGCTGTACGAGATTTTGTTTCCAATTCTGTGACCTGAGCCCTTCAGTGGCATTGCTCTGTCTCTCGGGAACTCCAGGTGCGAATGTCAGCCAGGCTTGGCTGTGGCCACAGGACAGGAGTGACGGCTAGGCAGGGATGGAGATGGCGGTTTAGAGATGAGATCGGGCACTTCGGGGGTGTGTGGCTGTAGACTGTAGGTGGCAGTTGACAAAACACAAGGCTGAGCCCTGTATAACTGCTTTGCGTGAAGCATCAGAAATCAAATGACCCACCTGACATAACGGAAAAGCATGGAGGTCACCTGCCATTGGAGTTGTGAGACGAGGCTCAAAATGCCACCAGAAATGTGTATGTCACCCACAGCGAACACATGGTATCTGCTGGGTAAGGGCTGATATAATGAGCGTTAAGTGCTTAACACCCAGAAGGGCCAGGGCCTCAGAGGCAGTAATGGTGGCCTGAAGGCTACCTACACCCATTCTTTCCCCTTTTCTGTTTCCTGTCTCCCCCCGCACACCTTAAGGGCCTCCTCCCAGCCCCCAGGTGGCCATGCTCTGTTCCTTCCTCTTCAACCACCCCCTCCACCTCCATCTCCTGGGCTCCTCTCCCGTTCCACGCTTGGCTCTGGAATAAAATACCACTTTCCTACTGTCTGACTCTTTAACATGACACTCCAGTTCCCCTTCTTGTTTATTTGAAGAGAGGTGTTGCCAGTTATAAGGGACAGAAAGGATTACAAAATTATGCACTTAGAGAAATTACAAAACTATGAAGTGGTGGTTCTAACTTTAATATTCATCAGAAAAACTGTAGAAACACCCAAAGATTCCTAGGGCTGATATATGTCCAAATAAAACTGTCATGTACATTAAAATTTTTCCACATGTAAATTAGTGAAAACACTGGGAGACTTTTTTTTAATCACCCAAGTAAGTAAGAAAGCAAAACAATACTGACAGTCCAACTAGTCACATCCCGATAATAACATAAGGAATCCAAGGAAAACAGAAAGTAAGTGGAGGCCACAGAGAAAAAACATCTGTACCTTTTTACGCCTAAAGTTAACTCAGAATATTTTAGAAAGTATTCCAGAAAATCAATTAAATATTCATTGTATCGTCCATTCTTGCGTATATTGAAAATATAGATCATTGGTTCCCCCTTAGAAACCCTTAATTCTAAATTTAATATTTAGAAATGAAAGAAAAAGGAAGACAATAAGGTTCTTCTATTGTCATTTCCTGAAACAAACATCAAGATGTGAACACACAGGTCAAGTGGAAGACCTTGCAGGAAAGCAGCCAGGTGGCCTCTGGAGGCTGCAGTTGGAGGTTCCCTCCGCCCTCTCCCCCCCGCCACTCCCCGTCCAATCCCCTGGGAGCATCTGCTGTGGTGGGGGCTGTCCTGGAGGAAGAAACAGAGCCGGCTGCAGCCTAAACCAGATGTGGGGATGCGAGATGGGATGGGGCCGCAGGGACCGTGGTCTCCCTCTGGCCACCTCCAGGGGAGCAGATTCGGGAAAACCAGGAGCAAGACCCCAGCTGGGAAGGGGCACCATGGGCTCCTGACGGCCTCCTCCTCCACCCAAATGACCAAAGTCTCTTTGTTTTGCCAGGAACAGCCCTGCTCTAGCTGGATGGGAGGGGGGAGGGCGAAAGGAAACTCTTGGAAGGACGCTCTCAGAAGCAGTCGTAATGGCTGAGGAGCCTGAGGTTTTTGCTTGAAATCTCTACCGTTAAGATGACGTCGCTCTGCAATGCTGCCATGAAGCTCTGACATAACCGCCTGGAGTTGGCACAGACTCCGCAGGCTAAGGGCTCAGTCCCCAACGAGACTCGCACTTCAGACACAAGTCACCAGGTCGGGGTCCCCGGGCCACCTGCTCTTCTGACCAATTGGCTACAAATTCAGAAGGTTCACATGAACCCGAGATTCCATAATTGGCTAGAAAGACACAGAACTCAGGAAAGCGTGTACTTACAGCTGCGTTTTATTGGAAAGGACGAGGCAAAGGAAAAGACATGCTCGCAGAGGATGAGGTTGGGAGGGTCTCCAAGGCAGAGCTTCTGCGTCCTCCCCCATGAGGTCAGGGCACACCCCCCTCCCGACATCTGTGCTCACCAACCAGGAAGCTCAGCCAAGCCTGGGTGCCCAGAGTTCTCGCCGGAGTTTCCTTTTGTAGACAAGATGAGTGAATCACTGGCCACGTGACTGGACTTGGTCTCCATGGGATGTGCCACCCGACTCCAAGCCCAACCCTCTAACACGTGGTCAGTGTTTCTGGTGTGACCAGCCCCCGCCCCGCCCCTCCCCCCCGGAGCCATTGGAGCATAAACTCAGGTGTAGTCCCGTGGACCACCACGAACAGCAAACACACTCCTGCCACCTGGGATGCTCCGGGGGTTAAAGCTCCCTCCCAGAACCAGGGATGAAGGCCAGGCATCGTCTCTGCTACACAACCTCTCTCCACGCCTGGCTTCTGGTTCTCCATGTATTTTCTCAAGAGAACAAATCTAATTGGTCCAGCCTGGATCCAGAATCCACCCTTAGTTTAATAAGCCAGAGACCCAAGGGCCACCAATCAAGCTGCTGGGTAGACTGCTACCTGGGAGATACTAGAGAGGAAGGCAGGCGGCTCCCTCCCCACAGGTGCCTATTAGGTCCTGAATAATAGCATCCAATTGAGAACCCAGCAGCCTGGAACCAGGAGAGCTGGTTCTATCCCAGTTATTCCCTTGAAAAAAACAACAACAGTAATTTAATATCATTAGTGAAAGTATTGAATGTATCCTTCGAATACTGTCAGAGTTGAAATGAGCATCATAAAATCCATCAGAAATGTGACAGAAAAGCCTGAGTTCTGTGTCTTTCTAGCAAGTATGGAATCAAACTTTGTATGAGACGATGCATTTCATTAAAATGGCATTTTCTTCAAGTAACTGAAACCTTCCATCTTGCTAGAGCAATACCAATAATATTTTTATTTTGTGAGGTTCAGAAATTATATTAGGTCCTCAACTTTTTTAAAAATAATGTAGGAAAATTCATATGAAGGAAACTATACCACTCTGAAGATTCTAAATTCTAAAAGAGCAAAGGATAAAGTGAAAAGATTGAGTCTGTTTGAACTATTAAACACATTTTGTGTGATTTCTGTAAAAAAGAGAGCTGGGAATATGAATGTCACTGTCCTGCCTGGTTCAGAGGCAAATCCTATCACGAGAATGGAGAGATGCCAGTGAAGGGCTGATACCTGAAGACAACGGTTCTCCGACCGTGTTGCTCACATTCCCACGGAAGCTGCGATGGAAGGTCGTCGGCTCATTGGCAAGGAAGCACTGTTTCTCTTTTAGAAACAACCAGACAAAATGCACTTGGATACTCAGCGTCCTGTTATGTGTATGAGACACGTGCTCTTTCCACTGGCCCAGTGAGTGAGCACGGGCACTTGTGCACGGGACGCCTCTGATGACGCTGATGTGCATAAAGCCAAGCCCTGCGCCCACGAGCTCCCACTGCGGAGGAAGTCAGTGTGGTTATTGCCTCAAGCCTCTGGAAGAACAACACAGTATCATCAACACCAAGGACTGTTGTTGAACCCACTAGCCATTGTGTTAAACCACTGAATGTGGGCTCAAGACTCAGCCAAGTTTGGGTCCCGTAACTCCCATCTTTACAGGGTTTTGACTTGGCTCAGGGACTAGGGACCCTGCCTCCAGGTCTGCGTGGCTTCACCCACAGCTCCACCCACAACGAAGAACTTGTGAAATCAGATTCCTCTCAACAGCTGGGGGAAGGGCGCCAACAGGACCAACATCATAAAGACCCAACTGCAGACGTGGAGAGCTGTAGCTACTGGCAGGGCTAGTTCGCTCTCCCGCCGTGCAGTCCTCACTCCTCTCCAGCACGTTCCCACACGGCTCCTGCAGACGCGCTGGCCCTTTCCTTAAAGACCCCAATCCCCCAGAGGGCAGAAGACAGTGTCCCTGACACACTCTATCAGGGGCTTTCTTAACCTCCTGGCCTCTTCAAAACGGAAGAGGAAAAGAATAGCTCCATGTGGCTACTTTGAATGCTTACATTTTCAGATATTTTACAGGAAATGGTACTGTAGGATAGCACTCAGAAATCAGTATTTTAAAAATCTTATGACCCCATTATTCAAATAAATGTGCCAAGCGAGCACTCCCTTGCTCCGAGTGGCTCAGGGAGCCATTAGAAGTGGACCTTACTCCTTTAACCTCCTGTATGTGTATTTCTATTACTGCTCAAATCTATGTTAATGTCATAATGGCTCTATGCTGCCAACTAATGGGGTGCATCATAAAGTTGAAGAACTCCATAATCTTCAGATTATGGGAAACCTAATGTTAATGGGCACCTAAATATGTATTTATTATTACCTCACAATAAATCACAGAAATGACCCAGAAGTGTTTAAGTTCACATTTGAAAACTCCTAACAGCCCCAGAAACCTCAATACATCTCTTTGTATAAATTATTACATAATGTTTCATTGGGCTCCCACAAGAAAAATGTATTTTAAATGCCTATGAGCAAAAAAACTACATCTATGAATGTCACTTTTGAGTTTGTCAGGAGAAAAGGGGAAAATGTGCCATTTAACTAAAAAATCCATCAATTTAATTCTTTCTCATAAATGAGATGTACCATACAAAAAAGAAGACTCCTTTAAGGAGAAACTTTGAGTTAATTATCCAGACAGTTTAAATTAATATGCATTTGAAATATTTGGATTGTTGTGTCCAGCTGGAGGTAAATTGCATGATATAGTCACATAGGTTGTCCTTTGAGGGTCTTGGACCCTCTGTGTTCTAGGACTGTTCTGACTCTCAGCCCAACTGGTGTGGCTATAAGATTCTGGTGTTTTCTCAACTCTATCCAAGAAGACCTCACTTGCTGCTTCTTCCCGGGAAGAAGGAAACCCATCCTGTTGATGCAGCAGGAGCACCGCCCTGCAGAAACTGCTCTGACCTGAACCGCAGCTCATTGGCTGCACATGGGTTTTTCGGGGGCTGGGCCTCCGCCCACTCTCTGGGCTGGCTCCTCCTCTCCTCCTCACCCGACTCACCCGACTCACCCCACAGACCAGCCTTGGCTTTGGGTCTGGATGGTTTCTGCTGACCCTACAGTTTCGCCCTCCGTCCTCCTCCATCCTAGAGGCTCCTCTGCTGGTTCCTTCCTGAGAGGCATCGCCAGGGCACGGAGGCAGGAAGTGATCCTCCTCCAACCTGCACTGCATCCTAGAGGCTCCTCTGCTGGTTCCATCCTGAGAGGCATCGCCAGGGCACGGAGGCAGGAAGTGAAGCTGGGGTATGATGTCCCATTGGGCCAGTCTCTGTCTCGCCGGCTTGGCCGGGTCCCTCTACCCACGGCCCCCTTCTCCCCCAGTGCCTGTTACTAGCTGTACTGGTTAATAATGCGGATTTTTTTCAATAGATGGACTTACACATTTGATATGTATGCTATTTTGTTGTATTGACAATAAGCTTCAAAACTTCATATGTCAAATTTTCTGAAGGTGTTAACATAGATATTTTTACACTTAAAAATGTCAAATTTCGTGCCAAAAAAAAA
>NW_005370403.1:917585-927337 GCF_000412655.1 Myotis brandtii
ACATTGACTGCAAGGCCAAATCGCTTCAGAAAGAAGACAATGCTCTGTGTTTGGTGGTGGGATCAGGGTGTGGTGTATTATGAGCTTCTTAAACCAGATGAAACCGTTAATACTGATTGCTACTGACAACAAATAATCAATTTGAAGCACGCTTTGATCGTCAAATGACCAGAATGTGCCAGAGGACACGGCAACGTAATGTTGCTTCATGATGACGCACCATCACACACTTCAAAACCAGTTAAAGACACGTTAAAAGATCTTGCCTGGGAAGTATTAACCCACCCACCATATTCACCAGACCTTGCTCCTTCAGATGACCTCTTGTTCCGATCAATGGCACATGCACTTTCTGAGCAGCACTTCAAAACGTATAAAGAAGTGGAAAATTGGGTCTGTGAATGGTTTGCCTCAAAACAAGAAAAGTTCTATTGGGATGGTATCCACAAATTACCTGAAAGATGGGGGAAATGTGTAGCTAGCAATGGGCATTACTTTGAATAAAGCACTTTTGATGTTTCTCTTGAAATTATTGTGTTTTCTTTGATTACAAAATCCACATTATTAACTGGTACACCTAGTAGAAGGCTCTCACCTCCAGCTTGGCTCATCCTCCTGGGTCCTAGCAGCTGCCCCCCAAGACCAGGGGTAGGAACATCCCCCTAGCCCTGCAATCACCCTCGCGTTTTCTCTCCCCCACCCACACCTTATAAAGAGCCTCTGACGGCTCGTTTCATGTGTCAAACTGACTGGGCCATGGATGCCCAGATGCCTGGTTGAACATCATTTCTGTGTGTGTATGTGTGGGGGGCATGTTTCCAGAAGGGGTTAGGGATTGGATACGTGGGCTGAGCGAAGCAGGCGACTCCCCTCAACACGGTGGGTTTCCTGACTCCACTGAGGGCTTGGACAGAACAGAGAAGAGAGGAAGGTTGGGCTTCCGCTCCCCGACTGCCTGACCGCAGAGATGGGACGGCGATGCTCTCCTGCTCCCTGCTCCTGGCCTCAGGCCAGGCACCTCACCACCAGCTTTCCCAGGTCTCCAGCTTGAAGATGACGACTGTGTGATTTCTAAGCCTCTATAACCACAGGACAGGTATGGGAGCATTCTCTGAACAGGGGACAGATTCTGGAATGTTCCTAGGGACACCCTCCACAACAGCCTCCTGTCGGAACGTACAATGCCCATGGATAGGAGGGTGCACATGTGAACTGTGGCTCATGCGCACAAGGAGCTAGTGCCCTGCAGTGAGAACGGTCGTTTATAGCCACTCACCAGGTGGGGAGCCTCACAAACAGCGAGTCAAGCAAACAGAGCCCCATGGTTCCCTTCACATGAACTGTAAGGGCTGCAGACACATCTACGCTGTCGGAGGCAGGGGCGGGGCTGCCCGGGACAAGGCAGGGACTACAGGGGACGTAGGGAGCTGGTCAGAGTCGATGAGAATTCCCTCAGCTGAGCTCTTACGATTTGGGCTCTTTTCTATATGTATATTATCCTTTAAAATAAAATTTAAAAATTAAGGTAAGAAGAGTTTAGGACAAAGTGGGCAAAGACAGAGATGGAGACAGAAAGAGATGAACTGGGGTAGATGGAGGCCGATGGGACGGCAGGGACGGCATCACAGACATCCCACCCTCGATGAAAGCATGACACCTGGCCGTCTTGGGTACTAGATATACTAGCTTGGGGTGGGTGTGTGGGTCAAAGATGCACGGGTGAAACGACTAGATCTGGGCCACACTCCAACTCTCAGGCAGCCCACAAACATTGCTCCCATGGACAACGGTACCAGAAATTATGAATCTCATAATGAGCAAAGCTGTGCGAACTCTCATAATGCCCAGCCCAAGAGAAAGGATGTGGAGCTGGAGACCAGCCTCCGCACTGGTTTGCTGAGTGGTAAGGACACAGCCTGCAGTGTTTCTAGGGTGAAATGCTGCTCACTCATAACTCACCACAATTTAAGGACCGTTATAAACAGTACATGATTTTTTCAAACACCGTGGTATTGCTGGAATCGTGTAGCAGCCTATAAAGCTGTTGGGAAGGCTGGGCTACCACACGCCCCACCTCCTGGTCCCGATGGACCAATCGGCACCCCACCCAACCCTGCACGTGGCAGCCGGTCTTCAGCTTCTCCGCAGAGACCCACCAAGGTGTTTTCCAGGGGCCTGAGGCGTTATTTTAGCTGGGGCCCACGGGCCCCGGGGGGCAACGCCATGAAGTAATTGCTGCCATTCGTGGACCGAAGGAGCATATACTAGGATTTGGACATGGCCCTCACTACTCCTCAAGTGTTTCTCCACTTGATTATTATTCTCCCTTAAATGAACGTGTTGATAATCTGCATTACCAGTCCTCTAATGATGCTGTGTCAGATCCAAATGTCACCTCATTATTTCTGACACTCAGAACCCACAACAGTAAAAGCCAATTATAGACGAGAACTCCCAGAAGACCTTGCCTACTGTAACAGCTAATAAGCCTCAGCATCATTACAGCCGGCGACAGACCCACAGGTGGCGTCAGTGCGTATCCGTCCCAGCAGTGGGGCCTCCATTCATGGAGTAGAGACCCACTGGGTATCGATCGCTGGCTGTGGGAAGCCGTTCGGAATGCTCTGCAGAGAGCCAAGGGAGTCCTTAGCAGCGTGGCGACCGAGTGCTGTGTTTTATTGCAACCGACACAGGGATCTGTCTCAGATGGGGGCTCATTGACTGAGCCAGCAGCCAAGCAGGAACCACACTTCCGGGTCCAGCAGAGAGCTGGCCAGAGGAGCAGGCTGCCCACGACCTTCACGGTGGAAGTGAAGGGGCAGGGGTCACGTTCAGAGGGTCGCCAAGGTTACACCAGGTGAAAACAGGCCCTGAAAGGCCAGTGGGTTCCCAATCACCCTCATTCTCCACCCAAATTGTCTCCCTCTTCTTCCCAATGCCAGCCTGCTGCCCAGATCACCTCAGACACAGGGAGAGACCTGCACAGACTCCCCCCAGCCCTGCTCCCCCCCACCCCCCGTCGCAGGACCTGCTGGCTGCTTCCTAGGCTTGCCTGCTAGCTCTGCCTTCTCTGCGAGCTGGTCCCTCTGGAGGCTGGTGAATGACTCCCACGCCTCCTTTCTGCACTTTCCTTCCAGCTTGAAGACTGGCCTGGGCGGGAAGGGTCCTGACTGAGCCCTGGTCGTGGGGTCAATGGAAGCAACCAGTGGGAGTTCACCCCTTCAGCCTGGGACAGAGACAGCAATTCTCCAATAGTAACCGCAGATGTGTCTTTTCCACTTTATATTCCTGGTATGGGCCTTAACCCACCAATAAGCAAAACATGTCTTAAGAATTAACGTTTGATTTTGATTATTTCAATTTGCAGAGCAGTATTTCCCTCTGGGGACTTCAGATGCATAGAAACACAGGGATGTGGTTAATCCAACCATATCAGGTGGTGAGTGGTAGGTCCACTGGCATCGCGACCCACAAACAGCTCCATTCTGTGCATGCGACACGACAAAATGTATTAATTTTGTCCCCTTCACCAATCCCTAATCCCATTCCCATTCCACTATGAGCACACGCTCATGTGTTTAACATACAGCCACCCCACAGGACTTCATTTACATCTAGAAGCATCTTAACAATATCTTACTGGGGTGGCTACAAGCAGGATTGTGCTGGGAATCTCATGTAACTTTTTACTTTTAAATTTAATCTTACATATTTAAGATGCATCAATGTGCGTGCGAGTGTCCTCAGGCACGCACACACCACACGGACACACGCACACACGCTGTACTGAGTACTGAGGTTGACAATAAAACTACCCCTGCAGTGAGGTCACCAGGACCATCGAAACCCCAGGTGCCCCATCTGACCCACCACCTCCTGCTCCCACAGGGAGCTGTATTCCAGATTGTTGCTTATTTTCTTACTTTGCTTTATTGGTTTTACCATATATGTCAGATACGCCTAAATAATATATTGTCTGCTTTCATCTGCTTTTAAATGTTACATAAGCGAAATCATATGTATCCTTATGCAACTTTTAAAATGCAACCTTATGTATGAGTCATTCTGCAGATGCTGTGACTATTGTGTGTACACTCGCACAACTGCACACCATCATGGACCCACTACCCGTCCTCGGGGCTGTGGCGGTTTTTTCCGACTACAAAGCTGGTATGAACAGTCCTACACGTGTGTGCAGGAGCGTCTCGGCCACAGAGGGGAACGCCAGGTCAGGGGTACACACACCTGCAGCCTCACTGGACCATGCCAAGCGGTGGTCCAACGCGGCCGTGGCAGTTGGCACTCCCACCAGCACATTGTATGTTCCAGGGACTCTGACCCCAAGGCCATGATAGCATCAGAACTAAACTTGGGCCAAGTTGTAGCTTTAAAATATGCCTTTAATTTGAATTCCCTTATGACAATCTTTTTATATGTTCATCATCCATTTGGTGAAGTGACCGTTCCAATGTCGTGTGTGTGTGTGTGTGTGTGTGTGTGTGTGTGTGTGTTGTTGTTTTGTTTTTGTCTGTTGGGCTTGATACAAGCAGATGATTACTGTGTGATACTCCATTTTACACGGGTACCACTTTATCCATTCCCCTCACGGCGTCTACTTAGCTTATTTCCAGCCCTTGTTATTACAGACAACACTGTGATAACCTCCTGTACAGCCTCTTCCTGTCGGCGAAAGATTCCATCTGAAGTAGATTGCTGTGTCTAGAGGGTGTGCATATTCTGTTTCCCTAAAGGCTGACAAATTGCTCTTCCAAACAGCAGCACCCATTGGCTCCCCGCCTACAAGTTAATGAAGCTTCCCGTTCATTATCTCACCCATTTGCCAGCACTCAGCATCATGCACAGAGCAACTTTAGGTATAGATGGTCTCATTTATCTGTAAACAATCCTGGAAGGTAGCAAATTTAAAAGAGCCGACATCTTTCTAGATCTTTACAATTTGCAAAGCACTTTCATTTGCATTATCTCCCTTATTTTATGCTGAAATCCTCTCGCTCATTCCCTTGCAAAGTCAGATTCAAAAATCTATGTACTTGTCTGAATTCAACGCGCTACTTCACACGTCCATGTAAACAGACGTCCTGCCCACCGGAGTACTCCAAAAAACCTGCCCAAGCCCCCGTTCAGTCATGACCTGGCCTTGATCCTGCCCTGGGGAGCAGATGAAGCCAGAGGCTATCCTCTGTCACTGTGTCTCCATGAGGGAGGATGTGGCTCTGTCATCCTCTCCCGGCGGGCCTGCCTCCTCCCAAGCCAGGGAAGGTCAGGGTTCCTCAAACAGGGACAGGAGTTTGGATACTGGTCAGCCAAAGGGAAGGACATGCTGGGCAACAGAGATCATCAGTGGCAGGTGAGTTAGGACACATGCTCCTGTCATTTCTCCCTGAACATGACCTTTCCCCTTCCTGTTTCCGTCATTCAATGTCTGGTGATGGGTTTGGAATAAAAAATGAGCCACAATATCATGATTACTCAAGAATTCCTACCAACAGAAGCTCGCTCATGAACGACTTATTTTTCTAGAATAATGTGATTTTGTTCCTTATGTTGGCAATATGTCATCCTAATGACTTTATTTAACAGGAATGAATTATGACCCTGTTCCCACAGCAAGGCATATGGCCTCCCTCTCAATCCCAAGCGAATCGCTGTTGTAGTAATGAACACCAACATCATCAATTACACTAGAAAAACGAAAGGGTGCTCTCCCGTCACTGTCATCTCTTTCTGTAATCTTTGCACTCTGTCATTTTGACTAATATGTTCTAGATTTAGCTTCCTTTTATATTTACAAAACATTCTTGCATATCTGCCTGAATTATAACCTCCAGAGTCCGATTTCATTCATAATGTTTCGAGTGCCTACATGAGGGCCTTTTCACACAACAAACCCATTGCTTGTACCTATGACAACCTGGGCTCAGAAAAGTGAAGGTCATTTGGTCAAGGTCATAGACATGGAGCAGTAATTTAACCCTGGATTTTGACCTCAAAACGTAGTGCTTTTCTACTATGCCACATCCCAAATGTACAGTATTGTTATTTTCACAATTGAGTAGCTGACAGATGAGCACAAAGGTGGGGAAGACAGGAAGGTCCTCTTGTGGGAGGAGAGCAGGAGACGCCTTTGGCCGGAGCAGAGTCAGCAAGATGCAGTGTTCAGGGAGACCAGGGCCCAGGCTGTGGCGGCTGGTTGGCCATCTTGTGGATGTTGGCTTTTGCAACCAGAGAAATGGAGAGACTTTAGAGGACTTGGAGCAGAGGTGGTCATATTCAGAATATTCCATCAGGACTTCCTGTTGGACAGACTATGAAATATGACTAAGGACAGGCCTGGGGTAATTCCACCATGGCAGCTCATATCCCCTTTATGTATCGTCTCCTTCATTGGACGGGGACTTGGCTGGGATCCCCAATGTCCAGCCTAGGGTAAGGCACACAGGCAAGACGTGTGTGTTGAGCCTGGTGGTCGGATGAATGTGTCTGAGCCACGAGTTTACGGATGAACAGGAGAGTGAACAGCTTTCTGACATCACTTGGGAAAACAAGTCAGAGGCAGGGAGTCGGTCTCCTCCTCCCTGAGGGGTATTCAGTGGACACTGTGAACTCTGCTTCCGTGGGTGGACGTCAGAAGTGCTGGCTACCAAGGCCTACTTTACCTTAGGGTGTGGTGGCAGAGAGGACTAACCTCTTGTTTTTGCTGATATGTAAGGAGAGAAATCTCTTTTCAGTGTGTTACACACAAAACTATTCAGAGCCCAGGAATGTCCCCAACACCCACTTACAATCGAGCAGGCCGCCTGAGCAGGGCCTGACATGGGCCTGAGATGGCTTAAACGGGGGACGTGAATATACATTCAGCAAACTTTCCCCAATCATGTAGGAATACAGAACCCAACCAGACGTGGGCTCCCACCTCCAGTATCTTAGAGTCATTCACCAAACACGTATGAGACCAGCTCTGAGGAGCGCAGGCACCACAGCGGTTAAATGGAAGCGGTTAGTACAGCAGCTGGTGACCGTGGGCTCAGAAGTCAGACACCTGGACTTCGAGTCAGCCCCCCGCCCCACACACACACTTCTAGCTCTGTGACTTCTGTGTAACACTCCACACCTCTGATCCTGACCTGAAAAACGGGAATGTAACCGCAGTGCTGTCTTTCTAGAGTTACCAAGCGGATGGGTGAGAGAGCTTGGTATGCAGTTAGCATTCAATAATGCCCCGTGATGCAGTAAAAACTCCATCTCACCCGTCTGCACTATCTGCTGCTAGTGAAGTTGTGAGCAGAGGGAAATGGCTTTCGCTCCTTTAGGGACTGACAAGGAACGGAATGGGGCACGGTCAACACCATGTCGGATGCCGAGGCCCATGATGTGAGCTTGGGACTGGCCCACGGACGGGGCTCGGGACATGTCTGTAGTAACTGGATAGAGCACCAGTGTTGCAGGAGCTCCGAGCAGGAATATGATGTTCAGCTGAACTCTGAGGAACGTGCACCAGCACATTTTCCCCAGGTGTGGATGGCGTTTGTGTCTGCCTCAAAATGAAAGTTTCCCCAAAGTTACCAGTCAGACCATCCATGCAAAGGGCCACCACAAACATTTATCTCCAAAAACGCAAATTCCTCTCCAGAAACTTAAATGGCAGCTAACGTGGGGTTTTTTTCTGTTTTTATAAAAATAATAACAATAACCAAATGTCAGCCTTGTAAATATTTATGACCCTAAGCAGACAGTTCATATTTGAACATCAGTTGTCTGAAGACCATTTGAGCGCTTTTTGACAGAAATCTTTTATCCGACACATTCCCTCGACACAACAGTCGGACACACCCCTTTATAATGTGTCCCAGCATCAGGTCTCACAGGTAACCAAGATGGGTGCACGGCCCGTCCAGAGCTCCCTGTGTCCTGGCCAGGTACCCGGAAGGTCAGACGCAGGAGTTTCACAGGGAAGGAGGCTGCCGCGACTCTTATTTGTAAGCAAACATGATTGGGACCCAGGGTTTCTGCTTCTCCAATGAATTTCCTGATAAAATGCAACAGTAAATGAGAGGCAAAGAAGTCCACACAAGCCGACGCTTTGCTGAACGCTGGGCAGGCGGGGCTTTGGTCCAGTTGATCATCTCCTGCCAGGAACCACCTGGGACTGGAAACAAGTCTCTGGGCCTCAGCTTCCTCATCGTTAGACAAATGCGCGCTGGGGCTGGTGGGAAGGTGGAGGGGCGGGAGGTGCACCCTGGCAGCCAAAGGCAGTCCCAAGGGCGCAGCGTGCGCTGGGGCTGGTGGGAAGGTGGAGGGGCGGGAGGTACCCTGGCAGCCAAAGGCAGTCCCGAGGATGCAGCGTGCAGCCCAGGGAACACAGTCAGTGACGCTGTGATAGCTGTTAGGGTGCCAGGGGGGACTAGACTCATCAAGAGGGCCGCTTGGTGAAGCGTATGATGTCTAACTGCTGTGTTGTCCACCTGAAACTAACATAATATTTAATCTCAACTGCAATTGGAACAGATTAAAATTAAAATGGAAAAAAACGTTAAAGATTATAAAGTAATGAAGCATTGTTAAGAAACTCATTTTAAAAAATGAAACTGTTCCCGAACTTCTGACGTGCCTTGCCACCAAATGGTTCTAGTCCAGCCGTGGGCAAACTACGGCCCGCGGGCCGAATCCGGCCCGTTTGAAATGAATGAAACTAAAAAAAAAAAAAAGACCGTACCCTTTTATGTAATGATGCTTACTTTGAATTTATATTAGTTCACACAAACACTCCATCCATGCTTTTGTTCCGGCCCTCCGGTCCAGTTTAAGAACCCATTGTGGCCCCCGAGTCAAAAAGTTTGCCCACCCCTGTATCTAGTCACTTGATGATGGGATCTGTGCATCACAGAACCATGGACTCATTTCACACAGATGCTCAAGGATAAGCCCAAAAAGGCTCTGACACCATGAGTCTCCACTCTGCCCAGAGCAAACATGTCTGGGAATTACTCACATTTCACTTTTGCCCATTTTTTCTCTGCTCTGTCAGAAAAGGAAAGAGAAAAGGGGAAATGGAGAGGCTTCAAAAGCAGCCGTTAGGCCTGTTTGAGGACGGGCCAGGCTGCATGAGGCTGTCCGCGCTCAGACACCGGCCCCTGCTCCCCAGGGGCAGGATTTCTTTGGTGTGACTGGCCAATCAGAGAGCAGCTTCTTCACTCACAATAACTGATATGGAGTTATCAGATGAGAGGGTCTACATAATAAATGTTTTAGAAAAATGACACACAAAGATGAAAACCTTTATTTTTAAGCATGAAGGATAGAGCTCCCTAAAAGATACAGCCTCCTCCCTGGCCGCTCAGACCATGAATGATGAGCTTAATTAAACCAGCCTGGGCATCACTAAGTATCCATCATGGCACAAAGCTGTGCTTGTCTGTAACAGGCCAGAGACACTGGCGTGGCCCTTCTCCCCAGCTGCCCTGATCCCACCATCTGGGCAGCCTTCTAAGCCTGCGTTGCAGCTATGGCCCAAACATGTGACCCAAACTTGGCCAATGGGACATTCTGGGGGGCCTTAGGGAAAGGGGGAGGAATATTTGGTTTTTGGTTTTTGCTAGGGTTTTGTTTGGTCTGGTTTGATTTGAGGTCCAAATAAAAAGGGACAGCCCTAACCGGTTTGGCTCAGTGGATAGAGCGTCGGCCTGCGGACTGAAGGGCCCCAGGTTCGATTCCGGTCAAGGGCATGTACCTTG
>NW_005370403.1:927809-934561 GCF_000412655.1 Myotis brandtii
ATGTTTCTCTCTCATCGATGTTTCTAACTCTCTATCTCTCTCCCTTCCTCTCTGTAAAAAAATCAATAAAATATATTAAAAAAAAAAAAAGGGACAAGAAGAGATACTGGCTCTCTTCTGGACATAGTTGTGAGAGTGACATCCCCTGCGAGGGGAGCCCTAGCACCCTGAGGGTGGCCGAGGCTGGGTCCTTGGACCCATCACTAAGCCAGTGAATTTAGCCAAGATAGGATCCCCTCCCTGCCCTGGATTTCTGGACACTTGTGAAGTCACTGCTGTTAAGGGGCCCTTTCCTTGCAGCTAGAAGCTCTTAGCTTGTAGGCAAGTTCTCCAGAAAAGTCCAAATTAAGGTTCAGAGCCAGACGTTTGTGGGGCAGGTGACTTGGTGGCCCTTCTGAGTGTGTAACTGCATGAGTTGACGTTCAAGGGGACCGTGGCAGCACTGAGGATGAAAGCATGATTGTGGGTATGTGCTTGTAGGCCTCTGGGCTGCAAAGGCGATGCACACGAGGCAGGGGTGGTCATAATGCGGCTCAGTGTACAGGTGACAAGATGTGGCATAAAGTGCAACCAGGAAGAGCTTGGGCTCTGGGCTCCATCCCAAACCAGACGCTGCCGAAATTCCCTGTGCCTCGTTCTTAGAGGGGTCATGATGTACCCTCTTCATGGCTGCAGGCAGGTGGAGGCTGATGTCATACCAGCAGGTCATGGACTACCAGGTGCACCCAAGTCAAGGTGTTAAAATGGTGGCGGTGGGAGGAAAGAGTCTTTGAAATGGTGAAATGGGTGAGTTTCTGCATGTGAAGTGCTCAGAAGGATGCCCAGCCAGAGAAAGGCCATGGAGGCGTTTGCTGTGACTCTTAGAGCCAGACTTCGGGCCTCTTTCTCCGCTCTGCCTGGGAGCAGCACAGAGCAGTCCTCAGGGACTGGTGGTTCGGCAATGTCGAGAGGGAGCACCATGGCACCGAGATGGGCAACCCCACGGAGGCACCACAAACCAGGCAGCTATTGGATTTAGCCCGAGGGCCCTAGTTTGCCCAACTCCTGCTCTGCCCCAGAATTAGAGAGCCAAAAACTAACTGTTGGTTTGTCCTGAGAAACTAAAAGGAAATCCATTCAAAAGGTAAACAAGGCAACTAGCTCATTTGCCACTAAATAAAGTACAGTCATCCCCCCCAAATGCCCCACACATTCTAGTTCCTACTGTTTGTTTTGGTCAATTCTTCCCACTACTAATTCCATGGGAGCAAAAAATAGACATCAGATCCCCCTTAAGTGTTTCTCTCACGGAGCACCCTGACACGCAGACAGTCTCTACCTCTGACATAGAGCCGAAGGCAGCGGGAAGGGGCTCCAGGTGGTTCACACCGCACTGGTCTGGATAAATTCTTGCATGTTTGGAGGCGCCCCGATACCCTGCAGACCCAGGAGTTTCACAGGGCCCCGAGTGACAGGGCACGTCAGGGCCAAGGTCACCTTCGGCACCTCCTGGGGCTCTGCCTCTGGTCTCCTCATATTTCCCACAGGATACAGCCTGTCTAGCACTCAGGTCTCCAACTCTGAGCTTCAGCCGCTGTGGTCTGGACCAGTGTTTGTCACTCTGGGCCCGGGAAACTCCTGCTTCTGCAGAAGTTACGGTGTAGAGATAAGTGAGTCTGACTATCTAAAAGGGGTAAACAATGAGTGATGAGGTTTTGGGGGAGGTGGTAAGGTCCATTAGATAAGGCGGGGGGAGGCTCAAAAAAATGTCCTGAGTATTGCTAATTCCATTAGGAAAATGTCATAAAAAGCACTGAGTACAGGGCTGGCTAACCTTTTCAATAAAGAAGCAGTTAATAATGACTTTAGGTTTGTAGGACATACTGTGTTGCAGCTACTCAACTTTGACATCATCCCCATGTTGCCATCAATTAGAATGCTCCCAGGGAGTGTGTGTGTGTACATGATTTACCTTTCTCATTCATGACAACTATTTCTAGACAACAGGTTGGACTGTACCCCAAAGGGTTCCCATGGGAGCACTCAGCCAACCAAGAGAGATTCCTGCCTGATGGACCTGAAGAGAGAAATAAATCTTTCCTCCTGTAACACACCACCTTTCCAATGACACCTAACTTTCTCGTGAGCATCAAACCCCAGCTCATGTCACTGTGTCCCAAAACTCAAAACTGAGCCCAGACTGTGAACCATGTCCCTCACAGCCCTGCTCAGTCACCAATCTGGCCAAACCTGCATTTAGAGGATGATTTAAACCCCAGCCCCTCAGAATGATGGATGTCTATTCCCTCCCACCTCACACAATTCATGAAGAACAGCCCACTGGGAGGATAGCCAATTCCCATTAAATTTTGGCAATTATTTAAGAGGAGTGCTTCTCATTCGAACTACCCATGTACAATGGACGTTTGGAGACAATTTTCCAGAGAAATCCAATACCTGGAAGAGAAAGCACAGCTGCCCACCCTCTCCCTGGCGGAGCTGACAGTCTGCCAGCTGGTACTGTTCTGATGTGGGTCATTAGTCATCTTGACAGGAGAACTGGGAAGGAATTGACTGATAGCTTGAATCCATGTGATCACACACTCGTATAAAAAATAAGTGTCTGCAATTAGGAAGCTGATAAAAAATATCATAAATCCCTAAAATCTCCACCTATCATTATACCAACCTCACTAGGTATTTAACAAAATTATAAAAACAGGTTCTGATTCCACCGTTTCCATTTCCCTGGTGGCCTCCTCCTTCACTCACCTGTAGCTGGGCAGCCTCCTGACTTACATCCTGCCAGCTTAGGAGCCTCAGTGGAAAGGAAAACTCTCTCCCCCTCCCCCACCCTCCTCAACACCCACATCCTAGTCCAGGGAAGACTCCGAATGGTCCTGCTCAGGTCATGAGCCCCTCCTCACCTCACTCTCTCCATGGGACCGGCCAGCCTGGGTCCCATACCCATTCCTGTGGCAGGAGAGGGGACCCTGACTGACTCCCCACCAAGACTACAGGAGTGGGTGGAGCCCTCACGGAATGAGAAAGGCCCTGAAGCCACCAGCACCGCAGCTCTCACGACCTAGCATGCCAGCCTCCCCCATGGTGCGTCCAAGGGCACTGGCAAGGACGAGGGAGTTGATATCATTCCAATTAAGAAGAGGCCAGTTCGCCACACCAGCTGAGAAAGAGCCCAGGTGGTCACAGTTCTGTGGCTGTGCTGAGGGCAGCCAACACAGTGCCATTGCTTCATCAGCAACCACACCACATGACCTCTGGGTCTCCTTCTTTACTATGTTCACTGGTGTACTCAGGTCCTCTGTTGTTCCTTTTTCCCTCTCCTGCCATTTTGTTCACCAATTCCCTCTTCATAATAAAAACAGTTACACAGTAGCTAGACCAGATTCAAATGTGTGAGAAATAACAGGTCCTCTTTCCTGACCGTAAGCTTTGAGATGACGTTTGGTGGTTGGTCAACATTCACTTTGCCTAGGGCTTGTGTGTGTGTGTTGGGGGTGGGGGGGTTTCTATCTCCCTGGAGGTCCCCTTATGCAGTTATGAGTAAGGATCTTGGGGGACAGTCTGTAAGTCATTCTGGAACCTACAGGAATTCACGGGGAACAGGGCTTTGGTGCAGGCTCCTGGCCTGAGAGGAAGCTGGCTCGGCCTGGGCTGCTGATGCCCGCCTCTCCGCTGCCCGCATTCCTAACCATAGAGACTTTTAGAACTAGAACTGCTCCCCAAGGCAATGGATGCCCAGAGGTTTCACAGCCTTTCTCCAACACTAACTTGTTGATATTCTCTCATCTCTGTTCCTCCAACAAACATGCCCCACACCACGTTTCCATGGGTCCATTTAAGCCCAAGTCTTTCAAAGTGGAAATGGCACATTTTCTCAAGATTAAGATGATTCGCCTGTGCTTCGTGCTTTTTCCTTCCACACTTGACCATCCTGAATATATTATCTTAGCAATAAGCACACCAATAACTTGGGGAACACAGTGCTCCAATGTAAAGCTCCCAGCTGAATTTAGACTTTGTAGTAAAAATGTTCTCATTCCAAAGTGACTCGAAAACTCAAAGGCCTTGTAATAAGCACATGTGGAGACTTGCTTTCTGAAACCTTAAAATAGTCTCTGATATTCACAAAGTTTCCAAATGTACTCGAATAAAACATCATGATTTCTCATGGGAAATATCCTCAAAATGGCCAAACAAGAACAGCCATTGGGAAGCTCTCTGGGGTTACCTGAGTCCACAGACTCCCAGGGCCTTGGGGATGCTTCTGAGAGCCACAAACCCCAGTTCTGAGGGGTTAGGCTCCTACTGTTTGGGAGGCATCGTGGAAAACATGGTTTCTGCCTTAATCCAGCCTTCAATTTGTGCTGTCAGGGACACACGAAATGCTGCAAATTGTTAATGTGTTACTTTGCAAGATGTTTCTATTAGGCAAGCATGGACCTTTGCATTTTATTTTAGGTACTTTCCACACTAAGATTTTAGAGTTTCTCAAATGCCTACCTTCCCTGGGGACTCAGTGCCTGTTGCTAGAGCTTTGCAAGAGCCTCCCTGCCTCTGACCTTCTCCTCCAGTGGCTCCTCCAAACCCCCAGGACTGGCTGTCATCCCAGGTGTGATGCTTCCGCGTTTCTACAGCACGAGAGTCACCTTGGCAGCACGGAACTTACACTCTGGCCAAGACAGAGTAACAGGAAGACTGACCCGCTCACCTGAACCAACCAAAAGGCAGGTAGGATTCAGAAAATCATCTTTTCCAAAACACCGAATATTAGGCAGTGAAGAGGGTGTCTGCTGGTTTATCTGAGAGACAGGAAGCAGAGCAGACGAGCCCTACAATTGCTCCAGTTTGCTATCTTGAGAGTTTCCAGGACACAGCACAGGTTGGAGATGCCAGACAGAGCCTGGTGAACTCTCTGAGCTGAAGAGACAAAGCTGAAAGTCCAGAGAGACCAAGGCAGCCAGAGTCTGTAGGACAGAGTGCCAGAGGGGACAGTCCCACAGAGAGAGCTCCGGAGACATATGGGTGTTTCCTTCACGCAGTCAGCTGAGGACTGATCAGCGCACGTGTGAGCCGACACTTCCCGAGGCTAAAGAACCACCTGAAAGGATGAGGGTAACAGTGCCCAGTGCTCACCTAGGGCTGAGAATATGTCCGTCCGTCCTAGTCAGATGCAAAACCCTGAGACTCAGGGGACCTTGGGCAGAGTACTCAGAAGGGTTTACTTTAGTAATGAGATACAAGCCTAGACTGAGCATGGATCTGGTCCCACCTAAAAAAAAAATCTCAAAAGCAAGACCCAAAGGGATCAAACTGCTCCCAAGTAACCTAAATGTCACAGAGCAAGCTCAATAAAATGTATAGAAATAAAAAAACTTGCACCCAACAAGGAAAATTTACAATGTCTAGCATACATTCAAAAATTACCAGGCATGCAAAGAAGTGGGAAAATAGAACCCCCGAAGAGTAAAAAAGCAATCAATTAAAATTGCCCAATAATTGACACAAATGTTAGAATTAGCAGACAAAGACATTAAAACAGTTGGTACGATGGTCATTCATAAGTTCAGATGTTACACAGTGATATGGAAGAAGATATTAAACATACCAAAATTGAACTTTTAGAGATGAAGACTACAATGTCTGAGATGAAAAACTCACTGGATAGGATTTAATAGCAGATGAGATTACAGAAACATGTATTGGCAAATTTAAGGATATCGATGGCTTTGGGCTGGGAACTGAGAGATGCCCAGACGGAGAGGTCAAGAAGAGCTCAGTCTGGCCCCCGGGAGAAGTCAGGAACACACCTCACAGAGGGAGCAGCCTGAGCAAAGCCATGGGAGAGGAGCAGAGCTCTCTGGGAATGGCTGGCGGTCAGAGACGGGATTGAGAGGCAGGAGGACTGTGCTTCAATTTCATCTGAGAGTTCTCTGCAACCATAGGAACGACCCAACTCCTTTTCTGAACTCCTGAAGCAGTCAATAATAATAGACAATGTTTTTATCTCTGTTTTCCATAGTAAGACAGGAGATTTGGACCCACAATAGGAGCCCTGAGTCCCTCAAGGAAAGCAGAGGAGGGGCTGGCCCTGGATTCTCTAGCCCAGAGGAGGCTCCTAAAGGAGGCTATTCCACAGATGAGGAAACAGCCTCAGACAGCAGACATGTTGGTCCAGTCCACACAGCAAAGGAAGAGTTGGGATCTGACTCCAGGTCTAACTCCAGACACATCTGTCTGTTCACACTAACCCTTTCCCAAGAGAACCGGACTCTGCCTCTAGAGGGCCAAACACACCTGGATGAAAAGTTTAACTGAGTGTTTGCGCCATCAGACAGGGCCTTGGTCAGGGGGAAGGGATGTGTGGAGGTCCGTGTCATACGTGCTAAGCATGATGAACGAGCGCACTCAACATTTCCTAAGTAAAGACTACCCGCCTGGCCTGTGCTAACAGCTGGAGACGCAGAAGGGCAAACATCGTAATCAGCGAGGCCACTGCTGCCCTGACTGTGGGTGTGACCACCACAGGGCAGCCCAGACGACAGGGCACTAGGTTGTGCCTGGGTGACTGCAGGGTCTTCCGGGAGAAGGCACACTTGGAAAAGAGCCTCAGAGCACGGAGGAGCTCACAGCTGGAGGGAGAAAGTGGGGAAAGGCATTTCAGAGGAGACCTTTGGAAATAAAGGTAAGTCTGAGAATACCAGAGTGGTCTCCCCCTGGTTCTTAGCCTTCCCCCTCCTACCCCCCCCCCC
>NW_005370403.1:934687-942963 GCF_000412655.1 Myotis brandtii
TTCCCCCCCCCCCCCCCCCCCCCCCCCCCCCAGCTCCTGTTACGAGGCTCTGGTTCTGGTTAATAAGCAAGACTGACACCCAAGCTGCTCCTTCACAGAATGACCTGAATTAGCAATACGAGGCGAGGCAGCACCTGCCCTTGCTGGGCCACAAAATGAATCAAGGGTGGATAACAGCTGTTCTATCCTCCTGCTGGAGCCAAACCAACCAAAACAAAACAAAAACAAACAAACAAACAAACAAAAAACCCACTCAGTCCCAGAACATGCGGACACTCAGAATCTACTCTTTGAGAGCCATGAAGAAAGGGATCAGGGAGCATTTAACATTCTAATAGGAATTACATCACAGCTACTCCGTATCGGGGGGCCCAGAAGTTACCTGAACAGCCCCCCACAGCCCCTCCTGCCTAGCACAGCCCCCACAGCCCAGCACAGCCTCCCACTACCAAGCATAGTGCCCCACAATCCCTCCTGCCCAGCACAGCCCCCACAGCCCAGCACAGCCCCCACAGCCCAGCACAGCCCCCCACTACCAAGCATAGTGCCCCACAATCCCTCCTGCCCAGCGCAGCCCGTCACAGCCCAGCACAGCCCCCCCCCAGCCCCTTTTGCCCAGCACAGCCCCCCACAACCCCTCCTGCCCAGGTGTGCGGGCAGCAGTGGTGCGAAGCTGCAGTTATGTGGGATAAATGAGTCTAGAGAGCTGGTTAACGTTCAGTGAAGGGACTGGTTACTAATACTGCAATGAATACTGGAGATCTGCTGGTGGATTCAGGTGTCTCCACCACAGGAAAATGAAGAGGTTAGCTGTGAGGAGATGGATCTGTCCAGGAGCTTGGCCGTAGTGACCATGTCACTGTGTATGCACATGCATGTCAAATCATGTTGCACGTCTTAAACATATGCACTTTAATTTTCAAATATAATAAAGAAACACCAATTCTCCAGCCTTGGCTCAACCCACTGAATGAGAACCGGGGCCCACGGCCCTGTGTCAACAAGCTCTCGTGGGGCCCTCTGCACACTCGTGGGGAGTCACCGACGTAGAGAAACCGCCAGAGAGTTCTGGCGGCCCCAGCAACAGAGGAAGAAGGGGAGCGAGGAACTCTCCCCATCAACAGAGGATCTCGTCCAAAGCTCTTACCCACTGACTGCAAGCCCATCACTGACCTGAAATGCCCAACGAAAACACTGAGAAAAGTCTTCTTGGCTAATTGTCATGAACTCCGGATGCGAGGACTCAAAATTAATGACTGCAGGTTATGGAAATAAACAGTGTGTCTCACTTCATTCTCCGGATCTCTGGAAAGAGGCTAATTGGGGCCCATAAATTAGAAGAAATTACTCAACAAGTTGATTAATGCCCCAAGAAGGGGGGTGCAAAATGGACACATTCTGATTTCTAAAAGAGGCTTTGATTACAATCAATTGCTTAACCCACTGCAAACAGGCTGGGTCAGTGTTGGTGGCAGGACTCCCGTCAATGCCAAGAAACAGAAAACAGGCCCCAGTCAGCAGGATTTCCGAGAGATTCGGGATTTGCCGAAGGACTGTTTGTCACCTTCAGGAATGAAGAGTGTGGACGGGAAAATCAAACATCAGTGTCAGCCAGGAATGGTCTTCCTGTAAGTGGGAAAGGGTTAGGGTTAGGGTTAGTCATCGAGTTCAGTCAATTATTCCCTGGGCTAAGCTGCTGCAGGCTGCACTGGGCCTCCAATGATTTGCAGACGCCGAGGTGTGGTCTACGGGAACAGATGGGCCCTGGCATCGCTGTGTCAGGGAGACACAGGGAGGCCTCTTTACTCAGCGGGGCCCCTGGCACTGCAGGTTACCCAGGTGGCTGGCAAAGGCAGGTCTGCACCCCACACCCCTTCTCCCTCCACCATGGCCTCAGGGCACCTCCCAGACAAGACAGGCCCACGCCTTCTGCAGGTGCTTCCCTCCCACCTTCCCCACAAAGGCCAGCACCCCCACCCTGCAACCTCAGCCCTCGTCCTGCTTCCCCAGGCCTGAGCGACTCCTGCTCCACCTCTGAGAGAGCTCTCCTCCAGGTGGAGAAGGGGGCCTGCATTGGAGAAGCAAAGAACCCAGGGCCAGTGCCTGAGGCTGACCAGCATGGAGGACACACACAGGCAGTCCAGGCCTGGGTCGGGGCGGAGGACAAACTAATGCCCCTGAAGATGTCCACATCCTCGTCTCAGACCCTGTGCACAGGTGGCCTCACAGGGCAGGACCGGCCGGCTGGGAGAGGGGAGGTCAGCCTGGATGGGCTGGTGGGATCAATCTAATTACACGAATCCTAAAAAGTGGGAGAGGCAGAAGAGAGCCAGAGAGACAGGATGGGCAGGACGTGGCCTCTGCTGCTGCTCTGACGTTGGAAGAAGGGACATGCAGGCAACTTCTTGAAGTCAAAGGCAAGGAATCGGATTCTCCTGCAGATTCTCCAAGAGGAAGGCAGGCCTGCCGACCCTGAGCGTAGCCCAGGGAGACACGGGGCTCCTGGCCTAGAGAACGGAGATGCTAACCGCGTGCCCTCAGCCACTCCACTGAGGTCGTCGTCTGTGACGCAGCCACAGGAGGCTCAGGCACAAGCGAGGGCTGGGGCTCCAACCTGTTGGCAGAGGAAGCCTTGTGGGCACTGCAGGGTCTGCTCTGGCTGGGGCCTCGGGGGGCGGGGGCGGGGGCTGCTGCTGCCTGGCTGGATGGAGAAGCAGGGACGAAGCAATGAGGGGGAAAGACACTTTTTAAAAAACCATTAATTTATCCCTGGAAGTTTCACAAACTTGGAAATGATGGAAATTCAAATAAATAAGGTCGGCACCCTCGGCATTGATTGCATGAAGCAGATTGTTAAGAACAATCTTGACAAAGCAATCTTTTCTTCAGATTACGTCTCAAAGCATTATAGGGCTCGTGAGATTGTTTTTGTTGTATAAAAGGGAAAATGGAATTTAGCAATTAATTTCTTACAAACTCCTTATTTTGTTAAAAACATTTTGACTTCAATAGCTGATTATATGCCATTAACAGCATCTAAAATATACAGTTTTCAAACAGATTTTTTAAATTTGTGTAAATTCATACTCAGCACTGCCCTCCATGGTAGGAATAACAGAGATCCTAAAAGGGGGCAGATGTTGTACTAACTGGAAAAATCATCTGGTGGTGATTTCCAGGGGCTTTGGTGGAAGAGACTCAGGGCTCTCGATTACACTCCATCCCTGGCTGCCCCGAGGAGAGGAGACTGTGTGAGGCCAGATGTTTGACCTGCAGGGCAAGGTCAATGCCACCCCCAGCTGCAGGTCTCTCGTCTCTCACTCTCCTCAGCTGAAGGTCAGTGCTCTGTCCACACAGCAGCCAGGCCAGGCCAGGCCAGGGCAGTCCTCGGCACAGGGACAAGCGGGGCTCTCTCTGGCCAGTTCCTTCTCTCCGGGTACCAGTGCTCCTGGAGGGATGCAGGGTCAGGTGGCTTCCTCTGAAACCACTTGGGTTTAAAGGCCGTCTACATGGTCAATCCCACCCGACCAGGGAGACTTGCACTGGGTCCGGGGTCCAAAGGCTGGTTAACAGGGAAGTGTCGGTTGGGTTGTCCAGAAAAATGGAACCACAGGCTAGAGAGATGTCCACAAGAGGGGTTTATTACTGGAATTGGCTGACGCAGTTACAGAGGCTGAGAAAGTCCCAGGTTCTGCCGTCTGCAAGCTGGAGACCCGGAGACTGGGGGTGACCTCGGACTAAGGCCCAAGAACAGGAGCCCATGTCTGAGGTCAGGAGATGCCTACCTTCTCCCCCTCTGGGCTCTGGTCAGGCCTCGGGGATCGGACGATGCCCACCCAATTGGAGAGGCTACCAATCCAAGTGCTAGTCCCTTCTGGAAACACCCTCACAGACACACCCAAAGGTGTTGTACAGCCATGGGCATCCCTCAGCCCAGTCAAGGGGACAACCATCACCCAGTGTATTCTCCGTCACTGTGCTGCAGAACCTTCTGGAAATCACCGAGGGGGCACCTGGGGGCTAAGGCCCAATTCAGCGGAGTCCTGAGGCCACAACCAACTTCCCGAGGCGACCAACCCACCCCTCAAACGGCGATATCTGAAAAGGAGGGAAACAGGGAAAGGGGTGTGGAGAGAAGAGGAGGAGAGAGATGGGGAGGGGAGAGGGGAAGAAGAACAAAATCACTTCTATTAACCTCCTAGCCACGTCCTGGGGGTTGGGAGGGAGGGGGTAAGGGGGGGTCTACAGGGTCAGAGGCTTCGGGCTGTCAGGAGGAGCCTCTGCACCAGGAGGAGGGTGTGATGGGAACTGCTTGCTGCCACGTTTCCTTTCTAACCGTGTCCAGAGCCCCTGAAGCATATTAATGACCCCAATTCCACAGGCTCGTTTGCAGGCACAAAGTTCAGCACAGCGGGACGGGGTGACGCACAGAACCCTGCCCGGGAACCATAATGTGTGTGTTCTTTCAGCTAATGATCTCCGAGCAGCGAGGCTCTCTGCTCCTCTGGGGGAGACCCCAGCTGGAGCCAGGTCACGGGCTATCAGCCCGGCCAGGCTCTGGAATATTAATGTGTTGGAAAACTGCTGCTTTCAAAGTGGAAACCTGGATTTCAAAAGGATAATGCGAAGCACAACTCATGTATGTTCAGGTTCACAAGGTAATTCAGAGATGCCCCACACCTGTCAGGTGATGCCCCATCAGGTGCCGTGACTTTTCTAGAACTTCTGGGAGGAGGTGGTGTGGGGCGAGGAGGGCTGCAGGACTGTGAGTGCCGCAGCGTGGTTCCACGCGCCTGTTTCCTACGAGGGTTGGTGTCAAGCACTGCTCCTCGTGTCTGAAAGTCTCATCTCACGCCAGGAAGTTCACCTCCATGTCTAACCACACCTTTCCCAGGGTGGAGCCCTTTGCCCCGAGAAGATATAAGGAGGGAAATTTGATCCGTAGGACAGAAAGGACCCAGGCCTCATGGAGTGCTGCCTTTAGTGGACACGGGCATTTATTAGTATTGATTACTTGACATTGAATCTGACATTTAATAGAGCTGCTTGTCTCCGAGGCACTGAAGGCATACATACGCTTCCTTTTCACTCTGTCAACATTATGCCTCTCTTCTGAGACCATCCTCCTTTTGTATTTTTAAAGAGAGTATCGTTCTTCATCTCCTTTACACTCTCCCTCAAAGCAAACAGCATCGTAGCCTTTCTGCCTGGAGTGTTTGCGAGAATGATCGCTGGTCGCTGAGCATGTGACCCTCCATCCTCAAGGACATTGGTCTTAGCGAACGTTCAGCTCTTGGGTCTGAGGTCTCATCTTTTCACACGTCTGGAAAGCCTTCCTGTGAACTTACAGCCTCCACCACTTCCCACCCCACCACCCTCGGCTGAGGCCATCCATATTGTAGGGTCAGCTCTTCTATCTGGGTCCATAATTTCACAGTAAGCATGCGGAGTGTACATAGCTCCTGTATCACATCATTTGCCAAATGGTCGTTTTTGCAAAGCACCACAGGGACTCAACTTGTCACATCCTTAAGAAAGGCTGGGCTCTGCTGCTGTTTTTATGCAGGATCTGGACAGCGCTCCTGTCAGACCGGCTGCCTCTTCTTGCTTCACCATCCTGCCCGCACCCTCTGCAGCCTGCCCAGCCCCCAGTCGAGAACACAGCCTCAGAGATCACAATGCACACCCATCGGATAGCTGCCTGATCTAGAAGTAGCTTCTCCATAAGTGTGTGGGGGCGAGGAAGAGCGGTGAGGTGAGGAGGGAGAGGGACGGAGGGAGGGAACAGAAGACAAGTGGATGCTGGCAAGAGGCCACAGAGAGATCAGGGCATAGCTGGTAGCTCCACGGAGGGTAAAGCATGTCCAGAAAGGGCAAGGCCAGGGAGAAAACAGCACACAGCCTGGGGACCCCGGGACCTGGGCCAGGCCAGTGGGTTGGGCTCTAGCGATAGGTCTCAGCCTTCCTAAGTCCCAAGTGGCCCAGGGTGGCCAAGAGGGCGCCAGCTCCTTAGGTCAGCGGTTGGACCCCTGTCCAGCACACACTGTCCAGCAGAAGGGCCCTTCCAGGAAAGGGGGGCTGGAGCTAGGACTGGGTGATGGTGAGACCCCTTTACCGAATTTATAGGCTTGACCTTCCCCCCCCCCAGAGCTACACCTAGGTCTCCTTAGCTGGCCCTCTGACCAGAGACTCAATGTCACCCTGGCCATTCTGACCTCAGAAAATGCTATGGAAACATCTAGGCTAAGAAACCAAAATTCAGACAGATATCCCAGCAGCTCATACCAACCACGAGGCAGTTCTGTAGTCGCCTCATTACACAGCGAGTCAGCATGCCGACTCCACGAGCGGCTCCAAACGGAAAAGGTGTTTTCTGCTGCCCAGCAGTAACTCGGCGTCTGGGCACCGGCACGGCCTTTAGAGATTCACTCTGCATAACTTAGACTTCAGGTGGGGGGCAGCCCCCGGGGGAAACGGAAATGCAGATGCCATATGTTACGCAGTGTGACGGCACAGGGCCTAGCTCATGGCCAGTGCTCCATAAATAACAGCTGCAAGTGAATGGGTACTACAAGCGGATGGGCTGTGAGGTCTGACAGGGCACCAAGAAAAGGCACATTCATACGGGAAAGGGAAACTGAGTCGCAGGAGATGGGAAGGACACACTCAGTTGTTATTATCTTGGGAATTTGGTAGAGGAGGGTCTAATTCTTAAAGTGCTAATTGAAAAAAACTTGGGGTGGAATTAAAATGATTAAGAATCAAAGAAAAGGTAATTTAAAAAGAAAAAAACTTGAACAATACACAAAGCATAATGATCATTATCAGAAATACTCTAGGTAAACAAATTAAATTGAAGTAGAAAGGGAGGAAGTGGCTGAGCAGGGATGGAAATGAAATCAAGAAGTTGGCCAGCTGGGCTGATGGGTGAATGGAGGTGATGGGTGTTGTTCTTGGGGAGAATGAGAAATTCATGGGCTACATCTGGGAGCCTCCAGACAAAGATATGTTGTTGAGACTTGAAAATATGCAGGACCTCATATTGGTTCTTCAGAGAGAAAGATGGGGCACAGGGGTATTGATTGGCACAGCCCAACTCTAGCCTAGGAGGCAGGGAGTTTCTGTGCGGCCCGGACACCCACTATCTCCTATGCAGTGGCCAAAAGTCCTGACAGATCATCAGGCCTCTCTACCCAGAAAGACACAAGACTCCAGCCATCACCAGAAAGAAAAGAACGTCACTGACTCTTAGCCAATCAAGTCCAAACTCACTTGGCCATTGGTGGAGAGCGTGTGTGGGCAGCAGAATAATGCCCCTGCCCAAGATCTCTAATTCCTGGAACCTGTGACCATGTCCCCGATGTAGTGAGAGGGACTTGGTGGATGTGATTCCATTGAAAATCCTGAGATGGGAGATTATCCTGGATTATCTGGGCAGACCAATGTCTGGGTCCTTATAAGGCAGCGGTTCTCAACCTGTGGGTCGCGACCCCTTTGGCGGTCGAACGACCCTTTCACAGGGGTCGCCTAAATACATCCTGCATATCAGATATTTACATGATGATTCATAACAGTAGCAAAATTACAGTTATGAAGTAGCCACGAAAATAATTTTATGGTTGGGGGTCACCACAACATGAGGAACTGTATTAAAGGGTCGCGGCATTAGGAAGGTTGAGAACCACTGAGGGGAAGAGAGGGGAGGGATGGTCAGAAGGAAGAATTCAGAGTCTGAGAGATTAGCTGTGCTGCTGGTTTAATGATGCTGAAGGGGCTGTGAGCCAAGGAATGCAGCAGCCTCCAGAGGTTTGAGAAGGCAGAGGACAGAGAGAAACCAGAGCCTCGGGAAAAATCCAGCCCCACCGACATCCCGACTTTAACCCAGTGAGACCCACTGAACTGAACATTGTAAGGTAACTAGTGGCCCGGTGCATGAATTCGTGCACATTGAAAGGAAATTAATAAGAAATATTTTAATATCGCTATTCGCCCTTTCTCTATAATAGAAGTGTCAACCAAATTCACGATCGACAATGACAGATGGAAACACACCCGTGCGATTGGCGCCAGTGAGAGCTTTATATAGAGAGATAAGCTTGCTTAATCAGTCCTGCTTTCTGATTTAGCTAAACTTTTTCCAGCCCAGTGAAGCACCCCAACTTCTCTTTCAGGTAATTGTCAGCAACACAGCAGTAAATATCAACACGAAGCAGATTATTATTGTAGATCACACAGGGAGAACAAAGGGTAAAATATTTAACTGCAGCAGTGTTTGA
>NW_005370403.1:943073-950873 GCF_000412655.1 Myotis brandtii
CCAATGAAAAGAAAATAGGATTTCACCAAGTCTCCTATCTACCTACTCCAGGACTTCTGTGAGGATCAAATGAGATGAGGCACAGGAAAACGCTTCACAGACATTTGGTTGAACTGTGAAATGTTTGCACCTGGCTATAAAGCAAGTCATGTTCCTGGGTAGAAGAAACTGCAAGGAGGCTAGTCGTCACTAGGGAGAAAAAGCTGGGCGTTGCTATGTGACGTCATTACCTGGCACCCACAGTCACTGTTTCCTGGTGGGGCTGGGCTGTGGGCTGCATTTTGTGCCATGGGATCTTGGCATTGTTGGCTCCAATTTGGAGGGGTGTCGCTTCAGGGAGGTGGCAGGGCCTGTGTCCCACTTGGGGGAAGCCGAGTACTGCTTTGTGGGCGCCAGGTCCACGGTGCCGTTTCTCTGTGCATGTCACACCAGATCCTGTGTTGAGCGTCTGCCCCCTGATAGTCAGTGCTTGTCATAGTGACCAGTCGGATGGTCGGATACTTAGCATATTAGCCATATATATATAGATAGATAGATTCGTATTATTTTAAGCCAGTAAGTTGGTGGCAGTTTGCTACAGCACACATAGGAAACGAATACAGCATAGCTTGTTTTTAAAGCCTGTCCCCACATTACAGGACATACCGTAGCCATGGGTCCTGCCCAGGAGGGCTGGCAGTGCCCCCCCAGTCATGTGACAATCAGAAGCACCCACTCACTTTCAACGCTGACTGGGAGGAAGGGAGCACCAGCCCATTGAGCACAGCTGCCCAGAGGATGGGCAAACCTTTCTTTCCTGCCTCAACCCCTCAAGCTTTCACCACTCCTGCCCTTTCCTCTCCGTCAATGCCAAGTCATCACATTAAAAGGCTTCTAAAATATTGCAGAGGTGAGAGAACGAGGCTTGGCAGCAAAGCTGGGAGCAATGGGTGGGCATGCGGACAGATCATCCATTTGACTCAGACACATTCACTTCCTTTGTAGACATGTGTTTCTATGTGTATGTTCAGCCAAGTACAAGGAAACCACTCACAGGGGGGTTTGCACCAACTGGAGGCGGGGGCAGGCAAATCAAGAGCCCACGATTAACGGAGAAGGTGTCTGGCCTCTTGACTGATGACATGCAATCCCCAACCACCTTCCTCGGGGGAAGGGCTGGCTAACAGGCGCAGAACCCAGAGGCAGAAGGGGTTTCATTCTAGACCCGGAGAGACCAGAGAAGCAGAGCAGCTGGAGAAGCACACACAGGGGCTGCTGGAAGCAGTGACTCCGTGCAGTTCTGTTTGGTTTTCCTCCGGCTTCGGAGGACTGAGGACCTCCTGCAAAAGCCTGCAGTGGGACATCCCTCATTTGATGATACTGCAGAGACCAGAGCTGTGATGTGGGAGGACAGGTGGCTTATCTCCATCTTAAGTTTCCAAGAAAAGAGACTCACTGATCATGCCGTTGCTTCCCATTAGCCTAGAACAGGGTCCATTCTTTCCTTGGAAAGGGCTTCCCATAGGCAGCGCCTGCTTCCATGGCCCATGAGAGGGGCAGGAATTCAAAGGCATTTTTCTGCCTCCAGCGAACATCCTCTGTATGCTTCTTTGAATTACTCATTATCAGAATTATGCCATCAGCTAAACCAACCCTCAGAAGTTTTAGAAAGTGCAATATAGATTAGCATCGCCACTCCAGTTTTTACCTTATACTTTTTCTTAAAATCCAAACATCACTACAATTAAAGATACAGAAAAACAAAATTGGATTATGTGTAGCCATTGATATATATTTAATGTTTTAAGGGTGAAATTTGTTATTAAATGTTAAATACTTTTTCTGAGCTGCAAGAGAATTTTCAGCTTTGTTATATTATTAATCTTCTTCAAGGGGAATACCATCACCCTAGAGATGTGAACAGAATTTTCTTAAATGTCAGAAGAGTCTTATTCTTATGTTTCCAGAAGGAGTCATTACCAAGCTGTCTTGTGAGGGATTGTGAGGCTGCTCTCACTGGGTCTTCATACCTCTCTCCATCGTGCCCTCCAAGTGGGTGTGCATCGTATGCTCATGCATTCACATGCTGTTGCATTTCTTTGGGCCTCATCTTTTCTGCCTTCAGCTTAATTCAGAATCATGAGGTTAGGAAAAGTCTACAATAGAAAAAAATCTATGCTCCTCCAATTTTCCCCATATCCCACCGACCTGCCCTTTGAGAAAATGAATAAATGAGTGAGGCTGAGGCATAACTACCAGGTTATCCAAGCTCCACGATTCACGACCGTGTGACCTCAGGCAAACTGCTTAACCTCTCTGTGTCTCAGTTTCATTATCTGAAAAATGTGGATTAATTATACTACCCACTTCATGGGGTTGCTGTGAGAACTGAATGCATGAATACATGAAAAGCACTTTTAACAGAGGCTGGGATGCAATAGATAGATGGACAGATAGATGATATATAGATTTTTAAAAAATAGTTGAAAGAGCAGCATGCTTCCGAGATTAACCAGCCAATCACAATAAGGATTAATTCAGCACCCAGCAAGAGGCAAGCCCTGGGCTGGCTGCTGTGGGTCTGAGCATAAACAGTGAGGCTTGGTCCTTGCTCTCACAGAGCCTCAGTGTAGTCAGAGAGCACGGAGCCCCTATGGAACTGACATGCTCACATCATTACTGTATTGACGGGAATTGAGCCGTGGGCTCAATTATCTGCGGACAAATGACAATAATAACAAAATGATGGAGACATTACACAATTCTGCAGGCTAGCCTTGAAAGCACTGCAATTGGGGGCATTCCAGAATAACTTATAGACAACGTTACAATGTCTGTCAGTCATTTAAAAAGAAAAATTTAACTTCTCTATAGCAGTCATTTTTCTTTGGTCCCAGGATTGAAATTGAATCCCAGTGTGTTCAGATTACATATTCTGAACGACTTATTACCATCCTCCCTGCAAACCCAGCACACCTGGTGCCCCACGCGAGGCACGGTCTCCAGTGCTGCAGTGTTTAAAAGGTAAAAGCACAGGCAGCCTTCACGAGGCTCGGGGGGCGGGGGGAAAGGGTCAGGCTCAGATTAACTGGCACCTCCTTTCAGTTGTCTGTTCAATGCTGCTCCAGCCAACCCCAAATCCACTCTCACAGGATAACTCTCTGACCAGGCAGGATGAGGGCAGCAGGCCCCAGAAGCCGGCCTCATTTCCAAGTGAACTAGGATCTCCACCAAGAGAGAAGCTTGTTTGTACTTCTTTTCCTGAGCTCTTAGGGACCACCAGCAGTGCAGAGATTCCAAAGGGAATGTACCAGAGTAACTCGTCCTATTTTCTGCAAACAAACCTTCAAGGCATATTTGCAGCCTTGTTTCTCAGCAGAAGAGTAAAGGCTTAATTTCAAAATTCAGTGTGATCACAAAGAAAGAAACCAACTTCCTGGGGCCTTTCACGCATGCGTAAGCACCACACCAATCTCCCTGAGCCCAGAGCAGGTTTCATAATGTTCCTGATGTCTGCTAATCACAGTGAAAGGGCTAGTTATGGAGGAGTTACTATACTGCAGACATTTTTTTTTAATTAAATCTTTATTGTTCAGGTTACATTTGTTGCTCTTTTTTTCCCCCCCATAACTCCCCTCCTCCCAGTTCCCGCCCCACCCTCCGCCCTCACTCCCCACCCACTGTCCTCATCCATAGGTGCACGATTTTTGTCCAGTTTCTTCCCGCATCTCCCATTCCCCTTTCCCCCCCAAGAATAGTCAGTCCATTCCCTTTCTATGTCCCTGATTCATTATAATCACCAGTTCATTCTGTACATCAGATTATTTATTCACTTGATTCTTAGATTCACTTGTTGATAGATGCATGTTTGTTGTTCACAATTTGTATCTTTACCTTTTTCTTCTTCCTCCTCTTAAAGGATACCTTTCAGCATTTCATATAATACTGGTTTGGTGGTGATGAACTCCTTTAGCTTTTCCTTATCTGTGAAGCTCTTTATCTGACCTTCAATTCTGAATGATAGCTTTGCTGGATAAAGTAATCTTGGTTGTAGGTTCTTGGTATTCAGCACTTTGAATATTTCTTGCCATTCCCTTCTGGCCTGCAAAGTTTCTGTTGAGAAATCAGCTGACAGTCGTATGGGTATTCCCTTGTAGGTAACTGACTATCTTTCTCTTGCTGCTTTTAAGATTCTCTCTTTGTCTTTTGCTCTTGGCATTTTAATTATGATGTGTCTTGGTGTGGTCCTCTTTGGATTCCTTTTGTTTGGGGTTCTCTGCGCTTCCTGGACTTGTAAGTCTATTTCTTTCACCAGGTAGGGGAAGTTTTCTGTCATTATTTCTTCAAATAGGTTTTCAATATCTTGCTCTCTCTCATCTTCTGGCACCCCTATTATTCTGATGTTGGTACGCTTGAAGCTGTCCCAGAGGCTCCTTACACTATCTTCGTATTTTCGGATTCTTTTTTCATTTTGCTTTTCCGGTTGGGTGTTTTTTGCTTCTTCGCATTTCAAATCTTTGACTTGATTCTTGCGCTCCTCTGGTCTGCTATTGGGTGTAATATTCTTTATTTCAGAGCGTGTATGCTTAATTTCTAGTTTCTTTATCATAGCATCGAGGGTCTCATTAGTTTTCGTGAAGCTCTCCAAAAGTTTATTGCAAGCCCTCAAAATTGCGTTTTTTAGCTCTATATCCTCCATTTCTGTCATGTTTTTTTGTCTCCGCATTTTTTATGCTTTCTTGGTGCACCCCCTAGTGGTCTTTGTGCGCAGTCTTGTTCTAGTTAAGCCTTGATTGTTGTAGTTAATACTAGAGGGATTTGACCACCAGGCCGACTGGCTGTGTGAATCAGCTGTGTCTGCCGCGGAAAACTTCTGTCCTCTGGGGAGGTGCTAATCTAGCCTTTGCCTGAGGCGATCCGGCAAATGGCTCTGCGCAGGGCTTGGGCGGGGCGGGCTCAACAGGGCGGGCGGAGGGAGCGGTTATAGCCCCTCTCAGTCCCGTTCCCAGAGGCTCTGCTTCTCAGAACCCCAGGAACCGCTGCAAACCTCAGAGAGAAAGCTGCCTTCCAACTGATGCCAGACACTCCCGCTTCTCCCGTTTGGGTCCGAGTCCCCAGCGATTCGCCCGTATCTGGAGCTCAGAGTCTGAGACTCCCCCCTGACCGAAAACGACAACCGCGCTCTCAGCCACCAGCCCGCTTTGCGCGCGCACCTCCGCACCTGAGTTTTTTCCACACTGCGCCTCCTCTGAGCCTCGGTGTGCTGTTATTTTTCCTTCTAGTTGAAGAGTCTCTCCTCAGCCAGCCTTCCTGTGGTTCTGGGTGATGTCCGTTCCGTCTTTTAGTTGTATTTTTGAAGTGGTTGTTTGCGGCAGCAGTCTCCGGTGTTTACCTATGCCGCCATCTTGGTCTCCCTCACTGCAGACATTTTTTAATTGAAATGTAACTACATAGAACACTGTGTAAATTCAAGGTGTACAACATGATTGCCACTGTAGCGTCAGCTAACGCATCTATCTCCTCACATGACTATCATTTCTTTTGTGTGAAGTGAGTAAGATCTAGTTCCTTGGCAAGTTTGATGTTTAAAATACCGTGTTGTTCCCTATAATCACTGTTCTCTACAGTGGGTGTCCAGGACTTACCTACTAGTTCATACCCTTAAAGATCTCTCTCCTATTCTTCCACCCCCAGACCCTGGTAACTACAATTCCACTCTGTCTTTACAGTTTGATGTTTTAAGATCCCACATATAAGTGATACCACATGGTATTTGTGTCTGCCCCACTGTTTTCCAGAATGGCCTGGGCTGGGGGGTTAAGTCTGCCTAATTTGGGGGCATACAATAGGAAGCTTCTAAGCCACATTTCCCAACTGCTTCTTTGAGTAATAAAGCTGACATTTTCCTCTTCGTCTGCCTGACTCAGAATTCATGTGGATAACTTTTCCCCCAGAAATCTCACTTCTAGAATTTACCCTGAGAAGCCATCTCTACAAGTCAGAAACAGCATATGCACAAATTATTCATGGCTGTGTTGTTTGAAATAGCAAAATACTGGAAATAGCCCAAATGCATACCCACAGAAGACTAGCTGCATAAACCTACCGTACTTAATATTACCAAGTGGAGTAATATTACCCCCCCCCCTTTTTTTTAAGAATGAGGAAGATCTCTATAAAGTGATATGAAATAACTTCCAGGATGTATTGGTAAATGAAAAAAAAAAGCAAGGTTCAAAGAACTATTTAGCTAAAGGCACATAACCTACGACGGCTGATTTGGTTTCAGAGGGAATTATGTAATGAGGACTAGGGGAACCACAGGACAGAACCTGTCTGATCGAGGCTGCCCTGAAACATCTGAGACTATGGCTGTACTGCTTCCTGTCTATGCCACATCTGGTGAGACTAAGACCTCAAAAGCAAGGCAACCCGAAGCTTTGTTTATCTCCCAAAATACCCAGATCTTTCACTTCTGATTTGCAGGCAACTTTGTCAAGGGTCTTCAGTGCAGATGGGGAAATCCACTGGTTTCCCCAAAGATGCAGTATATTATAGCTATTGTGAAAGGGCCCTCGTAGCACAGAAATGACACTGTTTATCATCATCATCACTGTTTAGCAAAATCACTGCACACTGCACAGGCTTGTTATTAAGAACTGGGCATCACGATGGACAGCATGTTGCTGAAAAACACCTGCACTGGCAAAGAGCAGCCGTGCAGCTATTTCCTCCATCTCTAGTTCCGGGGGGATATTAAGAGTAACTGAAAAGAACACATGGGCAAGAAATGGAGATAATTCTGCTTGGGGGGGGGGGAAGCCCACAGCTCTCTATTAGGCAAAACTCTGAAGTATCATCTAATGACACTATTACACACCCTCCCCTCCCCCACGTAGAATGGTAGGGGTGAGCACATGTCATCTAGACCTTCCACTCAATAATTTCTCCCTCACATCCCATTTGAAGAAGCTTAAATTCCAATCCAGAGCTCTCTGAACAACACTGATGGCAAGGAGACCCTGCCAGCACGCAGGACGGGACGCGGTGCACCATGACTGGACCAGATGGCTTGGCCAGAAGCCACCAATTCAACATGACAGCCCAAGACTAAACTGCCCCTTTAAGTCCTCAGCAGTTCTGTGCAGCCCAATCCTTATTAGCTTCTCCAGAGACACCAAGAAACGTGGGTCTACATAAGTGCCAGCAAAGCACTTTTCAAAGAACATATGTATTCCAACTAGAAGGGGCCACAGGGTCATCTGCTCTACTCATTCCCAAACCTGGATGCATAAAAGAATCAAGAGAGATTATTATATGGCGTCAGCTCACATGGTTATGGGGCTGGGAATTCCCGAGATCTGTTGTTGATGAGCTGAAAACATGAGACAAAGCTGCAAATTCTGGTCCAAGTCCAAAAGCAGATCAATGTCCTAACTCAACCACAATCAGGCAGAAGAGCCTGTTCTCCCTTATTCAGCCTTTTGTTCTTCTATCCAGGTCTTCGACTGATTGGGTGAGGCCCACCCACATTGAGGAGGGCAATCTGCTTTAGTCAGTCCACTGATTTAAACACTAATCTCACCCAGAAATACCCTCACAGATGCACTCAGAATAATGTTTAACCAAATAACTAGGAATCCTACGGCCCAGTCAACTTGACACAAAATATAACCATCACACTAGGCAAGAAGAAGCATTTAAAGAGAAGAGTGGGAGCCAGTGTGACTGGAGTCCCAGAGCGACTGGCGGGGCGACCACAGATGAGGTTGGAGGGGCAAAGGCAGGTCTGGCAGGAGGTTTAGGACTACAGCCAGTCAG
>NW_005370403.1:950898-975112 GCF_000412655.1 Myotis brandtii
GTGGGAACAAAAGTAATCCAGCCCTTAGCATGGTGCCTGAGAAGTGTCTCAATAAATGTTTGAGAAAGAATAATCCATGAACACAAAATTGATCTTGCATTCAAAGCCATGCAAGGCTGAATGATTTTAGTTTGAGAAAAATCAATTCTGAAAAACAAATAATACAGGAACATATTCATCTATTCATCCAACACATATTTTTAAGGCCACAGCTTTAGACAAGATATCGCAGGGACCTACAGAGAGCTCTCAGAATCTCATCAACAGTAGCATGGGGACATTCTTCTGAAATCCAGCAATTCCATCCATTTTCTTTCACTTTTTTTAGTTACATTCAAGCTAAATGAAATTTAATATTTTATTAATAAAAAGCAAATATACTATAACCCCCCTGGAGACTCAGCCAAAGGAGAGCCCCGAGGGAGTCCATGTCTGTGGGGGACAGTGTGAGGCGCAGCCGCTCAGGCACACGGGCTGTGATTCCCTTAGAGATTCCAGGCTTGCTGCCCTGCTGCCTCCAGAAACCATCGTGGATCCGATGATGCATCTGCTAATGCTGGCCTCTCACTTGCTCAGAAACACACATCTGATGCGCATGCCTAGCGGAGGGAGCCGGTTCTGCCCTTGTAAACTGGGTCCCCTGACCACGGCGGGCTCCCACAGGGTCGCTGCCTCATCTCCCAGAGGCACCTGTCCATGCTCCAGGCAATACCTTCCCTGGGTGGAGTTGATGGTTTTGTTCTGTGGCCTGCCTGTCCGTGTGATTCCCTATTCAGACTCACAGGCGATTCTTGTTATTCACAGCAGTGATGGTCCACAGTGTGGCCATGGAAACTGAATGAGCAATTCCTGAGCCATTGCTCCCAGAAGTACCGGGTTAGGTTTCTATGAGTCGCTGGTTACAAAAATTTTCTCAACCAACTAATCCAAACACGTGTTCTACGTATGTTTCTGTTAAAGACACTTATTCCATATACAGAGTGGGGCAAAAGTAGGGCTATAGTTGTTCGTATGACAAATACCATAATAGTTAATAATAATATAAGAATAAGCTCTGTGGCCCTAACTGGTTTGGCTCAGTGGACAGAGCGTTGGCCTGCGGACCAAGGGGTCCCGGGTTCGATTCCGGTCAAGGGCATGTACCTTGGTTGCCGGCACATCCCCAGTGGGAGGTGTGCAGGAGGCAGCTGATCAATGTTTCTCTCTCATCAATGTTTCTAACTCTCTATCCCTCTCCCTTCCTCTCTGTAAGAAACCAATAAAATGTATTTTTTAAAAAAGAATAAGCTCTGTGTTTTGCATACAACTGTAACCCTACTTTTGCCCCCTGTATACTGTTGATGGAATAACATTAAACTCACAGGGAACAGCACTGTAACTCAGCCCGACGGGAGCTTATCTAACACAAATCTTTCCTCTGTAAGTCACATGACAACCTCCTTGCTTTTAGGAATGCTAGACCGTGCTTCAGCACTAAGCCATTTTAAACAGTGAAGTCACCAACAAAAAGCACTAAGAAAGTAAAAAGGTGGCATTAAATAGGCCCCACAAAGAGCACTTGCTTACAGTATGAGCTTCAACAAGAACGCAGAGGTGGCCTCGTGCTACTTGGCTGGGAAGGTGCATGTCAGGTGCCTGAAATTTTGGGGGGGCTCTGTGCATGACCGTGAATGATTGTGAAAGCCCACGAGTATTGATTTTGAGGTTGCAAGTAAATTTTAGCAAGCAGGTGAGTGTGCAGATATGGAATCTGCAAATAAGGAGTGTTTCATTGTATTTCCAGCTCAGGGAAGGGGAGAGCTTTGAGAGAGCAGTAAGTGGGCACAAAGATCACTGGACCCAGAGCCAGGCGATGGCCTGGGATATAGACTGGCTCTGTTCCCAGTTAGCTGTGTGATGATGGGCAAAAGCCATGTCCACTATGAGCCTTTGTCTCCTCATTTACAAGCAAGGGGTTTGACTTAAGTTACACCTCAGATTCCTTTTGCTTCCAAAGTTTGATGGTTCTGAGTTCTGCTCTCAGGTAGAAGCCAAATGGGTCTCATGTGAATCACTATATTGACCTGCTGCTTTGTGTTAAAGAGATAATCCCTCTCTCTCCATGCCAGCCCTGTGGTTCTCACGTCAAGATCCTAAGCCTCATAATAAAGCTTTTCATATGTCGACTTGTAAAGAAATATCCCAGATTGCAATTGTGTGAAGAGCAAGTGACAAACGAGGCTTTGTCATGTGGAGAGAATGTGCAATTCCAGAGCAGAGGGAGCCTCTTCCAAGAGAAGGAGGAATTGAGGGCCTTTTAGCAGGACATGAGGTTAATATACCAATGGAGGTCAGTGGCATCATTAACTCCTCATAGTGGACTCTGTGATTTTTCTCAGCAGGTGAAATGGCAAGAATAACCTGGCAATGTTTTCAGAGGGGTAATATCCAAGAGTAGGACCACAATGCCATGTTTATTGTGAAGTGAAATTATTTGTTAGATTAACAAATATCCCAACATGTGGATATTCCAACCATAATTTTTAATAAGAGTGGGAAACATCATAGCAAGCTTATTAACATTACTTAAATCAAGTATAATGCAGTAGGAATTCCCATTTGTCCTTCTCATAACTATGAGAGCAGGTGCCAAGGATGGGCTGGAGAGAAAGGTGACACTTTCAGGTGGACAGGTGAGAAAGCCACCAAGGAATATTCTGAAATTCATGCTTCCTACCATAGTTTTAATTACCTTGGCCCAGTTCCCATTGGAAAGTGAAGAAAATCCATAATGTGTTAGAGTGCTTTAATTTCTTCTCATATCAGAGCGCAATTTGTCACTGCCAGATAAGAAGTGAAAAGGTTGTCTTCTCACTTTGAAATTCTGAATCATTTAATAGCTAATTTGTCCTGCTAATTACTGCCTTCCACTTCTGTAATTATTATGAATTACTGTCCTCCTTCTATTAGTAATGAGTAAGGCAGGGACAACCTAACATGGCTCTCCTTCCAATTGGTCAGCCTGGCAATTGAGCCACTCCGATGTGGCTGGCGGAGAGGGACTTTCTATGTCACTCAGCTTCGCTGGGTTGGTGACAAACATTAACAGCTGAAACAGTATTTGCATTTCCATCTGGAACTACTCTTCGGTAATGTTTGTATGTGACTCTCCTTTTTGGCTGAGCAGCAGCAATAATGAAGTGAAGAACATCCCACTGCTATTCTAATTGTTTCTGGGTCCCCAGTTACACCTGAAATACCTGTAGCTCCATCACTATCCAAAGACCTTTTGGAAACAGCCCACTAGTCACATAGCCAGAGAGCTCGGGAGAAATCTTGGCCAAAAGCTGAGGACTAATTAGATGACATCCTAGGAATATTTTTAATGTTACGATGTTTGAGTAATATTTCTGTGAACTTAGCATGTTATTCCTTCTTTTAAGGTATTTCTGGCAACATTATACAGATTGACCTTGGACATATAATTGTGTTGGTTGGATGTAAAGGAAACCAGAAAGGTGTTCCTGACCCAGATTTCTCCCAAGCAGTAGCTGGAGGGCCCACATTTACTTCTTTAAATTCACAGGCTCTTTTGGTTCTTAAGAATGCCCTATTTATGAGCAGATAGTCCCAGGAAGCCCAGCGTCTCAAACATTTATCGAATACCACCTCACCGGGCCTCCAGCTTGGATGGGGCTCTGGTGAAAGTCACCCCTGAAAAATGGCAAAAGTTGAGAGCAAACTTCCATGCTCTGTAATTTTGCCAGGGTTAACCCTTCTCATAACATTTGAGGTTACTGTAATGTCTTCTGTTGGTATACTTTTTATAATATACAAATTCATTGATTTTACTCAAATGGATTGAATTGGCTACTAGTAGGCATAAGTAGAAAGAACACTTTGGTGTAAATATGCCAGGTGGAGGTTTGAAAGTGTAGAATTTGATAAGTACAGTTCAGGGTACCTTACAAGTGATGGGCTGAAGGGTTAACTTTGTATACGATCCACGTGCTATGGGTAGAAGTGATGGCATCAGAGAATAGAATGTCTGTCTTTCAGCATTAGTCCTTACCATCTGTCAGCTGCAGAGAGTCCTGGGGCATGTGGAGTAAGTGTAGGGTTTGGAATAATAAACACAATAGCTACCACTTATTGTGCTATCACTTCCAAGCTGTTGCTGTGCCCAGTTCCTTGCAAGCATTCTCTCATCCCCTCATCTGATGGAGGTGCCGTCATTACTCCATCGTACCGACAGGTAGTCAAGTCCATTCCACATTCCACACATGGTCACAGATAGGAAATGGCAGTCACTGGACTCAAGGTTTTTTTTCCTCAAAAAACAACTTTAGATTGTTACATTTCTGTATTTTTGCTCTTATTTTTGTCTTGGTTGTTAAATAAGTTCTTTTTCTAGCTTCTCAAGATGAAACTTTGATCACTGATTTTAAGTCTCTTTGTTTTCTGGTATAAGCACTTAAAGCAATAGCTTTCCCCTCTGAGCCAGCTTTAGATGCACCCCACAAGTTTTTATATTTTGTATTTTTATTATTATTCAGTTGAAATATTTTCTAATTCCCTTGTGCCTTAATTAACCCATAGGTTATATAGGAGTATGTTATTTAATTTTTAAATAACTGGAGTTTCTCTAGAAATCTTATCGATTCTATTAATTTATATTTGTTAATTTTTAATTTCATTTCATTATGGGTGGAAAACTGACTCTGTAAGGTTTCTAGTTTTGCAATTTATTGAAGCTCACTTTATGGCCTAGCACAGTGGTCGGCAAACTGCGGCTCGGCAAACCACGGCTCGTGAGCCACATGTGGCTCTTTGGCCCCTTGAGTGTGGCTCTTCCACAAAATACCGACTTCTGCGCAAGGGCCACGAAGTTTCAATCGCACTGTACCTGCGTGCCCGCACATGGTATTTTGTGGAAGAGCCACACTAAAGGGGCCAAAGAGCCGCATGTGGCTCGCAAGCCGCGGTTTGCTGACCACGGGCCTAGCATATAGTCTATCTTGGTGGGTACATTCTGTGTGCACTTGTAAAGAATATTTTGACGTTGTTGGGTTTAGCGTTCTGGAAATATTAAGTCACATTGGTTTACAGTATTCTTCCAATATCCCTCCTTAATGAATTTTTGTTTACTTGTTTTATCAATTACTGAGACCTGGATGGCAAATCTCCCATAATAACTGTAGATTTGTCTTCTCTCTTTTTAGTTCTGTCAGTTTCTGCCGCATATATTTTGAAACTCTGTTACTGGGTGCATAAATATTTAGAATTGTAGGTCTTCCTCATGAAATAATTATCTTATCATTATGAAATATCTCTATGTCCTACAATATTTCATTTATTAGCAGTTAAATTACTTGATAATTAGCTTGGGCTAGTGTGGCTCAGTTGGTGAGACGTTGTCCTATACCCCAAAAGATTGCTGGTTTAATTCCTGGTCAGGGCACAAGCTCAGGTTGCAGGCTCATCCCCAGTCAGGGTGTGCAGGAGGCAGCCGATCGATGCTTTTCTCTCACATCCACATTCCTCTCTCTCTCCCTCTTCCTTCCCCCCCCTCTAAAATAAATTAAAACATGTTTTAAAAAGGGCAGCATCGAGATAGGGAATGTTTGGATAATTTTTACAAATGGAAATAACAACTCAAGGTGACTGTCTATAGTACTTTGTATGGCGTTGACACTCAGCACACATTAATGTGAAGATGCTGGTGATGGATTCAGGAAAGGATGCCATCTTTCTTCTGTTATCCTTGGGGTCCTCACTCATCATTCGTACTTGGGTGCTAATTTAACTTGGTTTTATTTTGAAATAACTCCTAAATGTTGAGCTCTTTAGAAATAACAATCACGCTGCCCTAAAACCTCTAACACAGTTGGTTACATTCCTATGAACGGAGGGGCACCATCTTTAGTTGACAACAGTGGTGCTATGGAACTGGTGCAGGAAGGCTTCTGAGCAGACACTGGGGGATTATGTCAATGTGTGCTTATAAGCACTTGACATTCTGCATTAGTGAGCGGGCAGTGGGGGAATTCCTTCTCAGCCAGTTTGTCTTCTGTTTGCATCTTTTATTTATTTTCACTACTTTCTTCTGGATACTTTCCACATGTCTCTTCAACATTCTGCTCCAAACTTTTTTGGTATTCCACTGATAATCGTCTGAATTTAATTAGAATTCAAGAGAAACATATACTCCACATTCAGGGGGGAAAATAAGAAGAACTGAGCTCGCTTTGGCAGCACACACTTAAAAAAATGATCAGTTTCTTAGGATGCAATTGGCTCTTAAGCAAAATACTGATTTGTTTCCCCAAAAGTGTGAAGGTAAACAAGTCACTCAGCTTGCCATTAAGCAGGCTCTGCAGGCAAAGTGTGAGATAAGAGGACCCGGAGCGGGAAATCTTGAGATGTGTGGCTGATTCCAATCCAGTGGAGTGGAGAGAGGCTATTTATCCTCACACTGAAGTAGGGACACAGTGAATGCGGGACTGTTTAGAGCTCTTGAACCGTTTATGAGTTTTCCTTTACCGGGAGGGAGGTAAGGCTGGTGCTTAAAATTACTGAGGTATATCCTACCCGATTACAGAAACCAAAAGTGAGAAACTCTGATCAATTGCACTTGGAGGAAGAGCTGACAATTAGACTGTCAGGACAGGCAAACGACAGACTCAAACTTCATCAGTTAAAAGCATAATATTTAGCCCTGATCAGTTTGGCTCAGTGGATAGAGCGTCGGCCTGCAGACTCAAGGGTCCCATGTTCGATTCCAGTCAAGGGCATGTACCTTGGTTGAGGACACATACCCAGTGGGGAGTGTGCGGGAGGCAGCTGATCGATGATTCTCTCTCATTGATGTTTCTAACTCTCTATCCCTCTCCCTTCCTCTCTGTAAAAAAAAATCAATAAAATTTTTTTAAAAAAACACTTAATATTTATATCAACCAAATTTGAGAGAACATTGTTATGCCTAAAATATCTGTGCATATAATATCTCTCTTAGCACATAGAACCAACCCGATAGATTCTCCTCTTTAGACAGCTAATGAGTATTTTTAAAAAATATAGAGTATGGTCAGCTTTCATTTAAACAGTTATAAAATGGAAAGGAAAATTTGGGTGCTCACATAAGCCAGCAGTTGTATATGTTACGATGGCCAGTGACACTTTCTTGAAGTGTCACAAGGAGTCCTCTCCAAGCGGCTACTTACTGCACTTCATCCAGAATCTGGAGGGTCATTTGTCCCTGGACTCTGAGTGCCATGAGAAGCGTGTGGACCAACCTCTCTCCGTGCATGCCGCTTCTTCCCGTTGGCCTCCCGGAGCTGCCAGCTGTGATTTCTCTGTTTCTGGCTGCATTGAGAACTTCCTCGAATTACAATGGCAAAGACACTCGAATCCTGAACCGATGTCATCTGAACATGCGAGGCAGCTCTTCTGTGGATTATCTGTAGTAACTGAACTTTCAGAACGAGTGCTGCAAGCTTGCGGAGGTGCTTGCTGCTCTTGGCCTCTGAAGAGCTCTCGTTGGGTGTGGTCTCCAGGTCCCTGAGATGCCTGAACACGGCACAGTTTTTGCAGTTACAGGAAAAGAGGTTTATCACTCAGCCTGGAGAGGATTAAGTTTTGGATCTCAGAGCTGAACTGTAGAAAGCTCTTTTCATCCTTATTTTCTCCACCTCCAGGAAGGACGCTTGGAACTCAGTCTTGAGGTAGGACTTCCTGCACTAGAAACTAGCAATGGTCTTGGGTTTTGCTGGCTCTGGCCCTTTTTTCCTAGTGCATGTCAAGGAAGCTGAGGGCAGATGGCCAAGGAGTCAGAAGCTGGGGCAGAAACAGGGGTGTGGAGACAAACAAATACATTCTTTAAAAAAGCACCAGAAACAAGCAGTCAGTCATTTTGCTTCCTGGTGTTTAAGATGTCATTACTATGTTAAACTTGAAACTTAACACATCGGTGGCTTTACATTCGCTCAGAAAATTACTGTCGTCTTGCAATTAAATAGTATTTTTACTATATTCCTCTAACATGTTTCTTAGTAGGTACTCTAACAATGGAAATTTTATTTGAAAAATAATTTCAATTCAATCTGGAGGGTAATGTGCATTGGAATTATCTATTGATTTTGCTATACCTTGGCCATCTTTTCCCTACGTCCTATAACGAAGTTAAACGCATTGTTTAGTTCAAAAAAAAAAAAGTTCTTCCTCCCACACTAGGTATATATTTTTATTTGTTTCCTAATACTTGCATCTATAAAATGAGTCATTTTTATTATTTTTTTCAGTTTACCCAGCTGCTGATGATCCATCTGTGTGTGTGCTGCATGAAGGCTTCAGGCCTGGTGTCTGGTTTGGGGCTGACAGAGAACTCTGGCCTTGGCAGCTACACCAGAGTGTAAGTTTTGACAGTTTTCGAAAGTATAAGTGCTCTGGGGGTTTAGCATGTTCCTACACACCATTCTTAGGCATAATTTTTGTTGTTGACAGTATTACAGATATCTCACATTTTCTCCCTTCCCCCCATCCCCCAACCTCCACTCCACTCCACGGCTTCCCCATGCTATTGTCTGTGTCCATAGGTTAAATTTTGTTGGAAATTTTTTAATGATTAGAAGATTAGGTCTGATCAGACTAATTATCAAAAAAGATTATACTATAGGGTAGAGGTTAAGATGAAGAGTAGAGGAGTCAGAATTACTAGGGCCTGAATTTCAACCCTACCATGTTGGGTATGTGACTTTAAGCCGTGGCTTCCTCTTCTGTAATGTTCGGTTAATAACAGAAACTTCCTCCGCTGCTGCCATGGCGATTAAGAGAGACAGTGCACCGTCCCACAATGACTGAAATGGCCAGATGAGGTATAACCTCCAAACCTGGGTGATTCTGGTCAGTCTAAACATTACTTTAGGAAAATAAATCAGAAACTTCTGCATTGAACATTTAAACCTGGGGGACTTTGCAAACAATGTTAATGTCCCAAATAAAGTCTAATTCAGTTCAAGGTGATAACATTTATATTCAATGAGTTCTTCAGACTGCAGACTCGGCTGTTTCTGATCACATTCGCATTCCCAGCACCTAGTATGTGTTAGCAGAGTCAGCCCAGTGTGCTGGGGGGGGGGGGGGGGAGTCCGAGACTCAGCAGGGAAAGGTATGAGAAAAACAAGTCTCTCTGCCTCCAGTTTGCCTTCTTCCTAATCATCTTTTACTCTCTTGCAGAGGTTTCTTTACAAACGCAGGTCTACACCTCACTTGGCTGCAGCACTAAGAGGGAGGCTCTCTTTTCATTGGGAGCACCAGCGGTTTGGTGATCTCAGTCTAGAACTGCCAGGGCCCAGCCCCTGGGTGGAGCTGGAGGTAGAGGATCTAGGACATTAGCCAGGGTCCCTGCAGGAAATCGATGGGCAACTTGAGAAGAACATAATAAATGGGTTATTTGCAAAGTTGTAGGGAGGACTTAGGGAAGCCAGGAGAGAGAATACATGCCCAGGCTGTGGTCACCCTTCCTAAGCCTGGAGGGGCAGGGGGGCAGTTCCTGGAACCAAGGGCACCTTTGGACAGAATCGGTGACGCCGGATGGGAAAGGAGCTGGGAATAAGCTCCTGACCTCACTTTCCTCCTACCCTTCTCTCTAGTGACTCATGGAAGCCAGGGTGCAAGGGAGCTGCTAACACAGGCCAGCTGGTTGGTCTTTCAGGACCCAGAGCTGGGTAGAGAAGGGTAGGTTGGGTTTAGGGAGCCAATATGAGATTCCCAGCATCTTATGTAGGTAAGAGGGGGTTCACCTTACTTGAACCCTCAGAATGGGCTCCTCCCAAGGAGGAGGGGTCAGAAAGGCATGCTGGGCAACAGAGAGGGTGGGAGCCTCTCCTCCCCACACTGAGGAGACAAAGGAGCCCATGTCTCCGGACTTCAAGTCCAATGTTCTTCTACTACAGCTTCCTGAGGTTAGAACTTGTCCCGTGACCATGGATATCATATTTTACCAGAGACTCTTCCAAACTGACACCTGAAACTTTGCTTAACCTGGCTTTGAAATGGCTATAAATAATTTAGCTTCTTTAATTTGGGCATTTCTTATAAATCTTATGATACATTTTTAGCAATTTTTCACAACTTCCATTTCCTATAGGCAATTTATACTACTTAGTATTTTTAAAATTACCTGTTGAATACTATGGTTCTTAGATCAATCTTAGAGAAACTTCTGGTAAAATCTTTTCCTTTTTTTGGCCAGGAAATATTTTATTGACAACCAGGGACATAGCCATAAGAGAGGGAAGTACACAGGACTGCAAACTAAAACCCAATAGCCAGCAGGGGCCATTTGGGACAGGAACACTGCATCCTGGGGTCCTCACAGTCTCCTACCCGTAGACACACAAGACTGGGCATCCAGGAGAGGGGGCAGTGACTCTGGTGTCCCAGAGAGTGACAGGATATATGATGCCTCATCACGAGAGACAGGGTAAGGAGGTAAAATGGAGAGAGGGTCCATCACTGCCTAAAGCCACCTCCTCCTCTTAGAGCCAACACCAGGTGGAGGACTGAACCACCTAGGATTTTATAATCAGCTGCTGTCTTCTCATCATTCATCTGCTTACCACTGCAGATGAGCCGCTGCTGCTGTGGGGGGATTCCCTCTTTCTCTTCCACACGTTCCTTGATTCGTTCCACTTTATCTGTGGGTTCAATGTCAATCTCAATCTCCTTCTTTCCGGTCATCTTCACTTTAATTAGCATCTTCTTCCAATATTGGGTCTGCACACAGATAAATTGCTGCTTCTACCGCTGTGGTGGCTGCTGCCGCTCCCCAGCACTCTGTCGGTGGGAGTCACTCCTGGTAAAATCTTATATGCCTGATGCTAGACTTAGATTTTTGGGTCCTTGGGTGCTCTCTTCTATGAAGTTCTCAGGTCACAGTGTCTGGGCTTTTATAATGTCCAATTCACTCGATCAGTTTCATCTTGTACAGAGAGAATTAACCTGCTGAGTTTTCTAGACATTAGCAATATATAAAAATCCTATAATGAAGTATGTCATCTCTCTTTGAATATGAGTAATGAGGCATGACAATTTCTTTTTAAAGCAATAATCAAGAAAGAAAGCTGTGCATTCCATTCATTATGTGAGTCCACAGAAAGAGCAAGGAAAAATACTAGTAAACATTTTTCACTCATTTATGTCCATTTAAAGCCTAAAATGAGAGGTTCTTGCTACTTGACTTAATTGCTATCACAAAGAAACACAAGTTGCTGTGATCAGATTATTTCACAGAATACAAAAGTCTGAATCCTTGACATTTTGGAAAGTAATATAATTATCTTTGACCCAACGTGAACTGATATTCTCTCACAGTGAATTTATTTATTTTTTTAAATATCAGAAATGAAGACAAACTCAAACCTCAGAAAATTTAAATGAAAGTCTGTAATAGATTAGAACTTAGGTCCTGCCCTTTCCCAGTGCCCACATTTTTAACAAGTAATGAATGTTATTAACATCAGGACTTGGCTAATAACATCACTTTCTTATTATAAAAAATTGAAACTTCAGTCATGATAGCCTGTTATCAGTCAGTACAGTGGGCCAGGTGGATCCCAGAATCAGCCCCAGACTCTGCAGGGAAAGCCTCACAAGGTCCTGAGTAACCCTGGTTACACATCGAGGGAGTGGGTTGGAGTGGGGGTCCGGTCTTGTCCCCTCCAAGTCTGTGTTTCAAGGAAATTGCTTCTGCATCTTGGGGTCCTCTTCTGACTCTGTCTACCCTCATTTCTAGTGTCAGACTTTCATTTGCTTTTCATCATTTATGAGCTTTATAAAAATTGTGAAATATTTTAATCATGCAGAAAATAACATTCTGTGCCTACCACACAAGTTTCTCTGATGTCATTGACCATGGCTGCTTCAGCTTTTAACACTTTTTAAAGAGAGAAAAACCTCATTGTATTCCTAGAGGGTTGTCTGGAGGGGGAGCAGGGCAGGGCCTCCCATCCCCAACCCCTGAGGTTAATCATAACCTTGTGAGGGACCTTTCTCCTGCTCTGTTATTATTGTCATTTCTGGGGCTCAGCCAACACTGGATGCAATTTGCTGACCCCTCATTATTAGTGACATTGAGCATCATTTCATATGCTTTTTGGCAATTCAGGCTTCCCTTTTTTTCTAAAGAATCCTTTATTCTTACTTGTGATAGGTGCTGTTGATCCTTTGTCAGTGAAATAAGTTGCAAATATCTCCAACTTGCATTCTTTTTTAAAAAAATTAATCTTCAACCGAGGATATGTTATTATTGATTTTTAGAGAGAGAAGAAGATAGAGAAAGAGATAAAAAAAAGTCAATGTGAGAGACAAACATCGACTGCTTGTCTCCTGCATGCACCCTGACCGAGAATTGAACCAGAAATTGCACAGGAAGATGCTCAACCCATTGACAACACCATCCAGGGCTTCAGGCTTGCATTCTGACTTTCTTTTTTTTAAAAAAAATATATTTTATTGATTTTTTACAGAGAGGAAGGGAGAGGGATAGAGAGCTAGAAACATCGATGAGAGAGAAACATCGAACAGCTGCCTCCTGCACACCCCACAATGGGGATGTGCCTGCAACTAAGGTACATACCCTTGACTGGAATCGAACCTGGGACGCTTCAGTCTGCAGGCCGACGCTCAATCCACTGAGCCAAACCAGTCAGGGCCTGACTTTCTTTACTATATTCTTTTTATAAAGACCACAAGTGTTAAAGTATATAACTACATCTTTCATTTCCTGGTTTATGGTCTCTGCCCCTTTAAGTGCAGGCTGCTGTGAGTGGGAGTGCCTCACTCCTGTCCTGGCCTGTTCCCCCACAGCAGGAGCAAGGACAGGCCAACATGGTTTGAAGCAAAGGACACCAGACGATGGGGCTGTGCTCTCTGCTGTAGCTGAGACCTCTGATGGGGAAGGGGATGCCCCTCCTCCACTGCCCCTGTCTCACGCCCCTCGTGTCCCCAGTGCCGGAGCTGGAGTTCAGACCCACACCTGACTAACCCAGACCCCAAGCAATGACCAGTAACTAACTTTTAGCTAGAAGAGCTCAGGACCGTGATCTGCATACTTAGAAAATGCACACCAATGGGGCGTACATGTAGTCTGTATTCTAGTAAGCACCACACGTTTCTTGGGAAAAACTACTTAACAATAAGAACTGAAGAAACTATTTCATGACAAAAGTCAGAGCCACCCAACCCCCACTATGCAGCCTAAATATTTTACTTGGACACTGTATATTTTAGGATTTGGAGATACAAAAAAGGAAGGAAACATTATTTTACTGGGGATATTCTCAGGAGGTAAAGTTAAGGGAGTTTGTAGCTTAAAAAATGAATGCATACACAGTATGTGGTATATCGTAGTAAGTACAGGAGGGCTTGGAGTTGATTTACTATCTAAAGACACCTAGGAAAGGTCAACACTTCACATTCAATTGATGTTAGAGGCTGCAATCAAGGAAAACTCCAGGGCAGTTTGCTTAAAAAAGAGTTTTCATGTAACTAAGCTATGCTGCTTTCCTCCTGAATTGGTTGAAAGCATCAAACCATTTCTACTTTGGAAATTGAGTCATCTTTTCATCAGGAGAACAAAGTGGTCAGACAGGGACCAACCTAAGGTATAAACTCAAAAAGGGCACCCATTGTTTCTGCCAGCAGCATCACCGCTCAGCCCAATAACGCTCGAATGATCTCCATTAAAGAGAAGTTGAAGGATGAAAGAAGAATTCTTTATTGCCTTTGAGGAACTGTTGAAAGTCTTTCCAATGTCAATCAAAAGCCTACAATATACAGCATTGTTCATCGCCATTAAACACCCTTTGGCTGCACCCTCTAACCATTCTTAGAGTGGGAACCTCCTTGGGAATAGAAAATGTACCAGAAAGTCTAACAGATCAGTGACTGATTTGTATAAGGTGGCAGGTACATCTTTCCTGAGATCTTATTGGTTTTCTACAAGTTAAGGAATTAGTGTCAGTTTTCTATGTTCAGATTTGGCTTTGGGGTGCCAGTAAATTGTTTCTGTAGCAACCCGATAGGATAAAAGTGCTCCTTTATGTTTATGCCACAAATATCACTGGTGGTCACCACTGGCTGGGCACCAGGCACTGTGTTGGAACTTTATAAGCATTTTCTCTGGGAGACACAGAACATATTTCACATAGGAGGTCACTGAAGCTCGGAGAGTCAGGTAATGCTCAAAGTCAAGAAGTGAGGGCTTTAGGATACGGAAGCAACCTAAGTGTCCATCTAGCCATCTGGGTGAAAAAGATGTGGTACATATACACAATGATGTATTGCTCAGCCCCATAAAATAATGAAATCTTACCATTTCTGACAACATGGATGGACCTAGAGGGTATTATGCTAAATGAAATGTCAGAGAAAGAAAAAAACTACAAGATTTCACTTATATGTGGAATCTAAAAAACAAAATAAACAAACAAAAGAGAAACAGACTCACAGATACAGAGAACAAACCAATGGGTGCCAGTTGAGAGGGGGGCTGGGGACTGGGTGACAAAGGTGAAGGGATTAAGAAGTACAAATTGGCTGTGTCCTGTCCCATCTTGCTCCTCCAGCCACACTTGCCCTATTTCAGTCCCTATGCCAGGGCCTCAGGGGAAGAGACCAAAAACCAGCAGAGGGAAGAGAAAAAGCTAGGCTCTGGGGATAACTCTTTCATGTACAGCTTTCGTGCAAAACCAGTGAATTTTATACCCATGGAGATTGGAATTATGAATGTGATTGGCAAGATTTTTAGGAAAGTCTTTCTGAAACTTCAGTGGCCAAGGAGAAAAGGTATCTTTAGGAGGCATTTGGATTTTTGAAGTATGGAGACACTGATCACAATTATGAAATTCAAGCATATAAGTTGTCAAGATGGCTTTTGAATTATATATACTTTCTGTTGTTCCAGAAGCTCCCAATTGAGGTCTTTTGTACTGAAAGCTGCTGGCTGTTTCTTCCTGTGCATCTGTCTTTCTTCTTGAAATAGAATGACTCATCTGCCATATGCCCGGTGCTCAGTAGGTCACTGTGTCCCTTCAGCAATGATTAGGAACAATCTCCATGTTGTCCTTCAGGCCGAACTTCTGGGGGACAGCGGGGATTGGAGAGGTCTTGACCTTGGCTACAAGACAGTTTCTAAGGGCCCTGTTAGGTCTACAGGCCAGTGTGCTGGCTGCAGCTGCCTGCACATTTGTGCAGTGTATCTGGTGAGGTTAGAGGGTGGGCAGTGAGGACTAGCTGTCAGCAGTGTGTAGACAGCCTCCTGGGAGCACCTCCGTCTCCAGGAATGTTCCATCGGCAATGCTGCACCTGTCCAGGAGTCAGCCCCGCCTGGAGAAGGCAGATGCTGAGCCCAAAGGGCCCACTGACTTAGCTGCTAAAATAGTTAGTGAAGTATCACACACATTTTAGGTGAACAGCTCAAGTTTTTCCTCAGTGTGCTCACCCTGTGTGAGTACCACCTCAAGCACAAGAACGTGACCATCACCCAGAGATGCTTTTGGTCTCCTCTAGTCACTGTCCCCCAAGGGTAACCATCTCCTTATTTCTGACAGTGGAAATTAGAAGAGTGTGGCCTGTGCCTAGTGCATTATGTAAGTGGAATAATGCCCTACACACTCTCAGTAGCCTGGCTTTCCTTGTCAATGTTATGCCTGGGAGAGTCACTCAGCTGCTGTAGTTGCGCATTCTCATTGCAGGTGGTAGCCCACTGGTGAGTGTACCACAGTTGATCTGTTCTGCTATTGCTGACGTAGTCAATTTTTAAAATTTATTATTGATGGCTAGGTACTGTCCATTCTACTTTGTGGGTAGTTTCCAGTTTAAAGATATTACAAAGGATGCTATTTTGAACATTCTTGTGCAGGCCTTTTGGTGAACATCTGTACACACTTCTGTTGGGTCTATGCCCAGGCGTGAACTTGCTGCCATCGTGAATAACTATGGTCACCTTTGTAGACTCCTGGGCCTAAAGTCCATGGGGCAATAATGAGGCCCCTCAGCAGCTCTAGTGTAAGGGAGTGAAGACAAAAAACAAGACTGAAGAACTAATTGAATTCTTTCCTCCCCCTTTCTTATCACAGAGCTTTCCATCCCTTCGGCTAATAATTTCTGAGCACTTATCATGTGCCAGGGTCTGGATGTGCCATTATCTCGTTCAGTCTTCACCATACCCGTGACTCTGGCACTATTTCCAGTCTCCACTTTACGGAGGAGAGAGCCGAGGCTGCTAATGACAGAGCTCGATACAGTTTGACTATCAACTCTCATGTATACAAGACTGTCCCTCGTTCCATTAATGCTTCTTAAAACAACCCGCACATCTCCTTCCTGGAAAGGGGGCAGTAAAGGAGCCAGTGATCTTCCTCATTTTGCTCCCCACCCCACCCTTAAATGTGTCCAAGTAAAGATGAAACGGACCTTGGGTAGGTTTACTTTAATTCAGTAATTTATTCCACATATGTCCATTAAAACTTTTTAAAAATGTTTTTATTGATTTCAGAGAGGAAGGGAGGATAGAGAGATAGAAACATGGATGAGAGAGAAACACCAATCAGCTGCCTCCTGCACGCCCCCTACTGGGGATGTGCCCACAACCAAGGTCCATGCCCTTGACAACATGGATGGACCTAGAGGGTATTATGCTAAATGAAATGTCAGAGAAAGAAAAAAACTATAAGATTTCACTTATATGTGGAATCTAAAAAACAAAATAAACAAACAAAAGAGAAACAGACTTACAGATACAGAGAACAAACCAATGGGTGCCAGTTGAGAGGGAGGCTGGGGACTGGGTGACAAAGGTGAAGGGATTAAGAAGTACAAATTGGCTGTGTCCTGTCCCATCTTGCTCCTCCAGCCACACTTGCCCTATTTCAGTCCCTATGCCAGGGCCTCAGGGGAAGAGACCAAAAACCAGCAGAGGGAAGAGAAAAAGCTAGGCTCTGGGGATAACTCTTTCATGTACAGCTTTCGTGCAAAACCAGTGAATTTTATACCCGTGGAGATTGGAATTATGAATGTGATTGGCAAGATTTTTAGGAAAGTCTTTCTGAAACTTCAGTGGCCAAGGAGAAAAGGTATCTTTAGGAGGCATTTGGATTTTTGAAGTATGGAGACACTGATCACAATTATGAAATTCAAGCATATAAGTTGTCAAGATGGCTTTTGAATTATATATACTTTCTGTTGTTCCAGAAGCTCCCAATTGAGGTCTTTTGTACTGAAAGCTGCTGGCTGTTTCTTCCTGTGCATCTGTCTTTCTTCTTGAAATAGAATGACTCATCTGCCATATGCCTGGTGCTCAGTAGGTCACTGTGTCCCTTCAGCAATGATTAGGAACAATCTCCATGTTGTCCTTCAGGCCGAACTTCTGGAGGACAGTGGGGATTGGAGAGGTCTTGACCTTGGCTACAAGACAGTTTCTAAGGGCCCTGTTAGGTCTACAGGCCAGTGTGCTGGCTGCAGCTGCCTGCACATTTGTGGTGTATCTGGTGAGGTTAGAGGGTGGGCAGTGAGGACTAGCTGTAAGCAGTGTGTAGACAGCCTCCTGGGAGCACCTCCGTCTCCAGGAATGTTCCATCGGCAATGCTGCACCTGTCCAGGAGTCAGCCCCGCCTGGAGAAGGCAGATGCTGAGCCCAAAGGGCCCACTGACTTAGCTGCTAAAATAGTTAGTGAAGTATCACACACATTTTAGGTGAACAGCTCAAGTTTTTCCTCAGTGTGCTCACCCTGTGTGAGTACCACCTCAAGCACAAGAACGTGACCATCACCCAGAGATGCTTTTGGTCTCCTCTAGTCACTGTCCCCCAAGGGTAACCATCTCCTTATTTCTGACAGTGGAAATTAGAAGAGTGTGGCCTGTGCCTAGTGCATTATGTAAGTGGAATAATGCCCTACACACTCTCAGTAGCCTGGCTTTCCTTGTCAATGTTATGCCTGGGAGAGTCACTCAGCTGCTGTAGTTGCGCATTCTCATTGCAGGTGGTAGCCCACTGGTGAGTGTACCACAGTTGATCTGTTCTGCTATTGCTGACGTAGTCAATTTTTAAAATTTATTACTGATGGCTAGGTACTGTCCATTCTACTTTGTGGGTAGTTTCCAGTTTAAAGATATTACAAAGGATGCTACTTTGAACATTCTTGTGCAGGCCTTTTGGTGAACATCTGTACACACTTCTGTTGGGTCTATGCCCAGGCGTGAACTTGCTGCCATCGTGAATAACTATGGTCACCTTTGTAGACTCCTGGGCCTAAAGTCCATGGGGCAATAATGAGGCCCCTCAGCAGCTCTAGTGTAAGGGAGTGAAGACAAAAAACAAGACTGAAGAACTAATTGAATTCTTTCCTCCCCCTTTCTTATCACAGAGCTTTCCATCCCTTCGGCTAATAATTTCTGAGCACTTATCATGTGCCAGGGTCTGGATGTGCCATTATCTCGTTCAGTCTTCACCATACCCGTGACTCTGGCACTATTTCCAGTCTCCACTTTACGGAGGAGAGAGCCGAGGCTGCTAATGACAGAGCTCGATACAGTTTGACTATCAACTCTCATGTATACAAGACTGTCCCTCGTTCCATTAATGCTTCTTAAAACAACCCGCACATCTCCTTCCTGGAAAGGGGGCAGTAAAGGAGCCAGTGATCTTCCTCATTTTGCTCCCCACCCCACCCTTAAATGTGTCCAAGTAAAGATGAAACGGACCTTGGGTAGGTTTACTTTAATTCAGTAATTTATTCCACATATGTCCATTAAAACTTTTTAAAAATGTTTTTATTGATTTCAGAGAGGAAGGGAGGATAGAGAGATAGAAACATGGATGAGAGAGAAACACCAATTGGCTGCCTCCTGCACGCCCCCTACTAGGGATTGAGCTTGAAACCTGGGCATGCACCCTGGCTGGGAATTGAACCAGTGACCTCTAGGTGCATGGACGATGCTCAATCAACTGAGCCACACTGGCTAGGGCCCACATACATAAATTTTAAAAAATAGAGAATTAATACTTCATGAACCCTTGGGACTTCCCTTTTCATGTCTATATTCCTACAGCCATCATTCAGTTTTTCTGCACATACAGGTAGGATGATGGACATCTAATTATTGTGCCAATTTTATCTCTCAACAGTACTTGGGTGAGAAAGGAAACCTTCACCCGCCATCTGCACCTTCTGGGATATTTGTCTTGTGGTGTTTTGAGCTGGGAAGTAAAAAGATAATTTGCTATCTAGGAGAGTTTACAAGGACGAGTACAGATATTTCAGTGGCACCTGTTTAATAAACAGGCCACTGAGGAGATTCAGGAATTGGGCAAAAGTCACACTTTCCTTGATGCAATTAAAGTAGAATTAGGCTTTAGGCTTGTATTCTATTGAAAGCTGGTGGGATTTAACAGGTTGTAGTATTCTGCAATACATCACACTGCACAATGGCTTCTAGATGTTCCTTGCAGATGAAACTGATGTAGCCAGCATTTAAAAGAGGCAGCTGCTCCACAGGAGAACCCTATGATAATAGAGCCCAGTTAGGGGACTCCCTGGGTGTGGAACCTCCAGTAAGAGGAGGGTCTTGTTTGGCAGATTCAGTCCCATTTTCCGATCAAGAAACAGTTGAGTGGCTCTGGGTTTAACTTTAAGAATGTTGATTTCTGGTCACCAACTGATCGCTCTTATTGGTTGCAAACAAAACCAGAGAGATTAGTTTCATCAAGGGCACGGACATTGAGCACTGAAGAAGTGCCTCACGTCCATCTTGAAGTGGAAACTGCAAACACGTGAGAGATGAGGCGTTCGTGTGCTTGCAGTACCCAGCGTTCGTGGGCTTGGCGTCCATCGGCAGGCCGGCACAGGCCCTGGCTAGGCCTCTTGGGCTCCCTTGCTTGCTCCTGTCAGGATTTTGCCCACATTCTCAGAAAGGTCCAGGCTTCCCAAAGATGAGCAGGCAGAGACCAAATCCTCCAGGGGCCCATCCTACAGCGAGCTACTCCTTCCATGTGAGTAGAGCCTTTATGTGGACTTTGAAAACTGTTTCGGTGATTAATGTATTCTCATAAATCCTTACCTGGCACCTAAATAGTCTGCAAAAGAGACTCTGCTTCCCAAAGACCAGGGAATAATTTATTTTCAGTGGTTGAAGCCCAAGGACATTGGACTCACATCATGTGGTGCAAAGTGGACCCTAGTTCATATCCCTGAATGACTTCTGGCCCTGGTTTTACCCCTGGCTAGCCTTCCTGGTTTGAGCAAGACCCCAAGCTTCCTGCGCCCTGCTTTTCCACATGCAAAACAGCAGCAATGAACTCTATTAGGAGTGTCCTTTCCAGTGCTCAGGCGTGATGCTCCCATAACTAATGCCTTACTGAGCTGCGAAAGCCGCACCTGGGGAGGAACTGAGTGCTGGATAATGTAAGGTATAAGCTGTCTGACACACACACGCCAGAAAGAGAACAAAAAGGGCAACATGGAAAGACACGGCCCCACTTAAAAATACTCATAACTTAAAATGTACCAAGTGGGGCCATGTCTTTCCATGTTGCCCTTTTTGTTCTCTTCCCTCTGCTGGTTTTTGGTCTCTTCCCCTCCTGGCCCTGGCATGGGGACTGAAATAGGGCCAGTGTGGCTGGAGGAGCGAGATGGGACAGGAGGACACAGCCAATTTGTACTTCTTACAATGGTTGAAAAAGACATGGCCACCTTATACAATTATGTACTTACATAATGCACATACTTCCAGTGCATAAGTCTCTTGGGTGAGTTAATGGTGCAGCAAAATCACCATGTCTAGCCGAAACCGGTTTGGCTCAGTGGATAGAGCGTCAGCCTGCGGACTGAAAGGTCCCAGGTTCGATTCCAGTCAAGGGCATGTACCTTGGTTGCGGGGACATTCCCAGTGGGAGATGTGCAGGAGGCAGCTGATCGATGTTTCTCTCTCATCGATGTTTCTAACTCTCTATCCCTCTCCCTTCCTCTGTGTAAAAAAAAATCAATAAAAGATATTTTTAAAAAAGAAAAATCACGATGTCTATCTCTATCTAGACACAAATATGTCCACTGGTCTGGGAGCTAATGGATCTGAAACAGATTTTCAAAACTGCGAACATGAGAAGCATGCTACTTATTCCAGAGGTGACCCTGCCTCTTTAGCCCCTTATTAAAGGGCTGGGCCCCTTCCTGCATCCCATGATCAGAGTCCTAGATGCTGTTACCAAGATCTGCTCGTTCCCCCTGACAGTACGGAGGTCCGTCTATATGACCGAAAACCCTAATGTAACAATGATTAGATAGAAGCTATCAGATGCAATGTATGCCCACTTTCGACCTAGCAAATGCCAAGTTTGCTATATACATTCAATGGGACATTATTCAGGCTTCGAAAGGAAGGAAATACTGTCCCGTGCTACAACCTGGATGAACCCTGAGGATGTGACGCTGAGTGAACTAATGAGCCAGTCACACACTCTGCCTGATTCCATTTGTATGGAGCTGTGTTACTTAGAGTGAGAATCGCAGACAGAAAGCAGATGGTGGTTGTCACGGGAGGGGAGGGGGAGTTCTTGTTAGTGGGTACAATGCCAGTGCCAGTCTTGCAAGATGAAAACAGTTACGGAGACAGAGGGTGGTGATGGCTGCACAGTATTATGGATGTTTTATACTCGGAAACATACACTTAAAATGGTTAAGACGGTACATTTTAAGTTATGAGTATTTTCCACATAAAATAATTAGGAAAAAGAGACAAATTTCACATTGATCATGTTTCTAAGTAGATTCATACTTAATATTTCTAAGCACAAGGAACAACTTAAACTAGGATAGCCATTCTCCCAAGGAATAGACGAGCTACTTTACCTAGTAAACAGCAGGTTGAGTTTAATGATAAAGAAGACTGAGTGGCCACACTCATTTTCTGGAGGTCAGTGATAATTCTGGACTGGTAGACAGGAGTAGAAATAATTGGCACTTGAGCATTCTTTCTGTAATCATGACCTCTGTAGAGGGCAGCCGGCTTAGTCACCATCAGTACAATGAGAATGACAGCACCTACCTTGTAGTATAAGAATGTGTGCTCAGCATCCGACAAGTGCAATGTTATTAATACATCGGTGATTAATAACACGGTTCACAACTGAATTGCCAGTTAAAGAAACTCTGCCTCACAGGAAGTCCTTTAAATCAAACTCCCTCAACAGATGATGGTAATACAAGAGAATCAGAGAAAACCCTTTGAGCAGATGATGTGCTTGGAAGATGATAGAAGTGCACTACACATATTATTCACTTACTTTCCTAGAGACTTAATTAAAAATGTTTCAGATGATATTAATGTTGAAGCCTGAAATTGCACGAGAGGTAAGGAGAGGTGATGGATGCAGAAATGAGGCCTATTTGTGTCTCAGGACACAGTTGTGTCCTAATGGAGTCTCCCAGGGAGTCTGAGAAAATCTACCTGCTGTGCTTTTTTCTTCCTTCAGGTTCTGGGTTTCTAAGAGCTGTTTTTCTTCTTCTCTAGACCCATCCAATCTCCGGCTCAGATCTTGGGAGTAGAATCATTTCTCTGCCTCTGTCTCTTTCCTTCCCTTTCAATCTATTATCAGTCAGAATGACTGTAAAGAACACAATTCTGATCACATTACTCCCTGATAATTAGCCACCTTGTTATCAGACTTTGAGCTCCTGAAGGCCAGACTGCAGACCCAACCCTCCCCTTTCCCTGTTACACATTTGTTCACAGCTGCACAGTGATAATTAGCCACCTTGTTATCAGACTTTGAGCTCTGAAGGCCAGACTGCAGACCCAACCTTCCCCTTTCCCTGTTACACATTTGTTCACAGCTGCACAGTTATCTTCTCCCTCATCGATAATAATAAAAGTGTAATATGCTAATTAGACCAGACAGCCAAACAACCTTCCGGACGACCTTCCAGATGAAGCCAGGGCTGCGAGGGCCGAGGCAAGTCGCCACGGCTGGGAGGGCCGAACTCCTTGCACGAATGTCGTGCATCGGGCCTCTAGTGTGTATATAACCAGCCAACTGGCAAGGGGGGTTGGAGCAGAATTTCCAGGGTGACTGACAGCTCTCCCCATGCTGCCAGCATTGTTGGAATAAACGCTCATATAAGATGTAATCCTTTCTCTGCTTAATTTGGCTCAAGTAGTGACAGGCGGCCTCAGACCCATTGTGTCCGGTTTCACTTTACTGGTGACAGCATCTCTCAAGGCTCAGCAAGGTGGGCCGAGCACCTGAGAGCTGAGGGGACAATAGGTGCTGTGATGTGTGTGCTGATGCACCAGGTGTTTTAGATCCCGCACTGGCCTTCCAATAAAGGTGCTTTTCCTCAGAACAAGACCATACAATTCTAAAGCAGTGGTTCTCAACCTTGGCTGCACATTAGGTGATTCTAATGTGCAGCCAAGGTTGAGAACCACTGTTCTAAAGGGAAGATGCTATTCTGACATTGATCAGCTTATAAGCAATTCTCTGTTGCCTTGAATTTAACAAGAATAAAGTCTTACACCAAGTATAAGATTTTGTATTTGTATTTCCTTGGGTTCTTTTTAAAATGTCCTTCATTTACACTAGTAATAAGAACATATGTTCTAAGTAATTTCCATTTGGCAACTGATCAGAAACAGCTAACCAGCATAATAGCATGACAGTGGCTTCAAAACACATTGACTTAGGAAAAAGATTTCACGGGGGAAAATAATTTTCAAAGGAAGTTCTCTTACATGCAAGCAATAGGAAAGATTTATAAACCCAAGCCTTCTGCATGTGTGCCTTCAAAGCAAACTAGCTTGTTGCTACCTCATTTTAGACTAAATTAAGTGAAAGGAGGGATGGAGTGAAACAAATGTGCAGGGAAGAGAAGGGAGAGAAGGTCAGAGCCTTCTCTAGGGACAACTGACACATGTGAGAAGCAGACCATTGCCAGCGGACTGCTCTCCAGGCCAACCCAACCTTAGGGTGTCCCAGGTACCACCTGGGAAACGGAGACCTGGCCTCCTGCTCAGCTGTGCCGTCACTTCCCCGGGCTGTTCCGGGACCATACAGGGCAAGAAACCCACGTTCCCATGTATAATCACGACCCCTCCCAAGTTCGGGCTCCTCACCTGTGTTATGGTGTTCACAGCACTTGCCACCACCCAACATGACATAGCCATTTGCAGTCCCCCGCCT
>NW_005370403.1:975125-1049855 GCF_000412655.1 Myotis brandtii
GTCTCGCCCAGGGCATCGTTAGTCCCCAGGAAAGTAAAAGCTTTGTTCCATTTGCTTTTAGGATAGCCAACTGCTAGCAACTAGTAGGTCCCGAGGCTTTAGGAACAGTTGGTCTAACCTTACTAGTCAGCAGGAGTAACTGATGTGCTTTGCAGAGGTACGCGAACTCAATGCAGACGCCATACAGTACCTGAAAAAATAGTCCTCCACCACAGTACTGTTTCACGTGGCCAATTAGTCATGCATTTACTGTCTTCTGATGTGAGCAGAATTTATCATTTATAAGCTACATTTCCCTGTTTTCATCATGTTATTTCTTTATGGACATATAACATATATGTGCAAAAGAGAGTAAGAAAGAGAAAATCTGAAAGGAAATAAAGCACAGGATCTCTCCCAGAAATTATAGGCGTTTAAAGGTTGTAACACAAGTTCTCTTCTCAGTAAGAAAAGGAAACCTTGACAAGAAACCTTTTTATGAGAATAAAGAATGACAAAGACTTCATCTGAATTTTAGTCAATTTCAGTCATGATTACAACTCTTCACCTGTATCTTCTACTCGTGTTCATATGTTCAAAAGACGGGTTAGATGGCCGAGAACTGTCCAGTTTACTCTGAGCCCTAAAAGTTCTGGCATCTCATTTGTTAAGGTCCAGAGTTGACAAGCCCTACCGAGCAATGAGGCTACTCTGGCCCAGGTAGGAGTGGTATCACTAGACCTACCGGATGGAAATATGCTCCCTTACATAAATGTATTTTAATCAGTGGGGAAACCAGCGCTATGCAGGTTTCTGTACTGCAGGACTTCTCAGGTCCTTCAAAATGCTGATGTGCAGTGTGAATCTCAGGACTCGGACTGTGTGCAGCATATTCTCAAACTCGTTGCACTTGTCTCCACGAGCACCTGAGGGCAGAGCTTTGCCTCTACCCTTGGGAAGTCTGGTCACAATCTCTGCAATGTCTGAACCTGGAGTCCCACCCACAGCCTGGAGAGAATGTTCTGGAGTCCTGGAGAACTATCCGTCATCTTCCAGGCTTGGGTCACACCCGAAGTATTGAAAAGCGGTACAGGCACAGTACCCAGCTCCATCAGAAGGTATGGCCCAGAAAATAAGACAAAGGTCCTATTTAAAAGAGGACATTTTACCCAAGAAGGAAAGAGTTAACAGATAGAAAATGGTTAAGCTAGAAAGGCCTATGGCAATGGAGGTAGAGGATAAACAGGAGGGGAAAAGGAAGACACAGAAAGCAATTGAGAAGGTGAGAGTCCCTCCCTGCCCCTCTCCCAGCCCTAGAGACCCTGTATGGAGAGGCTCTGGCAGCTCTCAACAAAAACCAGCCCTGAGGCAAACCAGTCAGGTAAACACTGATGGTTGTGTATACAGTACTGTGAGAATCTCAGAACCCAGAGCCATGTCAAGTAGGAGGGGGATACATTAAAAATATTCCCACCACGAACATGTGACCTCATTCGCTGGGAAAATGAAAGGCGCTATCTCTGCCCTCAATGAGGTTAAAGACTAATTTGGGCAGAACAGTGCATAAGTCTCAAGTGAAGGAGCCTCAAAGGTAAAAATTTTTAAAAAGAAAAAAATGTGGACATTCTTGGGAAAAACTCAAATCATCACAAGAACAAATAAGAAATATTCTCCTCTACAATTCATAGATTCTACTCCTGGTTTTACAATGTTCTGGAGTGTTTAAAATCATATAAAAGGGGATAAAACTTATAAACTAGCAACACCAATTTAATTTCGTTTAATTTGGAGGTTTAAAAACAAGTCGATCACATAAGGCAATTTTTTGGGTAGGCTCAGAAGGTGGCAGAACAGGACACAGCCAAGAAATCAAACCCACCACAATGATGTCAGCTCCCAACCACTGCAAACCTGCCTTATTCTATGACAAATGGCCTTTTCCACGATGAGACCTGGCTGGTGGGCACTTTCCAAAGGCTGCCAAAATCCAAGCATCTGGGGAAACCTCACCGGTGGTGAGCTGGGTCATAAAGGGAGCTTTGCTGAGCTTCCAAAGGGAGAGCTGAGCACGAACGTGCGCATGGCAACGACAGCATCATGTGTCAGGGAGAGCAGTCACTCAAAATTGCCACTTTTCTGCATATGGAAACCCAAATCTCTCTGACACATTCACTCTTCAGACTTACAGTTTTACATCTAAGAGCTTCTTGATTAAGCATTAATCACACACTTGAACTGATAATCACAATTCTGCAATGTGTGCATTGGTTTCCAGCCCAGGGGCCTCAGAAAGTGTCCTGAACTGGACACTAAGGGACATGGCGTCCCCAGGCCTTTGTCTAAAAGCCTTTCTGCACTCTGGCTCAGAGTTAGGGTCTCAAGGCCACTCAAAATATAAACCCCACTTCCCTTCCCTCAGGATCACATTGCAATTCCAAAAGCCAATTAATCAAGCACAGAATTGCAAATTGCTTTGGCTTTTCCTACTTTTAAATTCATGTTCTATATAATCTTATGTATAGAATGTTGAAACCAAGGATAATGCCTGTAATGATCATAATTTCATTACCTGGGACCAGTTAAAGAGATTCAAGGAAAATATGAAAACACACGTAAGCAAATATGCACATGTGCATGTGGACACACACACACACACTTCAATGTCTGGGCTGCAGGTAGAATAGAAATTGGCAGCATGAAAGTGAACCAGTTTTCATCTCCCGTGACTCTCTGCGCCCAACATCCACTGAGTTACAGGGACAAGAACTTGGCTGCTTCTTCAAGACATATCTAGGCACTTTTGTCTTAGAATGTAAAGCAATTTGATCACATTAACTAGGCTTCACAGCATTGCTGAAATATCTCCTGAATTCTCTGAAGCTAGAACAAAAGAAAGTTGTATCCCAAGATCCTTCTTGGAATCCCCTGAGCAAACTGATTTCATCTAAAATTTAAACTAAGTTACAAAAATATTTTAAAAGAATCTCAGACCCCAAACAAATAAAAAGACAAAAAAAAAAAGAGAGAGAGAGAGAAAAGCAAAGTAAAATAACAAAAATAAAATTTGCCCTTAAAAGTCCTATCTCCAGCCCTAGCTGGTTTGGCTCAGTGGATAGAGCGTCTGCCTGCGGACTGAAGAGTCCTGGGTTCGATTCCTAGTCAAGGGCACATGTCTGGGTTGTCAACTCATCCCCAGTAGGGGGTGTGCAAGAGGCAGCTGATCAATGATTCTCTCTCATCTTGATGTTTCTATCTCTCTCTTTCCCTTCCTCTCTGAAATCAATAAAAAATATATTTTAGAAAGTCATATCTCCAAATATGAGGCATTTTTTATAACACTGCTTACTTTTGGGGAAACATTCCTTAAAATAGTTATCTGAATTCCTAGATGGTAGCAGGTGCTCTTGAGGCTGACGGTAGGAGTTCTGCTTATGAATCTAACACACAACCAGGGCCAGTCCTCTTTTATGTTTCAGGCATGAAAGTATTTTAATATCTGCTCAGAATGCATTATCAATGAAACAGTGGAGAGGAATACTTCTAGACCAGCCATGGGCAAACTACGGCCGGTTTGAAATGAATAAAACTAAAAAAAAAAAAGACCGTACCCTTTTATGTAATGATGTTTACTTTGAATTTATATTAGTTCACACAAACACTCCATCCATGCTTTTGTTCCGGCCCTCCGGTCCAGTTTAAGAACCCATTGTGGCCCTCGAGTCAAAAAGTTTGCCCACCCCTGTTCTAGACTCAAAGGCTTCCCAATAAATACAATCCCATCTATGTTAGCCTAAAAATCACGGAGAGTTTTTGTTTTATCTCAGGCACAGGCGACATCTAAACAAGAATGTAGGCTTGAAAAATGGATTCGCAGGGTGTCTTTCTCCTGTTAGGAAAAGTTGGGGTGTTTTTCTCTTTAAAAACATGACACACTAACTCTTGGTTTCAAGCACATTTAATTGCAACATCTTTAATCAAGGGGGATACGACTGTGACACCAAAATGTGACTGTGAACGTGAAAGGGACCCCAGCTCCCCCTGGGAGCTACTGAACGGAGAGCCATTTCCCAGCTTCTGCGGAGGCCTGTCTGCCTCCCTGCAGGCTCCGCTCAGCTCGTCTGCTAGCCTGGGTTTGGATCTATACGGGCTGTTTCATCTGTGTGCATCCCACATGGTACCTACAGGGAAAGAACTTTCCCACTCTCACGCTCCTGTTCTGGAACTTGGCCCACTTATAATTTTCCTTCCTGATCCTTCCAATGAGCCAAACCCCAGAGGCACTTAACAATTAAAAGAAGATCCAGAGGCACAGGGCTGGACCGAGCACATCGGGTATGAAATCTAATTGTTCTTCATGGTCTCCATTTCGTTAACACTGCCCAGCTAGAAATGGAAACTGCCACATGATGTAATCTTACCTTTATGCGACTAGATAAATTTAGAAGTTTTTATTCTGTTCTTTCCCTCCCCTAAAAGAAGTTAAAACTTTAAAGCCTCTAATAGATTTCAAGTTCACATGGAATTCCTCTGGGCTGGGAGATACAGGAGGTTATGAGCATTCGTCACAGAAACATAGGAGCAACAAATTAGGTTGTTTGGCTTTCACGGCCCCCATGGGGCTTAGTTCTGTTTAGCATCATCAGGCAAGGAACTTATAACTCAGTAAGTTCAGTCTATTTCCAAAACATTATCCCCCTAAGGTCTAAATCAGAGGTGGGGGGAACCCTTTTTCTGCCAAGGGCCATTTGGATATTTATAACATCACTGGAGGGCCATACAAAATTATCAACTTGAAAATTAGACTGCTATATTTGGTCAAACATGTAATTAACTCACCCCTAATGCCTTGGCAGAACCAGAACAAATAAATTTTGCAGCTTTATACAGCCCGCAGGCCACATGTTCCCTACCCCTGGTAAATACTGGCCAACTAGCCTCCCCATTGCATTAGCCAAGCAGTAGGCTGGTTGCCCACCTGTGAGGAAGCACGGGACTTGGTTGGAATGTCTGTAAGGAGGGTTCTCTGAAAGGTCGGGGTCCTCTGGGGGGACCTTGCTGAAGGCGGCAGCCCCTACCTTGACTTTTCCAAATAAGTCCGAGCCCCTGGGGTGTTTTGCTAGAATCTCTATGTTTAGTCTTTAAAGACCTGACCTTGTAGAAGCATGTGCTTTCTCAAGGATACTTGCCCTGTCGATTGTATCTAGAGGTTAACCTGAGTTCAAGCTGTTGTTACAGTAAAAAGCCAACGAGGCAAGTGAACAGGACTGCTTTTACGACTGAAGTAAAAGAGTCCCTCAGCCCTCTCTTTCACAGAAACCTGTGTCAGAGTCATCTGTCCATCCGTCGCTCAGGGTCTGCTGGTCAGCCCAGGCACTCACCCCACTCCACCTCCCTCCCAATATGGTCCTTTTAAGAAACCGCAGCTGCGTGTACGAGGTGGCTATGTACTAGACCCATGGTCGGCAAACCGCGGCTCGCGAGCCAAATGTGGCTCTTTGGTCCCTTGAGTGTGGCTCTTCCACAAAATATCACGTGTGGGCGCGCACATAAAGTGCGACTGAAACTTCGTGGCCCATGCACAGAAGTCGGTATTTTGTGGAAGAGCCGGTATTTTGTGGAAGAGCCATAGTCAAGGGGCCAAAGAGCCGCATGTGGCTTGCGAGCCACAGTTTGCCGACCACTGTGTGGATACCACTTGAACTGGGCATGCCTGCATATCTCCCAAATCTGTAAATTAACTCCAATAATAAAGTAAGAATAGCACCTAATAATTAAATACTTAACAAATGAACTTTACAGATATTCTATCATTTTCTCTTTGCAATAGCCCTGCAAGGTTGATATTGTCATCATCCCTATATCACGGATGAGGAAACTAAGGCTCAAAGAGGTTAAACACATTGCCCATGGTCACACAGCAAGTAAGAGCAGACCTGGGATTCGGACACAGGACTCTAACTCCCAGGCCCTACTCTGGCCTCGACTCTGCCTCTCATGGTTCCTGACATGCTAACCAGAGTTCCCCAACTGTCCTTACTTCGCCTGCACTGCCCTCAATCCCTTCAGAATCCTTGCAGACCTTCCAAGCCTCTCCTGGAAGTAACCTAGGCTCTCCCCAACAACTCAGATTGTGTGGCTCACTGGGCTGTTGTGAGCCCAGTCTGGTCCAGGCTCCAGAATGTTCCATCTGTTCTGCCTTGCAGGTAACAGTCCCACCAGTTCATCCAAGAATCTGTATACCTCAGCATCATATCACCTCACTGACTGCCTCACGGCATCCTGAAGAGGATAAATAGGAACACTCCTATCCTACTAGAAATTGAGGATCACAGGAATGAAGTCACTTCCACAGATCATGCAGCTTATTTAGTGCCCACTCCTGGATTCAACCCCAGAAGGTGCACTGTTTTTCCCATTAATCCCTGTCGCACAGTAGGTCTTCCTCCGGTGGATAACTAATGCCTTTCTCTCCACCACCACATTTCCCATTTGTGGTAATTTCTAGTTCAGAAAAATAAAATTATCAAAAAATTATTTATTCAACTCTGATAACCAGCATGCCCCCCAAATTCCAGTGGCTTAGCCCAACAAAAGTTAAGTTCTCATTCATGCAAAGTCCACTGTGGATCCAGATGACTCCCCATGGAAACTGTCCACTGTATAGTGGCTCAGCTTGGACCCCCACATCAACCCATTCTGTGCTCACCTGCACAGGCTTGTAAAATTCTACGATTTTACTTGAACAAGAGTTGCCATGCCAAAGACACTAATCAATAGCAATATAATCTTAGCTTCATCAAAGTCAAATAGATTTTTCCATCCATTCAAGCAGGAAGTCAGCCAGACATATAGGGTAAAACAAACACAAACTGACACTCTATTGACAAATGGGTAACACAGCTCTGCTGATTCCAAAAATCTATAATAATAAAAGCATAATATGCTAATTAGACCAGACAGCCGAACGACCTGCCGGACGTCATTCTGGACTTCCTTCCAGACAAAGCCGTGGCAGCGGGGGCAGAGGCAGACGCGGTTAGGGGCCATCAGGCAGGCAGGCAGGCAGGCGAGCAGTTAGGGGCGATCAGGCAGGCAGGCAGGCGAGCAGTTAGGAGCCAGTGGTCCCAGATTGCGAGAGGGATGTCCAACTGCCAGTTTAGGCCTGATCCCACAGGGATACATCCTCTGAGGGGTCCCATTTTGCAAGAGGGTACAGGCCTCTAGTGAAAAATGAAATACTAGGGAGTTGACACTGGTTGATACCGGCAAAGGTTAAAAAGAAACATACAATTAACTGATCCACAAGGATGGCTCTAGTGAGGGACACCATAAAACAGGAAGTAGACGTCCTCAGGGAACACCGCATTTAATTGAAGGCTGTGCCATTTACTGTCTCCTTTATTGGTACTACAACAGTATGCAGTCCACTGCACTGCAATCTCACAGGACGATGTTTGCTTTCCCTCCATTAATCTTCCCTGCCAGGCTGTGGCCAAAATTACAAATAAAAATATTTATGTTAATAGCTGCTGCAAAGAGAAAGTACATGTGAAATGCTCCATAATCATCCATAAAATCAGGGTGATGTGCCGAGTCTGCAGACATTGAATACGCTGAAGCTTTATCATCATTGGTTCTCAATGGGGACGTAGGATGCAAATTTGCCCCAAGGGGACATTCTGCAATGTTTGGGGATATTCTGATTAACCCATTTGGGAGAGTGGCACTGGCACCTAGTGGGAAAAGCCAAGGATGATGCTAAACATCCCACAATTAACAGGACAGACACACAGAAAAATAAGTATCTGGTCTGAAGTGTCAACAGTGTCAAGGCTAAGAAATCTGCTTATCATGGATTAAACAAAAATCAGCTGAGATTGACAGCAACATTTCAATCACTGGGAACTCCAGATCATGATCACACATCACATATTTTAGGCCACCCAAGCAATTATTTTGTAGCCTTGCAACATTTCAAGCCAGGTATGACTGTCAAAAGATAATGCATAAATGCTAGAGAAAACACCACTCTGAAAGGAGCCAGAAATTCCAAAACCTGTCCCAGGTATGACAAATGGCTCAAAATACTGAAAACCCCAGTGAGATTAACATAGCATTTCAAAAAAAAAATTTTTTTTTAACTTACAATATCAAAAGCATTTTGTTTATTTTCTAACCAAAGAACAACATTTGAGTTATGTCTCCACAATCACACACAACATCAGCTTTTTCTATAACTTGTCATGATGTATCTCCAACAGGATGTAATTTATCAGCTGGTCAAAGAGCTGGAAAATTAATATCTGCTTAACTAAACGCATCACATCTGTTAGCAAACTTGTCCAAATAATTTGGCATCATTGCTTACAATATATGTAGACAGAGATCATTTATCACCTGGATTATTTCTATAACCTCCAGACTTATTTTCTATGCATTGCACGGAAACCTGGGTGCCCTTGCACATGGGCACACATTTTATATGAGGTCTTTAGAATGCTTTTGCACAACTCATTTGTTTATTTGTTCTACAGTACAGGGAGCACAGAATCACTCCTGCAACGGACTTTCAGTTCTGTTTCTCCATTGCATTGTCCTTCAACCTCGTCAGCGATTGGCATCATTTCCATCTCCATGTCTTTAAATCCATTCAGATTGTTTCTGGATTATGTATAATCTCACAGATACGTTGGCTTTTTGATGTTTTATCCTATCATTTGTTTCTGGTTTGGCTTGTTTTATTTAAACAAAAACCTTACCACTAAAGAAATGAAGCTGCCCTAGACATTAGGACTTCCTTATTAAATTCAGAAAGTGTCAATAGTCACCCAAGTGATTCAAGTTGCACTGAAAATGCTTCCAAGGTCATCTGTCCTCTCCTATCGACATTGCCGGTTGCCAAGGAGGCAATGCAAAATCAGCCCGGGTCCCGTCTTTGGCCTGGGATTCTGGAAGGAAAGTGTATTAGAGCTGGAAGTGAACTGGGATAGAGCTGACTTCCACGCAGTCAGAGATGTGAGAGGGGGAGAGGGGCTCTGCTGGATTGCCTGCCACGCACTAGATGAAGCCTTGCAGATGAATGATGACCAACGTGTACTGACCCTGTGTGAGTGCCAAGTCTTGGCCATATGCTTTTACAACTTAGTTCAAGCCAAAAATAAAAATGAGAACTGAATCCAGTCTGCTGAGCCCCAAGGCCATGAGTCACCCCACTTAATCCTCCTGGAGAGGGAAGTTGGGCAACACCATGAAGTCCTTCCCGCCTCCATGGGACCACACTGTCTGATCATTGAACTGATTCCAGGTCCATTAGGATATTTCTGCTCTTGAGAAAGAACATGTCAGAGGCTCAAACTGCTCCTCAGATAAAGAAGGAGCTGTAGAGATCGTGAGTGCTAGGAGCAGGGACCCGCCCAGGGAATGGAGAACAGCTCCTCACCAGCCACATCACTGCCCACAACTAATTACGAATGCTGAACTGGCAGCGTGTATCTCAGGGGCCACTATAGGCAAGAACCAGGGCATCCACCAGGCCTGGAAACAAGTACTTTGTCATTAATCTGATGTATGATTTATGTGGGCAGAAGTGTGTCTTCTCTCTTCCAAAACAGACAAGTGCCAGCATGGGTCCAGCTGCACACCCCAGCCCTCCACGGAGAAATATTATTCCCAAAACGGTCTAACTCTGTTTTGACCTGGGGCCCATTTACCACATTGCCCCTGCGTTGGATGAACTCTCCAGACCTCCTGTCAAAGGGGAGCAGACGTGCTGCTTGGGGGAGCCTCAGAGAAGGGTATTATTTCTACAGTCACTCAGCCTGATGCATTTTAACTGGCTGCATAAATCCAGGGAGCCCAGAGAGAACACCTGCCCTAGGGTTTGCCAACCTGGAGAAGCAGCCAGAACAGGTCTGTAACCCAGGACTCTTCCTCCACACACAGCTCACAGTCTTCTCACCTCCTATGCATCACTGGTGTTGCTGCTGTCTTGGGATCACCTGGAATGTGAGTCCTTGGAGCCTCTCACACTCCCAGGTCTGCAGCTAGATGACAGTGAAGGGGGTGCCATGAGGCAGCCTCTCCTTTGCAGTAGCTGACGTCACTGCCGTGGCCAAGAACAGGAGGCCCGAGAACAGCCCCGACAGCCCAGGCATCATGTCACCTCCGCAGGAGCAGGCGCTGCTCTCCTTCCCAGCTCCTCCACGCTTAGTTCTCACCCCAAGGCTGCCTCCATTTGTGCCCTCCCCATGTCTCACGTTTACAAACTTCCCTGGAGAAAGGACTCGATGTGTCAGCTCATCCTCTTCCAATATGAGTGTCCTGTTGGCCAAAGCTCTTGACTCTGGTCACTTGAAAGGCCACTGGTTCTGACCGCAGTCTCCGTCCACCTTTCAGGGAGATGATGACTTTGTCATTTTCCACAGAGAGAACAGGGAGTTCAGTAGTTCCTCTGGCATCACTGGCACACACTGCTTTTTATTACACACATATCCCAGTTTCCCCTCCTCAAGACGCGTTTCCTGCCTTCCCAGGACACTCCCGGGAGATGGGGGACAGTTCCTTCCCTTTGAGCATGATTTTACAGCCTGCATTTCAACTTTTCCACAACAACCAGCCTAGGCTGCTGACAATGTGGCGAAACCCACTCAACTCTTTATGGAAAACCATCTGGCAAGAGATGTCAGAGACCCTTCTAAATGCCAATTCTGGGAATTTCTCCCAAGGAAATAATTCTGAAAGCATAGGAACTATCTAAATGTCCAATATAGGCGAATAATAAGATAATTATCCTTAACCAAATGTTGGCATTATTTGAAATGGTCATAAAAATAATATAATAACATGAGGAACTCATAATACATACCATTGTGTAATTATAAGAAATTGGACGAGAGAAAACTGTGTACACGGCATGTCTGAACTAGACTTGCTTTAATCCTATGTATAAAGAAAAAAACTGGAAGGAAATGAACCAAAATGCTTAACCAATTGTATTAGAATAGGCACATGTAAATTTTTCTTATCTTATATAAATTTCATAATGAGAATAAGGTTGCCTCGCGATCCTGTCGACTCCCTGCGTCAGCTCAGAGAACTCCTGGTCCTAAATGCCAGGAAAGCAGCTGGCTCCTTAGAGAGGGGCACTATGATGTATAAACATGAAATATCACAGTGAGTTTCTTTTAGAAGCTCTTTTAGCAAAATCATCTGTTTACAAATAGCAATATTCTGGGGGTGGGGTGGAAACGTCAATCCAGTTAAACATTTTCACCTCCAAAATCACACTGCGCATTCTATCTAGCTTTGCTCTGTGACTGGCCTCCGTTCAGTGATTCCTGATCACACAATCACAGAGTCAGCACCCTCGTGGCCATCTGCTGCCTGCTCTCCCAGAGTTGGGAATCAAAGTGACTCAATAAGATGAACATAAAGCTGCCAGGAATTGCCAGGGGTGCACCCTACTGTAATAACAATCTGGTGGCAGCCGCTGAGCCAAGGAACCAGGAGTTTGTTCCTAGTCAGGGTGTACCAGCTGCTGGACCAGAACTGATGGGTCAAGGACAAAGGAGAGGATGAAAGTGTAATTAACAGTCATCGATGGGCACCTTGCACTTGGAAAGTATTTACAGTTGAGGTGTGGTCCAGTCATAGGTTAAACACCTAAAGGTCACTGTAGAGAAAGAATTCTGTTTAAGTCCAGTTCCTGTTGGACTTTACACCATGAGCTCTAGCCGAACAGCTGTATGATTTAAGGAAGGGAGGAGCCGTGTACAGGAAGGTAATTCCACAAGCTCCTGGTAGCCTTCCTACATCGAATGCTCTAGACCAGAAACAGAGCTAACCCTGGGCTGCTTGCTGAGCACAGTAGTATAAAGAGTCCCAGCTGTAGAAAGATTTGAGTTCAAACCCATACTCAGCAAATCCTAGCTGTCTCACTGGTAAGATGCTTAACCTCTTAGACTCAGTTTTATCACCATTAAAATGGAAATAATAATCCCTGCATTACAGGATTCTTAGGAGGATTAGGAATGATGTGTTTAAGGATAACAGTTTCCACACAATCCAGCAATCCACTCCTAGGCATCTGCCTAAAAGAAATCAAAACCTAGGTCCACACAGAGACCTATGTGAATGTTTCTAGCAGCATTATTTGTAATAAACAAAAAGTAGAAACAATCCAAATGCCCATCAACTGATGAATGGATAAACAAAATGTGGTATTTAAACACCATTACATATTATTTGGCAATAAAAAGGAATAAAACACAGGTACAAGCTACAACATGGACAGACCTTGAAAACATTTGCTGAGTAAAGAAAGACACAAAAGGCCATATATATAATGTTTCTATTTATATGAAAAGCCCAGAATAGGCGTTCTATAGAGAGAGAAAAGATGTGGTTGCTTAGGATGGAAAGAATAAGAGCTGGGGAGATGTTAGCTTCAGGGTATGAGGTGATGGAAATATGCATAGCTGGCCATGGTGATGGCTGCACATATGTGTGAATCTACTGAAAACCGTGGCCTCATACACTCTAATGGATGAATTGTGTGCCGTATCAGCACTGAGACTTCCCATCCCAGAGCTCCGAGACGGGCAAGACTCACCCCTAGAGAACTCCAGCGCAGCAGGAGAGAGAGCCAAGTGCAGGAGCTGGCCGAGCACCAGGACCAGGGGGGTTTATTAAAACGCTGCATCAGATCACAGCTAGTCAGCACTTGCCTGGAGCTACAGAGGGAGGTGGCACAGGGGAACTTCTGGGATGCTTAAATATTCCATGTCTTGATTGGAATGGTGGTTACCTGGCTAAACAGACTTAAAATGGGTGCTTTTTATTATATGCAGACTATACCTTGTGTGTAAATAAACAAAAACCAACCAAATGAGAAAAGCAAGGGCTACTTAATCAGAGCTTGCTGCAGCAAAGGAGTCAGCCACCTCACTTGCATTTGGCAGTCTCAAAGATGGGCAAACGCATGGGAACGCTTTATCATCCTATATAAAAAGATGTAATATGCAAATGGTCGTTACACTGTGAAGTGTAACAACCAGCTCAGGGATCAGCAGGAGGGTGGGGGAGCAAGCTACAAGTGGGCAGCGGAGAGCTACAGGAGGGGGCAGGGCAGCACGCTATGAGGGGGGGGCAGGGGGAGCTACAGGAGGGCGGGGCAGTGGGCGGACAGCTACTGGGGAGCTTCTGGCACATGGATTTGTGCACAGGGCTACTAGTAGGGAAATAAAAAGAAAAGGCCACATTCACCTATGAGACTGGTTAGGGGAGCATATTTGGCTTTCTCTGGTTGGTCCTAAGTTAGAAGCAGGGACAAAATTAAGGAAGCTGTACGTTAATAATCTAGTCCTGGCCATTTGGAGCCAATTATTGTAGAAGTTATTGTTCGGCTTCCTGGACTGTCACTAGCGACAGCAATCTGGCTTCCTGCAAGTCCGACGGAGAGCAGGTTGACTTCCTGGGCTGGTTACAGTAGGTGAGGGGTTGGTTTCCCGGGCAGATTGCTGCAGATTGTGGATCAAAGTTCTACTTTCATCTGTATGGTCTGCTATTGTCTATTTGTATATTCATTCTCTCACTTAGTAAAGTTGATTTTTAAAAGAGATTTAAGAGACCTATTAACTACATGAAAGGTATGGATCTTGTCTGGGTCCAATTCAAACAGTTTAGGGGAAAAACAGAATTTATAGGACAACTTGGAAAATATGAACATTATCTGGGTATTTTATGCTGTAAGCCATTCTTCCTAATTTGGGGTTCGGGTGATGAAGGTATTGTACATTTATAAGGGGAGTCCTCCTCTCAGATTTAGATTTATACTAAAATGTTTAAAAACAAAATTATATAATGTCTAAAGATGGATTCAAAATAATTTAGGCGATAGGTATAATGAAAGGGGATATGAAGGAAATAAGATTGGCCACAACAATTGGGCAGAGATATAGGGGTTCATGAAGGACTAACTCCACCCTCTCTCCTCCAGGAACCTCCCTGCCTCTTCCCGCCAAAGGTTTGCTTCCCCCACCCAGCACCTGTGAAATTACCACTTTTTCTCATTAGCCGTTGGCACATGTTATCTTTGGTGATTTATTTTATATATATTTATTGAATTTGAGAGGTCCCCAAGACCATACTTAGGTTTAATTTTTCATTAGAAGGATAGAATTCAGAAAAGTCATTACAGTTACAGTTTATTACCGTGAAAGGGTTCGGATGACAATCAGTCAGTGAGAAAGCCTCACAGGAGAGTCCAGGACAGACCGCACGAGCCTCCAGTTCTCCTCCCCCAGGGGACCCACGTGGACAGAGTTTCCGTCTCCCAGCAGCCGTGGACGGCAGCACACAGTGTCGGCCGCTGGGGAAGCTCACTCCAGCCTCGGTGCCCAGGGTGCTTACTGGAACCTGGTCAGGTCGACCACCTGTGTGCCTGGCCTCAGTCTCAGCCCTCCAGGCGTCAAGGCCCCCACCGTAACCATACTATTAGCAGAGACTATCTGGTGTGACCCAAGGCCCCCAAGTAAACAAGACCCTGTTACCTGGCAAGAAATTCCCAGCCTAAGGGTTACCTCCCAGCTGCCCGGTCAGAGCAGAGCCTTTCTTTGGGCAAGGTTAACGCTTTACTGGACATTTTTATTCCTGTCTAGATCTTCAAGCGTCTGAGAGCAGAAATACAATAAACTTCCCCATATTACTCTTTTTGGGCATATGCCTTGCACAGAGAAAAAAATGCTTGCCGTTGAGGCCCCTGCCCCAGACACCTGCTGGGAGAGGACCGAGTAAGAGTGCAGTGGAATTAAAGGGCCATGGAGTTAGAGCTTCCTCAGTGGGAAACGGTTTGGCGATGACAGAACCTGTGAGGATGAGAAGGAAACAGCTCAGGGCACTGAATGAAAGGGATTTGGGATAAGAATTCAAAGGGCAGGGAGGGCAGTGCTATTTAGTGTGAGGTCTTGGGAGGCGGTGGGAGCAGGCTGGTGGGGTCAGAGGGGGGGGGGAAGGGACATCTGTAGTACTTTCAACAATAAAAATAAGTTAAAAAAGAAAGAAAATAAATAAATAAATATTTTGTGTCCTGGTTTGTGTCCTGTATGAGATCAGAACCAGCATCACCTGGGAGCTCACTAGAAACACAAATTCTAGGGCTCCGGCCCAGACCTACTGACCAGAGTCTGTGGGTAAGGCCAGGTGTGTGTGATGTAGCATGCTCTGGTGTTTCTTATTCACTGAAATTGGAGAAGTTCTGGTGCAGAGAACAGTCATGTTTGTCTCACATACTCCATGGGAGGGAGCAGGGCACGCTTATGGGACGGGATGGAGGAAGGTCCATGAGGAGTCCATGAAGGAGACCTTGTGTGGTTGGACACTTGGACACTGAAGGAAAGGGACGTCCATGAGGTCACGGCTCCAATGGCTCATCGTCACTGAGATCCTTGGATCCCACAGAGTCAACCAAGATGATGACAATCAGGAACGTTCCACTCCCATGAAAGACCAGGGTGTTGAGACTTGTTAGTAAGAGAGGATGTATCAAGGTCGTTTAGCTTCCAGAATGAAAGCTCTCTGATCGCAAAAACCAGCTACCGATACAAACCAAGGACGTAGGGTGATGCATCAATGTAATAGTATTTACGAAATATTAAGATACAATGTTTTATAAATGCTAAACCTCTATTTAGTCTGAACCAGTATTTGGTTTAACAGCTCACTTTTCTCTCTCAAGTTCAGGTTCTGATTTCCGCCCAGTTTATTAGGAAAAAATAGACCGGGGCAGGGAAATTTGCATAACAATGATCTCTCCAGCTGAAGACACTTAATCAATGAACTGACAACTTAATGGACTGCTCAGCAGATTCCCTGGAGAATAGTAAGTCCCAGCGAAGTGAGGGGCTAGGCCTGAGCCTGAAATCAGGAAACCACAGGTGAAGATGTGAACAAGCCCAGGCTGCAGCGGATCCGTGTATAAAGGAATCGTCTGGGTGATGTACTCGGCATTTTGCAGATTACCATCAATTTTGCAAGCACGGTAAGTTTCCTTCAGGATTCTTTTACACAAAGAAAAATGAATAATGAATTTGGTATTTTGATTTGGTAGCCTAAAAAAACATTATTCAAATCATATATGTGTTTTAAAGAGGAGGCACCAGTATATTATTGCTGAGTAAACAAACCATCCCAACATTCTGTGGCTCAAACAGCAATCAGTCCCTGCCTGCTCCTGTGTCTGAGGCCTGGGGGTGATGACTCTAGGCTGCACTGGTTCTCATGTTCCTGGACTAGTGTGCAGCCCAGGCATGTTTTCTCAGGGTGGTGGCCAAGGCATAAGACATCAAGTGGAAGCTCATAAGGTCACTTGGCCTAGGCTCAGACCTGGCTCTTCCACCTCATTCCATTGGCCAAACCAAAGTGTACAGCTAAAGCCAAAGTCAAGGGGCAGGGAAATGTGTTCTGCCTGTACCGAAGAAATCCAAGGTCACATGACAGAGAGGGTGGGTACCAGGTGGGGCAAGCGTTGGGGTCAATGCAATCTGATCCTACAATCCAATAATGCAATGTTCCTAGGGCAAACACATTTTTCCCATAATGCATATTAACAGAAATTTCCCGTTATGATTGGAAGCAGTACTTCTATTTTTTTTCAATTATGAAACTTTATTTCAAGGTGATAGGAATGCATGTGGCTCTAAACTACCCTTTCAGCCTCATCTCCACAAATGCCCTGATTTACACAAACCTTCCACTGGAACCCAAATAGCCAAATTACTGGTTTCCCAATATAGCCCATACGTCTACACCTTCCTGCCTCTGCTGAGAGCAATGGTCCTCAAAGTGTGTTCCCCGGACCAGCAGCATCAGCACCACCTGGGAAGGGTAAGAACTGCAGTTTCTAAGTTCTTGTACGTACAAGCCTTCCTGGATGAGAGCCTCCGGGATTGGGGCCCAGTAACCTGCGCTCCAATGAGCCCTCCAGGTGATTCTGATGCATGTTTAAGTATGAGAGCACTGGCTTAGAGTATCCCTCCCGACCTCCAGCCATTGAAGAGGATACTCCACTCGCCCCGTGATTAGGCCTAGTGCAGATACCCCCTGTAGAATGCTCTCTGCACCACCGCCTCCAGCCAAGACTAGCCATCCACTTATGAATTCTCATGGCATTTATCAAATATTCTGCACATTGTCACTTTTCCATGTTACTGTATCTTAACTCTCCAGCCCACTTAGATACTGAGTAGCAAGCCATTTACCATGGAAATTAGACTCAGATGGACCTGGGTTCCAATCCCAGTTATGCACCTTAGTCAGTGCATGCCCTTCAATATGTGACTTAGGTTAAGTCTTGTCCTAACAGCGCCCAGAAATCTGACCCCATAGTCCTACGTGTAAAGCCTTCCTGTGACTTCCCTTCACCCGTGGATGGAGTCCACGACCAGCACAGCAGCCCCTCTCACCTTGCCCATTTCCTCTGTTGCCACCCCAGCCTTCCCCTCTATGCACCAGCAATACCCAATGCTCGAGGTTCTCCACCTCAAACAATGGCCCCCGCCTCTGTTCCTGCAGTCAGCTTCCAGCCCATCTCCCTCCTCTGCGATAAAGATTTGGTTTTCTTGCCTCTTTCTGTTTTTGAAATAACTTTGTTCTTTTCCTTCATGTTTCTCTGTCAATCAACCTTCCTCCTTAGACCTCTCTTTTATTAATGCTCTTTTGGCTGCAACTAACAAAAATTGCTTGAGCTCTCTTCAGCAGAGAATTCAGTGGAAGGATACCAACCCCACTGGCTTGTTTACCAGCTTCACTCCTTCAACGTTCAGCTCATGGATCCCCTACCCCAGGAAGCCTTTGGGGCCTGTTGGGTGCTCTGTACTCCCACTGTGTTCTGCACCGAGTTAGATCACCAGCTTCTGGAAGGCAGGGCTCTGTCCCTGGAATTAGTACTGTGTGTGGCTGGTCCTGGAAATTCTGTAACTGTCTGTTGTACACAAATATGAATTATCAAGAAGGTAAATTCTTGCTCTTGACCTATGTGATGGATATTAATCATTGTCAACCCCAATCTTTTAATTCCTGAGCAGTTGTTTTTGCCCATGGAATCCCATTTCTCAGCAGCCAATTTCAGTTCATTTCACACACATTTATCCTGGTAGTGCTTCATTTATCAATATTATGGTGCTCTGGAATATAAGGCGCTCTCATTTGTGTGGACTCGATGTTATCTGGTGCGATGAACACTTAATTAGAAACAATTTCATGTGTTTCAGATCTCAGGATGTTTATCTCAAAGGACCAAAGCTGAATGACATGCCTGGCATTTACTTAAATAACAAGCACCTTTTAGTGCACCTTTCCCTAAGGAGCTGGGCCTGGGCCAAGCATTTTACATGTATGATCTTAGTTAATCCTCACATTACCCCAAGGAATTAGAGGATACTGAGATTTACAGACATAAGGCAACTTGCTCTGTATGATGCCGATGGTAAATGGCAGAGCCCAGAACCAAGGATCAGCTTCTAAACCACCTGTAGCTCCTATTTCTGGGGCCTAAGAAAAAGATGAACTGAGAATCAGTGTGAGGGGAACCCAAAGGGATCGTGAGAAGACCGACTGAACACAAGTGACCCCATTTCACTACGTTCCCCTGGGATGTTTTTATTTCTCCAAGAACCTTGGTTTCCTTCATTAGTCTCTTGTTGCCTGTCACAAACCAGAAACTGGCACCTGAGGGCTGAGGGGAGAATAATATTCCTCACTTCTCCACTAGAATTGGACATGAGGCCATATTCTGAGACCACGTTAGGAATCTCTTGAAAGCAGTAAGCTTGCAGACTAGATTACCAGCAGAAGCTAGTAACGAGGTCTGCATTCTCTGAGCCTGTAAATCACGAAGATTACGGAGACAAGGAAGACTCCTTGAGGGCTCCCTCTGGACCAGGAGATGGAGACACTGTGCTATCAACCCCACCGGGACTTCCTATGGATACATCCCTAAAAAACTACAGCGACACTCTAACAAATGGCCAGTGGACAGTTCATTCAGACGGAGAGAGATTGGTCCAAAAGCCACGCCTGAGTCTGAGTCTGTGTGACTGGCTCTCCTCAGGTAGCATTCTCCTTTGGGTCAGAAAAATAAAAGTGTTCTAAAAGCACAGAGTCCAGGTACGAATGCAAAGAACATGTCAAAATTTAATGGGGGAAAATAGGTCAGCTCCTATTTTTCCCCCCAAAAAAGGCGGGGGGCGGCCTTGGAATACAACACACAGAAAATATTGCCGTCAGAGGAGCGAAAAGTGAGGACTCAGGCTCCTCCGTCTTTGACTTTGTCTCCATAAGTGACAAGAAATGTGGTTTATTGTAGAATTTCACTGTGGATTGCTTGAGGAAAGTTGATTTGAACAAAATCTATTGAAATAAAGACAAATGTTTGGTGGCAGGAAAAGTGCACAAAGGAAAGGAAACGTCTAGTCAGTTCTGCTGAAATACTGATGATTCTTTTAAAGTGATAACTAGGAAGCAAGGCGGGGTTGGAAATATTGCTCCTCAGTGTCTTCTGTGCTTTCTCTAGTCCATCTTGAGAGCAGGGGAGGTAACAGGCGGTCAAGCACAGCCACTCACTGACTTGCCCGCTGGCAGAACGCTCTTCTCTGTCTCCTGAACCAGCAGGACGCCCTTGCTATGTGCACCACGAAGTGATGCTCACTTCTGGACCCACATACAGGAAGAGATCCTTGAAAAGTTGCTTTTGTCTAACTTTTCTGTGCAACTTGATTATGGTTCTATATACATGGTAAAAGCTGTTCTCAATCATCAGGCAGCTGAATTATATTTCCTTAACGAAGATCATGAATTATGTTTTACACTAGAGGCCCCATGCACAAAATTCATGCAAGGGGCTTGGGCCCCCACCACCACAGCGGCTGCCTCTGCCTCGGCCCCGGGTCTCTGGGATTTTGTCCGGAAGGACGTCCAGTCTAATTAGCATATTATGCTTTTATTATTATAGATAGGGTGGGATAAAAGTAGGTTTACAGTTGTGAGTACAGGAAACAAGAGTTCATTCTTGCATTATTATTTGTTAACGATTGTACAATTTTCCATACCAACAACTGTAAACCTACTTTTGTCCCACCCTGTATACATAAAATTCTATGTAACTATTAGAGTGCAGCAGATCTGTACATATTAAGAGAAAATATATCTATAGTATGTCAAATGAAACTAAGTAAGGAGGAGACAGATATATATAACATGTACCTCTTTTATTTTTATATAAAAAGGTACAAGACTCCCATAATCACTCAACAGTGGAAATTGGGAAAGGAGCCCCAAATGTAGGAGGGAACGTCCTGAGAAATTGGTTCTTAGCCAATGGGCTGGCCAGGCTACAATGCCAGGCTTAGTTCACTAAGAGTTTGTATCATGAATAGTACTGAATCTCATCAAATGGTTTTCTGGCATGAGTTAAGATGACTCTAGTACATAAACAAATTTAATGTATATTATATTTTTAAAATATTTAACACTATCAATTGCCTTCTGAGAAACACCCATAAGTTTTTCTATTTTACCAATTCCCCATGGGCCATGGACCCAAGGAGTTGTGAGCAGCCTGCTGGGTAAGGCTGACACCAGGACTTTCTGAGTTTCCATCAGTGGCCCCCAAGTGCCATGGCAGGTCCTGCTGCCTGCTTCCTGCTTCCCTGTTAACAGACCCCCAGTTTGTTCAGGTGTTGAGGGTCCTTGGCTTCACAGGCTGCCCTATCATGACTCTCTCAAGCAGAAAATCAAGACCATCCCCCAAAACTCTGAACAGAAACTCAGTAGGGACTCTAACTGGCCCAGCTGGGTAACATGATTATCACTGGACTAATCACTATGGGAAATAAAGTCTTGTGGGTATAAGTGTGTACCCTACAAAGACATGTGCAAGTCCTAACACCCGTGAATATGACCTTGTTTAGAAACAGGGCCTTTGCAGGTATAATCAAGTTAAGATGAGGCCGTAATCCAATGACTAGTGTCCTTAGAAGATGAGGGAAATTTGGTTGCAGAGACACACACAGGGTGTACACCATGTGACAATAGAGGCCGAGATGGGAGTGATGCATTTGCAAACCAAGGGACGCAAAGGATGGCCAGCAACTACCAGACGCTGGGTGAGAGGCAGAGACAGACTGTGTCCAAGAGGAACTGAAGGAGCCAACCTTGCCAGCATCTTGATTTGGGATTTCCAGTCTCCAGAACTGTGGGAGGTCAGCCATCTGGTTGGTGCAGCCACAGAAACTTGGACAGAGAGTAGGATCCAGGTTGGTCAGGTGCCACTACACTGGTCAGGGAGGTGGGATACAATGCACAGCAGTCCCCAGTACATGGCTGGAGGGGAAAAGAAGGAGGGACCCCCCCCAAATGAGGAGGGGATCCATTAACAGAGGAAGGGGATAAAGTGTGCTGGGCAGCCCAGTACTGCAGCCACGACACTGATATGCGCTGTCATCACGGTTAGCTGGATTTCTTGTAGGAGAGAAGATATGGCTTTGCACTACAGAAAATGTTTATTCCATCTTCCAAGACATGTAGAGTCCATAACCCACAGTCAGGAATTTATAGCCACAACAATTTGAACAGTTTTATTCTTTAAATAAGATCTGAAGTAGCTTGATTTGCTTTGACACTCAGGGAGCTCATGGATTCATTCAGTTGTGCAACTCTGCTATAAGAAATGTTTTATTACTTACACCAAGGTTTATAAAAAATTAAAAGTTAAGTTCCTCTGAAGCACATATTCTATTTCAGTTACCTATCAGAGTTAACTTTTACATCTCAGTCATAAAATTCAAATTATGCATCAAATATAATAAAGACCTATCCCAATGAATTGAAATGAGTTGTCATTTTAACGTGCCTTTAAAGTATTTTTAATCGATAACATGCTTGTCTTAATGGTCAAAGACGTTACAGCGTAACTTATGAAGAGTAACCTTCAAGCGGCACTAGCAGGCGGCCTGTGCATAAAGCCTCCATTCAAGGCGAGCCCACTGCAGTCAGAACTCCAATGAACCTCACGGACAGAAACCTGGGGCAGCCTGGGCTGCAGGGCATGCTCTCCACAACCACATCCCCTTTACAGTGCAGAGCTTACCAGGGAGCGAAGGTAAAGGTGGGGAATGAGCCCATGAATATGCATTCGAATCAGTCAACAAACAACCAGGGAGACAGACTCTTAACAGCTCATGTGTCACCTGCAGGTGCTGCAGTCCCTCCCGGTGACCAGCTACCTTCATTCTCCCAACAGCCCTGCGGGCGGGGCTGTTACCCGCCGTTTCACAGACGTCAACGCAGAAGCAGCGGCTCATGAGACCTGCCCAGAGCGCAGAGCACCAGGGCTGCATCAGACCCGACCCACCGATGGTGCGGCCGGGGCAGGACAGACATACATTCAGCCCAGGCTGCTGGGGCCATAAGCCAAGAGCCCAGGATCCTCACCTGCCTGGGACACAGAGATCTGACCTCCTGCCTCCCGGTTCCACGAGACATCAGTCAACAGTGCCTGAGAGCACAGGGCAGGGGAGGGGTACAGAGTCGGTCCTACCCACCACGGACACAGCGCCCAGGGCGGCTGGGAGGACAGAGGGTTGGATCTAAATCCTGCTCACAACACAGGGAGAGCCTCTTCTTTGCCGTAAAACAGTCACCTGCTGCCTGTCATGGCGCCTGGCCAGAGGCCACAGGTCACCAAGAACATCCGACAATCCTGCAAACCCCTGTCCCTGGGTCGCCAGTGACCCGGCTCCCCGGACCTCCCTGTGCGTCCCCGGCAAACCGGCGCGGCTGGTCCCCTGCTCACGACGTCCTCCAGGAGAAAGACAGCTTTTGAGAACCAACAGCGGAAAACCACGGGGACGCCATGCACACCCTGTGCACGGGCTAAGGTGACACCTCGGAAGACGGAGCCTTGGACCCGGTCTCCGCTGGCCGCTGCCGCGCGGAGGCAGCAGGGCCGCGGGAGGCACCCGTTTCCCTTCCTCACGCTCAGGGTCTGAACTCCCGTGACCTCAGGGCGAGGTCAGCGCTGGTGACCGACCCCTCTTCCACCCACCGCTGCATCAGCTCGGCTCCAAGTTCAGTGCAAGCTGTTCCAGCGCCTTCCGCACACTCACAGCCCGTGCTGCGCCCGTGCTTGCGCCTGTGCCGGACGCCGCGAGCTTTTCACACCCGTCACGCTTTGTGACCTCACAACCACATCCCGAGACAGTTCCTTCACTCGGACACGCACAGACGGCCTCTGGCACCGAGTGTGCAACATAAAGGGCCTCACGAGCAGGGCGGCGTCCTCACACTTACAGTCGCCACGTGAGGACGTTTCGGTCGACGACGGGCTGCACACACCACGGTGGTTCCATAATATCGACATGGAGCTGAGACGTTTCTTATCGCTAAGGCGTAGCCTCCGGTGTGACGACGTAGCCGCCAGCGTGAGGACGTACCTGCCAGTGTGACGAGGCAGCCGCCAGCGTGAGGACGTAGCTGCCAGCGTGAGGACGTAGCCGCCAGCGTGAGGACGTAGCTGCCAGTGTGACGAGGTAGCCGACAGCGTGAGGACGTAGCCGCCAGCGTGAGGACGTAGCCGCCAGCGTGACCACGTAGCTGCCAGTGTGACCTGGTAGCCCCCTGCGTTAAGTCGTCGCCATGGTAACATCATAGGACAAGGCGTTACTCCCGTGTTTGTGGTGATGCTGGTGTAAACAAACCTAGTGCGCTGCCAGTTGTATAAAAGTTGAGTCCCTACAATTAGGTACAATACATACTGTTTAATAATGATAATGAGAAATGTTACTGGTTTATGAAATTACTATACTATACTTGTTATTTTAGAGTGTCCTCTCTTTACTTATAAAAAATGTTTGCTGTCAGCAGCCTCGTCCATCTGTGTTCACAGCGTCTGGTGATTGCATCCTTTTCTAGTCTAGTGCTTGATCGTATCCCATGTTTGCTTATACAACTGACATGCTGCACAGGCTTGTAGCCTAGAAGCAATAGCCTCCACCACATAGCCTCCGTGCGCAAAGGCGACGCCACCTGTGCTGGTGTAAATGCACTTCATGATGCTCACACGACAAAACCACCTCGCAGCGCATTTCTCAGAACGTATCCCCATAGTTCAATGTGACTGTATCTGTTCTCTTAATATATCTTGGAGACCTACTGGTGTTAGGACAGTTAGATCATACTTTCCTTCATAATAGCAAGAGGTGCACATAAGCAAACTTGGCTTTTAGAGGGAAACAAAAGTTTCCTACTAAAGACCCTCAGAATGTCCTATTTACTGAGATTTCAAATTTCTTGATGTCTAATTAGTTTCAGCTTCTGAGATTCATAATTAGCCACCAGGTGAAAGGCTGCCAAGGCACAAGCTTCCCTGAGCAAAAACCCCAATTCGTTTTTCTCCCTCTGGGCAGCACTAAGGACAAGAGTCCCACCAGGTGAGTTCAGCATGATTTTCTAATAAATATATAGGAAAGAGCAGAGATTATAAGCTCCTCCAACTTGGACTAAATCTCTGAAGAGCCGGAGTTAACCTCGCCTCCTCCCCAGCAAGCCTCCCTTGCCTTCTGAATTGTCAAAAGCGCCTCCATGCACCATGATGCCTTCCTCTCCCCCACCTCCACTTCCTCCTTCACCTCTAAATAATAAACCCGTTCCTTAATGTAGATTTCAGCTTGTTGTTGGAGGAAAAATGAGCTAAGCATTCCCCATGAATAAATGAGTGGCTGATACTTCCCCTTTTAGAACTGTTCCAACAGGTGGCTAGTTTAACCATGTCTCTATTTGGTGAACTCTGCGGGGGAGAAATGCCGGGACAGAGAGTACACCCAAATACTTAATCTTCCTTATCATTGTTAGTTGGAGACAGATTAGCTCATCAGTTTTTATTTTGCATCTGACAAGTTGGAACCAGGATGGTGCAGCATGGGGCAGAACATAAATAAATTACTGGCTCAGCACCTCGTCTACTTTCCAACCAGTAAGGGGGAAGCAGTTAAGAGAGGGCAAGTCCCTGCCTTCTACTGGGCTGTAGGAAGGGAGGCAGTCACTATTCACCAGAAAATAGTGTCTGATATATAGTAAATACTTAACAAAAACCACCTATTATTGTTTTTACTATTAAAGAAAAGGAGAACATATAGTGAAAGAAAATTAGCCATCCCAAGTGATGACATCTTAGGAAATCCATTCTAAATGATGTTCTGTGCATGCAGACATTTCTTTATTCAGTACATGTGCATGAAATGCCACTATATGTCACTGAGCTGATCATTGGGAAGCCAATGCAAGGCCTTTACAAACAATGGGAGAATGAATGAATGAGCTCTTTTATGGAATAGCAGTCTGGGTAAGGTCATGAAAATTTCATGAGAGCAAATAATTTAAAATATGGACACAAGTAATTCTTTCCATAGAAGGTCTTAGGTAAAACACAGACATGTTTAAAGCTGAATTTTTGGCAGCTTGCTGAAAAATATGGAAAATAAATTATAAGGAAAGTTAACAAACCAACCTGATTTATTGGGTTACATAGTCACTAGCAAAATATGTTACAGTCCCAATCCTGAATTGTTACTTTAATGACTTTTTCTGTATTTTACTCTGAAACACATTTTTACTTCTTCTATATACAAAAAAAAAATTGTCAATGTGTTTAGATAAATATACAGGTCTACAATTGAATTCTTTCTGACTCTTGTGTCAGATAAACATTAAAGGGACTTAATCTGGGAGAGGAGCCAAGAGTCCAACTCCAATTTATTATTATTTCTAAGTTACATATAAAGCACCCCATGAAGCCGGTAATAACAAGCCAGCGGAGCTGCCACTGGAACGCATTATTGTTGCGGCCACAGATGTCACCAGCTCAGCTTTCCTCATGCCCCAACTCCATTACCATGGGACTTCCCAAATGGTGCCATCACAACCGCTTCAACCTTTCCCACCATAAAAAGTGAAACAAATGATTTGCACTTAGCATCTTAACTAAAATACCAATAATTATCCAGAATAAAAATATCGTATTATAAACATAAATATAAAATACCAACATTTATATAACACAAAGTGGATTATTAAAGAGTGACTATTTTAAAATCAAATGTTAAGAGATGTATGAGAGCTTTGCCCTGACTTACAATGAAATTGCATTCAAGTAGAGCATTTTTCTGAACTTAGGCTTCAGATTTCCGAGAGGCAGGTGAGCCCTAGGAACCCACATTTCCGCCCCTCGTGCTGTTAGCCTGTGAAGCTTCTCTGCAAGGCCTGCTTCTGAGGACCTGACAGTTCTCTCCTTGTCCTCGGCCCACACCTGGTGCCTGCTTCTGGGAGGGCAGCGCTGTGCCCATCGGCAGCTTCCCCCCACCAACTGTATCAGGCTGGACTTGAGGAACAATTCCCAGGTACCAAACAAGACTTCCTCACTAAGGGAGGCAAAGCATTGTCTGTGGAATTTTGCAATTCCCGTTTTATGTAACTGAATCACATGCTCGTTTACCCAGCTAGTGTAGTAAAGTACTGCAGTGTGTCTGGCAAATAGTCACGATTTGTTTAGGACTTACTGTACTGTAGACACAATTCTCAGGCTTCAGAGGAATACTGAGGCTCCTTTATTTAATAAAAGTACTATGGATCATTAACTACATGTGTGCGCCCATACTAGTATGTATGAATGAATATATGTATTCAGCATATACTGATGAGAAATTACTATGTTGCAGACATCATGCTAGGTCCACAAAAGCAGACACAGTCCCTACCTTCATGGACTTTAGAGGCTAGTAGGGACGGCAGACAACCATATAATTGTACAAATAAACACAAAACCAATTATCAAACAGGTAAGTGTTGCAACCCTTGTAAAGCTTGGGTACTAAGTGGTTCAGTTTCCTAGCATTGTCACAGTCAAAGAAAACCCACCAAACAGGAGTAATTTCGACATAGCCCACACCGCTGTCCAGGGGATGAAAGACGAAGACAGGCTGAGCCACCGGAGATCTGATAACTAAATGCAATGTGGGTCCCTGGGGGGACGCTGGAACAGAGAGAGGCTCATCACGGAAAACCAGAGTTTGGTTAACACAATGTACCAACATCAGTTTCGTAGTTTTGACCAACGTACGATGTTGATAAAAGACATAACAATGGTGGAGACTGCGTGAGAGCTGCTTGGAAACCCTCTCCACTGCCTTTGCAACTTGTATGTAAATCTAAAATGATTCAAAAAGAAAAAGCTTATTAAAAAAAAATAGCTCATATCTGTACTTGAATTCTCAAAAACTTGTGATGATATCTAAATGCAGTGATTGCTAACACTTATGAAAGTCTCCATTTGTGATTTTCCTCTTACATTAGTTATCTGTTGCTGCACAGAAAGTCAACCCCAAACTAAGCAGCTTAAAACAACAAACAGTATTATCTGACACAGAGTTCAGAGCAGCGGAGCTGAGTGAATCTGTCTCAGGGTCTCTGACGAGGCTGCCGTCAAGCTGTTGGCTGAGACGATAGTCATCACAAGGCTTGATCAGGACTGGAGAATCCAATCCAAGCTCACCGAGCGGTTGCTTTTAAGCGTCAGTTTCTTGCTGACTGTTGGCTGAGGAGTCAGCTCTGGTCTAGCCATTTGCTGGAGAGTGCCAGCAACCACCTTGGGTCACCCAGGGCAACGTGAGGGAGAGAAAAGCCCCAAGGAAAACCCAGTCCTGGTCCATCCTGGCTTTGGTTTCCTGCCCTGCCCAACTGCAGTTCCCAGACCTTGGACCCAAAGCTCTCCTTTCTACAGAGTTCAGGACCAGTTGCAGAGGGAGGCTCTGAGCACCATCCCCTCCCCTCTCTTCTCCGGCCGTGTCTCCAGAATTGGAATTAGAACAAGTTGTAGGCTTCCTTGACCACAGATAAATTCTAAATAGCCTGCAACAAATTTGTTTTCCTCACAACAAATTGTACAATTGTTTATTGCCTATAAATCAACTTAATTTAGATGTCAAGCCTCTCCGCCGGTCAAGCTGGTGGGAAAATATAAGCCCTTTCGCTTTATTACAGTAGGTGATATAGTCACATGGCTCAAAAATAAAAAGTATATATAAAGTCATACTGTGACAATCTCCTTCCCACCCTTATATGTAACCACTGACACTGGTTTGTTATGCATCTTTCCAGAGTTTCATTATATTTACACAAGCATGAGTGTATTATATGTTCGTTCTCTCTCGTTCTCTCTCTCTCTCTCTCTCTCTCTCTCCTCTCTCTCGTTTGCTCCCTTGTCCCACAAAGGACATTATACTCTCCAATCTATGCAGCAATTTGCCTTTTGTATTTCACTTAAAATGTCTGGTAGCTCTTTCTCTGCAGAGAGGTTGACTGTTCCTTTTTACAGCTACACAGTGTCCCATGGTGTCGAGGAGTGTGATTTATTGAACCACCTCCCACTGGCAGACCAGACTGTCAGCAGTCTTCCAACACCAACAGCAACACTGCAGTGAATTCACAGAGTTTAAACAATCGGGGGAAACGTAAAAAACAGCCAAGGCATTTCCTTCTGAATGTTTCCCAGTAATTTCTTTCTCCTGCCGCTGTTTCTTCCTTCTGATTTTTATTTTCCTAGGAGCCAAGTCTTGATGCTTTATTGCAGTCTGTGCACTGTTCAGGGTCATTCTGGCAGTTGGAATTACACAATAAAATAGACAAATGTACATTTGTGGAAGTCCTGAACGCAGCAGCAGCAGCAGCAGCAGCAAACCTCTCGTTCGTCTCCCTCCCCCCTCCTGCAGCCCCGAGTGCTGCGACAGCAGGCTGGTAGGACTTTGCAAGCTCAACATGCAGTGACACAATCAGAGGCAGGAGGCTAAGAAGCAGAGGCTGCGACAGTGAGGCCAGTCTAGCCAGGGCTACTGACACCATGGAAGGCACTCGGGAGTTTCTTCCTCAATGCTCTACAGCTTTCAAATATCCACTGGCATATATACTGTAAGGAATTGAAAGCAAGGACTCCAAGTGACATAGGTACACCCATGTTCGAGGCAGCATTATTCACAATAGCCAAAGGGGCAAGCACCCCAGTGTTCACAAACAAACTGTGGTCTATAAATACAATGGAATATTATTCACCCTTAAAAAGAAAGGAAGTTCTGGTAAATTCTACACTATGGATGAGCCCTGAGGGCATGGTGCTAAATGAAAGAAGCCAGCCACGGGACAAATACCCCACAACCTGCAAACACCTAGGCCGCTGAAGCAGACACTCAGCCTCTCTTTTTTGTCTCAGCTACAGAACACCTGGCCAAAGCCCAAGCCAGGAGGACAGGAAGTGGCAGCGACCGGCCCGGAAGGCCTGGGTCTTCCCGAACCCAAGTGCTCAGGGTGAAGGAAGAGCAACAACGCTGGTAACCAGCTGACGTTTGGAGTCCTTACTATGCGCCCAGCACTGTCACATGCACTGTATGAGATGGAGGGATTTCATGACAGGAAACTGACCAACAACAAACAACACTTTCCTGAGACTGGGGAGGGGGGGGGGGGGGGCGGGCAGCGGATCTTCGCAAGGACTCACAGCCGAAAACTGGGCCACAAACGCAACCAGATGTGCAGCAGGGCTCGTGACTATGCGACCCGGTTTTGGTAGGCTCAGGGCAGTGCAGAGCCTGCAGAGGTGAAATGCCAGGACAAGACTGATGACCTGCTGAGAGTACAGAAATACCAAGGAGACGAGCAGCTGACAGTCGCCAATGCTTCACAGGGAAACGGGCAACAGTGGGATCACTGTGACGGCACCTCTGCTCGCAAAGGAGCCAAGTCCTCTTCGCTCCCTTCGAGGACCCCGTCCTGGGGCCCCGACTCACTCTCAGCCCGAATGCCAGCTACTAGGTTACAATGAGAACTGCAACTTGAAAGAAAACCAACACTCAGTACCTGCAGTTCAATCACCCTCTTCTCAGGTGGCAAAATCTGCCTGGGAAACCACCGGAATGTTGCTGGGTAAACACTATGGTACAGCGCTAAGGTATCAAGTCGTCAACACCTAAAACAGTGGTAATCTAAAGACCAATCACCCTGGGGTTCTGGGACAGGGCTGACCGGCAGTACATACTCTACCGATACTCAGAACACGGGCCGTGAGGGACTACTGCGAATAAGTGATCTTCTTGCCAGCAGAGGTAGCTACTCTCGGCTTCCTCATTTTCAAGGCTCAATGCAGACCAACCTTCCCAATAACATACCTACCTCAAAACTCAATAAAACGTGTTAGTTTCCACTTACTGTAATCACACTCTGGTTTTGAGATCAAGACATGCACAGTGTGGGGGAGGTAGCAGAGGGTATAGGGAGGATAAATGGTAATGGGAAAAAATTTAGTGTTTTTTTAAAAAGAAAGAAAAAGAGACATACACAGAGGTCTGTCATGCTCGGAAAGCAGTTTCCTCTCGTTCCATACCATGTTAACAAACGCGACCCAGGTCACCATCCTCATCTGCTTTAGGATGACTTTCTGACAAGTTTAGTGTTTGTCCCAAACAGTTCCTATGAAATCAGAATAACTGCAGACTTGATTTCCTCCTGAAAAAAAGAAGGGCACTGATCTAGATCAGGGGCTGGTTCCTGGGAAAAAAGGGGAGGATGTCAAGCTTTACTCAGCAGCTATACTCTCATCTAGTTTATATGATAAATTTGATGAGTTTTCATTTGAAAAAAGGTTTTCCTGCCTTTTAAAAGTTGGCAAACCACTGATCTATATCATCTTCCAAGGTCTTGTCCAAGTGTTAAAATTATGTTTTTTTATTTTTTAAATTCTTTTATTCAACGAATATTTGGAAAGTGAGTTACTAGGTGACAATAGGCATGGTAGGCATGGTGATGACAATAGTGAACCATATGCTAATAAGTGGAGACTGCCCTCTGGGAACGCACTGTTCATTTGGTTTTTGTAAAAGGTTGAAGAGTGATATGAATAGCACAGGCATTCAGCCAGCGTGGCTCAGTGGTTGGACATCAACCTAAGAACCAGGAGGTCACAGTTCGTTTCAGGTCAGGGCACATACCGCGATTGGGGACTTGATCCACAGCAGGGGGTGTGCAGGAGGCAAGCTGATCAGTTTCTCATCATTGATGTTTCTCTCTCTCCCTCACCCTTCCTCTCTGAAATCACTAACAATATATTAAATATCATAGGCGGAGCACGTTTCTTGGAGTTAAAATAAAATCACAGGGTTTCCTGAACCTGGGCGGGAACACATTTCTTCCAGAATTGTGCCCAGTACTCCTCCTCTGCCCAATATTTAGAAGACACAGGCTGAATAATGCAGACAAAACCGGTTGTAAATTGCAAAATCACATTAGAATTTATTACAATATACATAAATAATCCTCATTTTTCTGAATTTCATCAGCCTTGGGAAATCAAGGGAAAACAAGTTAAAAGTAGCAGCACTGGCCTGGAGAAGTGAAGACAGAGGAGCCAGGGAAGCTGTGCTCGGGCCCAGGCCTGTACTCGCCGTCTGCAGACGGCACTGAGTGCCAAGTCCTCAGCTACACACAAGGTGCTTGGAATAGACGTTGTCTGGGGTCCACTGCAGCTCTACAATTCTACTGTCCTAATTCTATTATTAGGAGCAAATGCTATGCATTAATAATATATAGCACGTACTCACAACGAAAAGTAAATAAATGCCAAACTTTTAAGGAAGATAAGAGAAATACAGAAGTTTGATACTTTAAAAAGATGCATTGATGTCACTGTTTTATTCACACTAATTAGAATATATACACAAAAATGTGTATCACATGTTGCTTCTAAAAAATTCTATGTTCCATGAGAACGATGTAAACAGTGTAAAATGTTTCTACTACATAACAAAAGGAGAAAAATCAGTATCTCCATGTAGTATTAGGAAAAGAGTTAAGATAATCTAAAGTTATTGTAAAACAAAATGAAATATTACAGAACAGTCTTTTCATGAAGTTGATTTATGGTCTAGAAACAATACATTTCATACTTTCAAACACTTTGATATAAATGAAATTAATTAATACAAAGCAAATAAAATAAAAAATCAAAAATCCTCTGGTCTGGTTCTCACATTACCTGGAGCTTCAGGACAGGGTGACTGCACAGCACCCTGTACACACACACCCCCACCCCACCCCACCCCACCCCACCCCCAGGAAACGACATGCTGGGCTGGGAGAGCCTCAGAGGATGGCCGCGCAGTCAGTCAGGCGCTGCCCTTCCTCCCACAGCCATCCCTCCGCAGCTTTATCAAAACCTCAGATTCTACTTGGAATATAAGTGGCTGTGGTTAGTGCCTCTTAACAAATACAGTGAGGCTGCATTAAAGCAGTTCAGAACAATTCACATTTAAAGTAGAACACAAGGTTTTTTAACTCATACTACTATAGTCTCAAGCAGTCCATACTTGAATAAAAGAACATACTACATTTAAAAAACACAAGTCTAACAGCCCACTGCAACAGGTTTTTAAGAAACAGAAACAACCGTCTGCATGCTGTATTTCTTCATTGACATCACACACTACTTTGACAACTGAACTGAGGCATTTTTAACTGCATCATTTCAATGATTACATTTTTCATCTATACTGTCCAAATGTGGTACTGTTTCCATTGTCTTTTTGTTCTGTATGTTTTCTTCTAAATGAATCCCTACATCTGAGAATTGTATCTGAGCAACTGTCAACTCATCACTTTGTCTGTCAATCCATCCAGGAATAAATGGGAATGTCCTCTGAGAATTTTCTCAGCAATATAATTTATATGGTGACTTTCTGGAAAGACAAGAGTCTTTAAAAGAAAAAGGAATCCTTGGTGAACCTCACAAGCTTACAGTAACAATACAGTAATGCACTGTTGTTCCTTTCGGGACCCAAAGAACACACTGTGAGGGGCCTGCAAAAAGCAAGCCTGTGAGCACATCCTCAGACAGGCCACCAGAGGGAGGGACAGGAGTCAGCCAGGGACACTCTGTGAGGTTCATAGCAGGTGACCTTCATATCATGGTGAGTATAGAGAGTAAAAGGAAGTTTCTGACAGGTTAATCTAGGGCTTAAGAATAATTCTAGAAAGGAATAAATGAGGTAAACATAAAAGAATTCAGCAAAATTGATCTCTCCTTGAATGAACCATGTATGTTGAATTGTTAATATTTTAAATTAATTACTTCATAGTATTAGTTCAGTATTAGGAACTTAAGTTTTTGCCTCAATTTTACAACCAAGTAGAAGAAGAAATAAAACAATGAACAATGAACAAATTAAGTGTGAAATGAAAGGGTCTTACTTTTTCATATTAGGTGATATTAAATCCTAGGGCTATATTGTTTGAGTTTTGTTCGTTTAGTGAAGAGAGACTAATGGGGAACTTAAAGAATTTCAAAATTTATTTGGAATCATTGCCAAGACTATGGCATACTAATAACTTGCACTGCCAGACAGTAAAAACTATAAAGTTATAATAAAACACCATATTTCAATGAATCTAATACACCATTATTTTACGCACCATGCAAATAAAAGATGCCCAGGATACGAACCTAAAAGGAGACAGAGACCTGCACAAAAAGTGAGTACGCCAAATGGCTACAGCCTCAGGGAAGGGTGAAAAAATAACTATTCCCGCAGAAGGGATGGCAGAGAGTCTGCACACCTCCTCCTTGACAATGGGGAGGGGGGGAGGGGATACCTTGGTGGCTGAACTAGTCCACCCACCCTGTCCTGCCTGCAAATGTTGTGTCTGAATTCACAGTCCCAGCGCAGCCCAAGAAACTCTCAGAGAAATTCGCTTCAGAAGGCGTAGGGTGGTAGTGCCCCCAATGATCGGCCAAAACATGCAAACCATGTCCAGGAGAACTCGATTTCCCTCCAGGCAACAGCTGTTTGTAAGAGGCATTCCAAATGTAAAGACGCTGAAATGTGAAAAATATAAAATTTGAAGTCAGTGAAATATGGTAAACAGTTAAATAAGTCAATAGAAGAGATGCAGAAAGCCTAGAAAACAAATGTTGGGCATATAAAAAAAAATATATATATATATAATTAAATAAGAATCTTAAAAGATTGGCCTACGTATTTTAAAACCATGCTCTCCACCCACAACCCCCCAAAAATACCCAAAGCATAAGCAAAAATAAATTACAAATGTGCAATGGCAAAAGGTTATTACTGTTAAATATCATAATTATTAATCAATAAGAAATAAAAATACCCTACCCCGCACCTCCAGAACAATAAGTAAAGGTCAAGAATAGGCAATTGACAAAAGAATAAATACAAGCAGCCAAATAAATACAAAAAATTTCAATTTCACTAGTAATAAAAATGTAAGGTAAAGCAATAACATAACAATTTCTGACTATCAAATTGGCAAAAAAAATTTTAATATTTTTTATTGATTTTTTACAGAGAGGAGGGGAGAAGGATAGAGAGTTAAAAACATCGATGAGAGAGAAACACTGATCAGCTGCCTCCTGCACACCCCCTACTGGGGATGTGCCTGCAACTAAGGTACATGCCTTTGACCGGAATCAAACCTGGGACCCTTCAGTCCTCAGGCCGACGCTCTGTCCCAGTGATGGCGAACCTATGACACGCGTCGTGTCAGAGGTGACACGTGAACTCATTTTTTTGGTTGATTTTTCTTTGTTAAATGGCATTTAAATATATAAAATAAATATCAAAAATATAAATCTTTGTTTTACTATGGTTGCAAATATCAAAAAATTTCTATATGTGACACGGCACCAGAGTTAAGTTAGGGTTTTTAAAAATGCTGACACGCCGAGCTCAAAAGGTTCGCCATCACTGCTCTATCCACTGAGCCAAGCCGGTTAGGGCAAATTGGCAAAATTTTTAAAAACAATTCTACCCAGTGTTAGCAAGGGTGCAGGAAAACCAGCACATGTATTGGTAGTAGATATGAAAATTGAGGCAACCTTTCTGAAATGTAATTTAGCAATAATTATAGATCCAAAACCTTATAAAATGTGCAGCATACTTAGATCTAACAATGCTGTTTCTATGGAATTTATCCCAAGCAAACAGTCAGAAATGTGCAAAAAGGATGTACAACTACATGTCAGAATTATTTATAATAGTGAAAACAGAAAAATCACCTAAACACCCAACAATGCATTTTAATAAAGAAAACTATAAAATGGAATACAACGCAGCTCTTAAATATCATGTACCACTGAAGCACTATTTATACTAGTAAAGATTAGGATAATAAATACCTACCAGCAAGGAACATGTTATACAAATCATGGTGTAAGTTGATGGAGTACTATACTAACATGAAAAAGAATGAGGCTACTCTTAATTTCTGATACATTCCTTCTCTGCCTGAAATACCTTATTCCCACCGATATCCACCTGGCAGTTGCTTAAATGACACTTTATCATTTAGAGTCTCCCTTGCCATCTTACACACAAACACAAAGGCACTGCCTCTTGCCTTCATCCTACTGCTCTAGTCCAGCCCATCTGACACACTCCAACTGTGTGTTCGCTGTCTATCCCCGCAGCGGGCATAGACTCTGTGTGGTCCACTGCTGTGAGCCCCAGTGCCTACAACAGCACTGGGCACTTGATAGAGCATTCATCAAATCCAGGATTAATGCATGGTGAGTGGATGGATGGATATGGAAACATATCAAAGATACAAAGGTAATAACAGTTTATTTACCTGTCATATGTCTTTTAAAAAGGAAAAAAAAATCACATGTAGCACATACTTAGGACACAGATTCTGGGAAGGGAACTGGGGAAGAGACAGGGAGGGAAATACTTCACTTCTGTCACTTAAAAGCTGAACTTGCCCTAGCCGGTTCTTTTCAGTGGTTAGAGTGTCAGTCCATGGACCGAAGGGTCGCAGGTTCGATTCCAGGTTAAGGGCAGGCTTGATCCCTGGCCCAGGTCATGACACCTGCAGGAGGCAACCAATTCATCCATCTCTCTCTCTCTCCCATCGATGTTTCTCTCTCTTTCTCTTTCCCCCTCCTCCCTCCCTCCCTTCCACTCTCTCTAAAAATCAGTGGAAAAATATCCTTGGGTCAGGATTTAAAAAAAAATAATTAAAAATAAGTAAATAAAAGCTGAACCTACTCTAAGTATAACCCATTCAGAAAAACCAATAAAAATTATAAATACACTCGCACATACACATCGTAGGCTGATGTGGGAAAATGACACAATATATTTTTAAGTGGGAAAAAAAACAGGCAACAAAATAACAAATAATATGAAATACATGAGACTCAGGAAAGCTTAGGAGGATTAACTTCTAACATTTTTAACTGGCAAGATTATAGGTGATTTCTGCTGCTGCTTATTTTTTTTCTGTATTTTCGAAGGTTTCTTTATGAGGTACTATTATTTAGTACTTTTTAAAACTGCTTCTAAGTACATAGCATTTGCTTAGCAGAGTGTAACAGCACCCACACTGGATCCTATGGTCTGGTGATGCACCACCCTGTCTTGGCGATCCCCACTTTGAACCTAGGGTACTCCTCTCTCCTCTGATTCTGTGATTTCTTCCTGACACTGGCCTCTCACTTTTTTCATTTTCCATCACCTCCTTCAGCTCCCTGTCTTTCTCTTCCTGTATTAATTAGCCAGCAAAACTCTAATCCTAGTAAAACCAAACATCTGCTTACCCAAGTGGTGGTCAGAAAAAAGTCAGGCAATTGTGTTCACTGTACTCACTTCAAATTTTTGACCAAAATATCAAATGAGCATTCAATTCACGCCTGCAATACAATCGTACCACACTTTGCTAGTAAATTCCTTTTCCCCACACTCTGAAATGAGTATCTTTCTGCTCTTCTCTCCTCAGGTCTCCCATAAGCCCTGGACTGATGACCTTCCTCTCCCACCCTTCCAAAATGAAGCTGAAGTAACCAGGGAACCTCCTCTTCCCACCACCAATGTCACTTTCCCATCCCTATCTGTGCCCATGGACTGGCTTCCACCGTCACCACATAAAGATGTAACCCTGCTCCTTTTCTAAGGTTAAACCCTGCAGGTTGCCCTGGCCCCACCCCCCATGCCTTTTCAAGTACTTTCTCCATCCCTGTTTGCCCTTGCATTATCAACCTCATCCTCAACACCCAATCACTACCACTAGTAAACAAACACACCTTAACATCATAAAACTTCCCCATCTTATTTCTGTCACCCTTCACAGCACAGCTCTGTCCTCCCTGACCTTTCACCTCTCCACAATCCACCTCCTTCTGCCATGACACGAGGATGGATGTCCAAGCCCTCCTCAAGGCAGCGGCAAATTCCTGGCCCTCCTCTTCCTTGACCTCTCAACAGCATCTGACATGACCAACCACTCCCTCTTGGAAGCAATCTCCTCTCAGCGTCCCCGAGATCACAAACCCCTGGATTTTCTGTCACTTCATTGGCTCCTCCTTCTCCACAGACTCCCCTTCTCTTCTCTGCCTACACTCTTCTCTATTCTTTCTGGGTGATCACACCCAGTCTGTGGCTTTAAAACGCAAGTATATTCTGAGGATTCTAAAGTTATTCTTTTTAGCTCTGTGCTTCAGACCAACTACTGACTTGATAAAGCAGAACTACTGATTTCTCATCCCCCCCACACACCCCAAAAGCCTACTCACTCCATAAGCTCCCCCAGGAAAAGTAGCACCATCACCCAGTTGGTCACATCAAAATCCCGAAAAGTCATCCTTAGCTCCTCCTTCCCTCATACTCCACAATGAATTCGTCAGCAAGTCCTAAACAACTCACCTCCAAACCAGACTGGAGTTCAATCATCTTTGACCATCCCCACCACTAGACTCCTAGTCAGAGTCTCCCTTCCTTTGCTCAACAGCCTACCCTTCAACCAGTACCCACAGCATCTCTCTAAAGGATAAACCAAATCATGTCCCTCAATGACTCATCACACTTAGAGTGAAAACAAGTCCTTACAGGTCCCTCATCGTTAGGCCCACGACTTCTCTGACGCACCTGCCTCCACTCTCCCCTTAACTTCTCACCCTCTGGCTAGTCTGGCCGCTTTCTGTCCCTCAAACGTGACATGTCTGTTCCCATCTCGTGACCTTTGCAGCTGCCTTTCTTTCTGCTTAAAGTGTCTTCCCTTATCTTCATGTGTTCACCTCCTTCTCATCATTCGATTTTCAACTCAAATGTCATCGGGTCAGCAAAGCCTTCCCCAGAAGTAACCCGGTCACTCTCCACATCTTCTTATTTTATCTTTTCCACAGAAGCTGTCAATGTCTGAAATGCACTTATGGGTTAGAATATAGGGTTATTGTCAACCTCCTCCCAGTGGAAGATACAGTAAGTCCTCATTTAACCTTCATGGATAGGTTCTTGGAAATGTCAAAGCAGCATATAACAAAACCTATTTTTATCACAAGCTTGTTAAATATAAACCAGAGTAAAGTTCCTACGGCATCTCATCAATGTTGTAATGAAAGACCTGCTGTAATTTCTTAAAGATGAAAATGCAGTCTTGTTTACCACTTATCCCCAGCATGAAAACTGGTGCCTGGCACATAGTAGGTACTAAATAAATATTTGTTGAGCAGCTGAAAGACTATTTCATAATTGAAAATCTGGACTGTGATAACCTTGACATTACAATTAGTTTATTTTATCATTATACTATCAGAAATGGTAAGAACTGCTAAAACTATCAAGAGTCTGATTATAGAATGGCTTTTTAGATCTCTTTCCTACTCTATTGACTAAGACTCCTTAATACTAATATATATTAGAAAATGATTTAAATGTCTACTAACAGGTAACTGGCTAAATAGGATGAGATATAGCCATCCAATGGACTACCATGTAACTAGTAAAGAGAATGAAAAAGATGTACACAAGCTAATGTGGAAAGCTGTGCAAGCAATATGGCTGATGGAAAACCTCAAGGTACAGAGCACTATCCTATATAATAAAAGGCTAATATGCAAATTGTCCTCTCGAACAGGAGTTGGACTGAAGTTCAACTGGGAGTTCTACCAGGGGGCAGGGCCGGCTGGCCAACCACCCTCAGTGGCTCCCCCTGGCCGGCCCCGCCGCCTATCCTCCCCTCCGACCCCTATCAGGGGTGGGGCCAGCCCACAAACTGCCTGTGGCCGGATCCCACCCGTGCATGAATTTGTGCACCGGGCCTCTAGTATTCAATGAGGTTCCTGTTGACTGGATATGCACAGGAACATTTCTAAGTAAATTCTACTAAAAGTATACCCCTTTCCAAAATAAGGCAGAAGCTGAACTTATAATTTATTATTAGAAAACCAAAAATTGCCAGGGACTACTTTTGACTTCAGTAATTCAGAGCTCAACAGTTTGTGTTTTTCTCTTTCAAAGGCTTTAAAACTTCTAACTTGTAAAAAACACATTACCTATTTTTTAAAGTGATGCATAATCTAGTAAGGAAAAAGAGGTTTGCGTCAGGTGTCTCAGGAAGACAGTCAGAAATATAGTATGGCTGACTTGTAGGTTGGCTCGTCATGTTTAATCCCCTTCTCTAGTCCTATCCTCTATAAGACTGGAAATGCTTCAAACATCACTTGTACAATCTTCCGTGCAGTTTGGGATTGTGGGGAGACATGGGACATGTGACACAGTTTGTCAATACACATGAGTAAATCTTGGACATGATTTTGCTTTCCTAATTAAAAGGGACAGATACAGTCAATACTGCCCTTCATCCTTAGTCATGCCTTGAGTATAGATGTGATGTTTGCAACTACAGCAGCCACCTCCTAACTATAAGGCAGCAGAAGCCAACATGCAGGTGATAAGATGCAAACAATCTGGGCATCTGTTGGCATCACTCAACAAATGAACCCTCCCTGTTACATAATAAAATTAAACCTCCATTTGTTTGAGTAAACCTCTTAGGTTCTGTTAACCTACAACCAAAGAAATTCCTAGCTGATGTTCCTGAGAATCTATTTTTTAAAGACACTTAAAAGAACTCAGAATAACAAGTCAGAAGTGTAAACTGTACACTAATTCCCTTCCTTTGCTGTCTCTAATCTGAACTTTTACATAAAAATAAAAAACACTCAAAGAAAACAAAAATGGGAAAATTGTCGGTCATCATCAACGCCATAAAAAACACTTCAGAATGGAACATTCAGAATTTATGCACACAATAAAGATAAACTCACAGAGTGAGGCTGAGGTCCAATCAATGCTGGGGCTGTTCTGGACTAATGTTCATTGTTCGATAAATTTCTTTAAGTATTAACAGGGCAGTATCTTCAGATTCCCTATAAAAAATAAGCACACATTTTCTTATGAGACAATTAGAAGTAATCTCTATGTGTAAAGGTGGGAAATGCAGCTTTTATTCTATTCAACTCTACCTAGAAGGGCAAATGAGAACAAGTAGTGCACTCCCAAAGCTGTCCTTAGAAACTGGATGGAGACCACTCAGCTGCAAAACCACCCACTGCAGTTCTCCTGGTTGAGAGGGAATATGGAAAGAGATGGCTCTTCTCCGTCCCTCCTACCACTCCCATCCTGGGAGAGGCATCCCTGCAAAAACAGTCCTTGCTAGCACCAAGGCCTCTGGTCAAAGGCAGATGACCTACTGCCATCTTGTGGGTAACTAAACTAAAGGGGGAAAATATTTTGAATATACAGGTGTTCAAATGAATGTTCCTTAACAAATGATAAATCAGTAAGAGTCTCACTAAAACTACAACTGCTTCCTGTGCTAGCACCTAAAGGCCACCTGAATGTTATCAAAGAAGAAAATACTTACCAATAGCACAAATGACTCTGAAGAGCGAAAAGATATTCATTAAAACTCTCTATTGGCTTTTCTTGAAGAACGTAGTCAATTCGACGGCCTCCGTTCAGCATTCCAACCTTTCCTAAGTAGTCCTCCTCCTTGGAAAAATCTGGACTTTCAACAACCTTTTCTGCTAGAATTTAAACCATTTCAATATCAAAGTCAATCACTTAATCATTATCCTTTGACTTTAGCTGACTTTCTGGGCTCAGTGAGAATATTGCTTGACACACGTAGCAACCTGGGGAGCTACCAGGCTCATTTCCCATTCCTCCAAAGAGCCCGGGGAAGCGGGGCTGGTTACCAGAGAGAGGAGAAAGAGCCCACGAGCTGACAGAACTTTTGAAGAAAAGGGGTGAGAGAGCATTGCAGAAAGAAAGGAAATAGAATTAGAATCTGAAAAATTCAAAAACATCACGGCACAATGACCTGACATTGCAGTCAAGTCCATAACAACACAGTCAAACAGCAGCATCAGAAAAGATCGTTTCTCCGAGCGAGTCTTTCAAGTGCCTGAACATAAACTTGGTTCTCAACTCTGACCTTCCGCTCTGGCCTTTGGAATCTCAATGAAACTTTAACATTGCAGAGTAAAAAGTTCAGCAACTATCAGGCAAAAACCTCGTTAGAAAGGAAGACATGCATTTTCAAGTATATAGTTTAGCATAAAGTATTTTCTTTTATAGGAGGCGTCTCTACATTTTAACTAAGAAGGCTAGAACGAAAAAGCATCATTAAATGATTTATGGGTTACATTGAAAAAAAAACATTCTGAAGAACTGGAAAGGTCTTAAATATTATCAAATTTACCTTCAACTTCTTGCTTTTCTTCTTCTTCTTTGATTTGATTGGCTACCTTCTCCAATTCTTCTTGCAGCTGAGTTGAAGAGGTATGAGCACGGGCAAACTCATTTAATGTCTGCCAGGCACTTTTCAGAGAGCTAATAAAACCCTGCTTCAAATCAGATCCCATGCGAGAGAGACTTTCTTTCAACTCTAAAGAGATGAAGACAACACATCAGGTTATTAGTCGGTGGGTAAAATTCTGCACCACAGAAATTAAAACTAAAGTTAACATTATTCACTGCCTAGTCCTCTCTTAAATGTCATATAGATGGAGTATCTCAACCAAAAACCTCCAACATGTTAAAATGTTTTGAGGAATCTTATCCCTGTCATTTCTGTAATGACTAAACCTGATCCAGCCAAAATCTATAAATTTCCTCACTCCGAAAAAAAGGAGCTCAATACCATAAAAATGTAATTAAACATAGGCATGTGCTTTTTCTTACTGTAAAAAGATGACTTTTTCTAATCTTTAACAGTGAAACAATTTTAAAATGTGAGGTTGTGATAAAACCTAATTTAAAAGTGAAGAAACTCTTACCCCTTCATCTTTTCTACTGTAGTCTAATAATTCCTATTTGAAATCAAGGTCTTTGAATATTAAATTTCTCATTTTGACTCTAAAAGAGTTAAATTTAAAGCATGATGAAAGAAAAAAAAACAAAAAACTTTCAAATAAGAGGGCATGATCACTTTTCCTTCTTTTAAACCATTAGCAGACACATACGAGATACTTAAACCCCACTTAGAATCAATGGATGTTTTCAACATGAAAAGTCAGTCTTGTTAGTAAGGAAATAAACACCCACTTGACTTGAGAACATCAACCTTATTTTTTGATGGTTTGGTCATTAGTTCAAATGCTACTCTGCTTCTCAATTTCAAAGATTATAACCAAATTCTATCAAAGTGTATGCATCATGTCACTTTATTACCACCTTCCCTGATTCCTACATGTCTCAGCAGTTAGAATGCTGTCAGGGATAAAGTCATCAGGAGAAGAAACTCATCATAACATTCCTTATAGCACCATCAATTATGTAGTAAACAAGTTCTCAACATAGTAGGCACTGAACATTAATTCTGTAAGGAAGGACTTAGTGTTAATATTTTAAAAACGGGAAGGAAGGAAGTTTTACCAGTATAATATTTACTTTTTACCTAAATGAAGTCTTTTTCTGCCTTTGTGATGTGGAATGAGAACTGCTTTGAGGTCCAAATCAGGGACAATCATAGGTTCCAGTCTATATGCCACTGGATCAAGCTGTAAATAGAAAAATGGAAATTCATAAAAAATCTATTTTATTTTGAGTTATATACCTTAGTTGGGTTAAAAAAAAACACATACACAAAACTGGCAAACCTGACATATTTACTTTTTTTCACACCTATTCAAAATACTGGTAATTGTAAGAAGAGTTCCAAGTTTGTAGATAAAATTACTTTGCCACAAAGCAACAGAATTATCTATACTTATAAAAGGGTGATATGCTAATTAGACTGGATAGACTAGACATCTTCCAGACGTCCTTCCAGACAAAGCCACGGTGGCGGGGGCCAAGGCAGAGGCAGTTAGGGGTGATCAGGCTGGCAGGGGAGAGCAGCTAGGGGCGATCAGGCAGGCAGGCAGGCAGAGGGGGTTAGGGACGATCAGGTAGGGAGGCAGAGAGGTTAGGGGTGATCAGGCAGGCAGGGGAGCAGTTAGGGGAATCAGGCAGGCAGGCAGAGGGGTTAGGGGCGATCAGGCAGGCAGGCAGGTGAGCGGTTAGGAGCCAGCGGTCCCGGATTGTGAGAGGGATCCCAGATTGGAGAGGGTGCAGGCCAGGCTGAGGGACACCCCCTTCCCGTGCACAAATTTCGTGCACCAGGCCTCTAGTTTCCTTGAACAAAGGCTTTTTGGTTGAAAAGTTTATTGGAGAGTACTGGACTGTATCTATAAGAATAGAGTACTGAGTTGTACAAAATCCAAATCAGTATTAATTCCTAAGAAATAAGACTCTGAGAATCTATTAGGATAAAGAGCACAGCTTCTTCAGCTTCAAAACAGAAGTTAATTCAATTCACTCACTGGATGATAAATATTGAAGAATCCTTTACAGGTAGGAAGTCTGTAGTTCTCATCTATCCGATCCACTCCTCGAACAGTGAGAAACATACCAACTGGAGATCCCAAGGCAAAGAAAATCTCTGGCTCAAAGTCTAATGAGCTATAAACAACAGAAACCTAGAAAGAAACAAAGAGCAATAAAAAATGATCATAAGTTGACAATATATTTAGTGAAAACTGCATGTAATATAGAACATCGTAGCTGAGCCTAGGCTACTTTAAACAGGTTCAGAAAACTTACATTAGCCAACAGCTAAGCAAAATCATATCCTACAAAGCCTATTTTGTAGTAAAGTGTTGACTAATTTATGTGACAACACAAAAGCCAACATCCAGCACACACTGACTGTGGGCCCTTGTGGCAGCCTGGCTGCCTGGCAGCTGTGCTCCCCGCCACCGCCCAGCATCGCAGGACAGTGTGCTACCACATACACTAGCCCGAGAACAGACCAAACTTCTAAATTCAAAATACAGTTCCTACTAAATGTGTATCACTCCTGAACCAGCATAAAGTTGAAAAATCGTACGTGGAACCATCGTAAGTTGGGGACGGTCTGTATTAATGAGGGCGATGGGGAGAGGGGCAATCCCCTGTGTTCTTAAAGTAAGCTAGAGAAAAGAAAATGTTTTCCTTAAGGAAATCATAAGGAAGAGAACACATGTACAGTATTGAAAAAAATCTGTATGTAAGTGGGCCCACGCAGTGGGAATGCCAACAGCCACAGCCGTTCAAGCAGTGAGTAGCAACAACTACCAACATTTTCTTTTATGCATCCTTTGTCCCAGCTAACCTTCTAGTCATTTAATTGAAAGAAAGAATAAAAAATGTGCAGAGAAAAACTGGTTTAAAACTGTTCATCACTGGGTCGCTTAAAAGATTAAAACACTGGAAAGATCCTATCTGTTCAATTTTATGGGCTGTCCTCCCAAAAAAGACCTTATTTGGCAAGTCTTATACTGATAATTAAGCTACAATAAGGTCTTAGGGTAGGCCCTGATCCAATATAACTGGTGTTACTATAAAAGGGTAAATTTGGACGCAGACAAAATGCACAGAGGGAAGATGATATGAAGACAGGAGGATGCCCTGTGAAAACGGAGGACCGGAGTAATGCATCTATAAGCCAAGGAACATGTGGCAAATCAACAGACACTCAAAAGAGGCGAGGAAGAGTTCCTCTCCATGGCCCTGCTGACACCTCCACCTTGGACTTCCAGCCTCCAGAAACGTGAGAGTAAATTTATGTTGTTTTAAGCCACTCAGTTTGTGGTACTTTCCTAAGGCAGCTGTAGGAAGCTACATCCAATAAGTAAATGTCAGAATAAAGCATTACCTTGAAAACAGTGAAACACAATGGTCGTTAAAAATAAAGTTTAGAAAAATGTTTACTGACACAGAATATATCCCTAATACACACAGTTGACCCCTGAACAACTCCAATGTGAACTGGCCCATGTTGTGCAAGGTTCAACTGTATATTCTTTGAGAATAGCAGTACATGGTTTTAGTAAAGCATTACATACAGTATTTTCCCATATTTGTTAAAATATATGCACAAATAAAAGTCTAGAAGGTCTTCTTCAAGCAGCTAATGGTATTATGTTCTGGTTAAGGAAATTCCAAGGTTATATTTTAATCTCCATTTGCTTAATCAGTATTTCTTGGCTTTCTGATAATGAACGACACATGCTGTTGCTGTGGTTGGAATGCTTAAGAACATTTTGATCCAACCTGCCCACCTCAGCCCACCCACCATGGAGGTGGCAGGTGACTTGGGCTGGGGCAATCTACCTGTGCCCCATTCTCCAGGCAACAAGAATTGGTCCCGAATGGACTTGTGACTTAAACTACATCAAATAAGATCCCTTCTTGAAATGTTCCTAACAGGACACACTAGCAGGGCAGATTCCTTTCCTTGTGACCATAAAGCTGAAGGGAGATGAGCTCAAAGCTACTGACAACCGTGATTCCAGTTTCATGACGAAGGCCAAGTCCCAGAGAAAGGCACACAGTGAGTGTCCAGGTGGCATGGAGCTCATGGTTCCACACATCTCCTACACCCTGATCCTTCCTTTACAGGGAGGTGAGAAAATAGCTGCCTTTATTTGCTAGAGTCTGTTCAAACTTTCTCATGTTTAAAAAGAGAGAGACATTTTTCAAAGTCAATCTTTATGAATGAATTGGGCTCAAAAGCTTGAACAAGCATTCAGTTCCATTTCCTGCCTTTCCTTTTGACATCAGTCATGAACTCACTTATGATAATGGAGCCTTATTTATGACATAAATATGCTGAAAGCAACATCCAAAAGACATTTCAGACGTCAAAGGCAGTGATACAAGAATATCAAAGTAGATTATTAAATGTTCCATCATTAACCACTTGATCGATTTTTAAAGCAATGTTTCCCCAAGGAAAGCACTATGAATACTAAAAACACACAACTTCAGTGAACACAGCAGTTTCTCTCACAGAAACTGGAATATATTCTAAGCAGAATTTTCTAACTATTGCCACTTCTGTTATTGGCTATGAGAGAAAAATGCTATAAAATTGATAGAAAGCGGAAATAAAGAGAATTTCAAAAGTTATATGATGTATTCAGTACACACTCAATCCCTTATTTTGAACATTATAAAGGAAGCATACAATTTTTATTAGAATCTGTTTTCTCTACCCCTCCCATAAATGAGTAATAAACGATTAAAGAATAGAAAGATATGCGATGATGCTAAAGATATGTGACTCCAAAGGAAAAGATGCAGCCCTCGTCACTGTGTGGACTTACCTGTCCAGTGCCAACCTCAAAAGACTCATAATCCACATGCACAGAAGACACACAAGCACCGACTGGAAGTCTCCTCTTAGACTCACTGGACTCTGAGGGGAGAGAAGCCACTTCTTTAGCTTTCTGAGCACTTCCCTCTTGTCCTTTTGTCAAAGCCGCCATCGCTGCCTTCTTTTCTGAGGCTGCTTTTTTCTGTTCCTGTAAAATACCAAGATTTCATGACATTACCCTGAGGGAAAGGTTCAGTTATGAGCTCTCACCACGACACATGCTACCTCAATGTTAGGGAGTGATTAGTAATTTCTGAGGCACAATGACACTGTGTCATTAGAGAAATGTCCCTTTCAGGGACACATCCTATATAATAAAAGGGTAATATGCAAACTGACCCTAACAGCCGAACGACTGGGAATGACTGGTAACTATGACACACACTGACCACCAGGGGGCAGATGCTCAATGCAGGAGATGCCCCCTGGTGGTCAGTGCGCTTCCACAGGGGGAGCTCTGCTCAGCCACAAGCCAGGCTGATGGCTGCCAGTACAGCAGTGGTGGTGGGAGCCTCTCCCGCCTCCTCAGCAGCGCTAAGGATGTCTCACTGCAGCTTAGGCCTGCTCCCCGCTGGCAAGTGGACATCCCCTAAGGGCTGCCAGAGGAATGTCTGACTGCCAGCTTAGGCCCAATCCCCTGGGGAGCGGGCCTAAGCCAGCAGGTGGTCATCCCCCGAGGGGTCCCAGACTGCGAGAGGGCACAGGCCGGGCTGAGGAAACCGCCCCCCCCACCCCGAGTGCACAAATTTTTGTGCACCGGGCCTCTAGTATTGAATATTTAGTAAAGAAGCGCCATGTCTAAAATTTACTTTAAAATTCTTAAGAGAAAAAGATTAAGAGGCAATGAAAAACAAAAACAAAACAGCTACAATTTAGTCTAAATATAAATATTACTAGAGGCCCGGTGCACGGATTTGTGCACATTGAAAGGAAATTAATTAGAAGGTGGCCGGTGGGGCAGGACTGGGCAAGACGGGCAGGACACAGGCCCTGGAGCCAACCTCCCGCAGTCCCACCCCAGCCGGCTGCACCTGGGGCAGCGCCGGGGCTCAAAGGGCATCTGCAGAGTGAGTGGGGGTCCCCCCAGCAGGTGGGGTCCCTAGGACGGGCCTACAGGGATCGGGCCAAAACTGGCAGTCTAACATCCCCCGAGAGGTCCCAGAGTGCAAGAGGGCACTCTGCAAAGTTGCTGTCGCTCAGCAGCTCCTGTGTTGAGCATCTGTCCCCTGCTGGTCAGTGCGCGTCATACCTACCAGCCGGCTGGCTGGTCGCTTAGCCTTTTATATATATAGATCATTCTACTGTTTGTAATACTTTTCTAATAAAAAGTTTAAAACTGCCAATTTCTTCCTTTTAAATTAAAACTTTAGACAGTTTAGAAGTACTATATAATTTTAAAATACATACTTCTATAAAGATGTGTAACCTAGGAGAAATTTCTTCATTCAACATTATGTCTGCATGGAGCCACTAACAAATTTCTCTCAAAAGCATTTTGGAAGGAACAAATAAGCACACTGTGGTCTATTCATACAATGGAATAAAAATGAATGATTTTGAGTAAAAAAAGGCACATACCAAAGAGTCCATACATATTGTTTCTCCCTTCATACACAACAGGCAAAACTTTCAAGAGTGTCAGAAATCAAAATAATGGTTAGTTGTATGGCGGGAGAGTTGGCTAGAAAGAAGCACGTGTGACAGAAATGCTCTATTTTTGTCTTAGGTTGTGACTACACCAGTGCAAGAATTGTCACAACATATTGCCCCAAATACTTATGATCAATTTGTTCCCCAAAATAAATGTGAACAAAAGCTTTGGGAGCATTATGGAGCAGGTGTATCTAGTACGATGGAACCCACTCACTCTGGTTTGTCATCACAGCCTGAGGCAGCGGCAGCAATGCCAGGGAGGTGAACAGCTGCCCTGGGTGGACTTGTCCCTCCCCACAGGCACGTGCTCAGTGGCCCTCATTCCCCAGGCTGAGAATGACCAGGAAAGTCTCTATTTAAGCACTTGTTGACAACGCCTCAACAAAACCGCTGGCCAAACAGGTCTCATCTATTAACAAATTCCAAACCCTAGGAAAGCAGGAAGAGTCCACTTGGTGACTTCAACAGGCAGGACAGAAAAAAGAAAGCTCTTTGCCCCCATTACGTTCAGGAAGGTTTGTTATCTCTTCCCTCTGAAGGCAGCACAAGATTAAATTTCAAACCCAAAATGAAGACCATGTCCAGTTTCTTAAATTTGCTCTCTCGCTCTGCAGAACCTCCAATTGTATTAATAGAACTCATTCCAAATTGCTAAGAGAGCTGTCTAAATAGGTCATAAACTGTCCTATGCCAAACTATTGTTGTTTCCCCTAGCCACATGCGATAATTGTAAAAACAAAGTGAACCAACATACACATACATGACTACCAATATTCCCAACACTAAGAACCATTCCTTTTCAAATGGGAATCACTAAGATAGTTTACAAAGGGTAAAAAAACACTGGCTACAAATACTTGATGTCCTTATTATAAAGTAATTAGCTAATTTTGGTCCCATTATTTCAGATGCATTATATCAATAGCGTACACCATATTATCTTATTATTTATCTGGAAGCACCTTATTACCTATGAAAATTGAAGAGCGACCAATGGCGACATGGCCAAGAAAATGTCATGGTTCATCCAGAGGCAAATGCATCTGATTTAAAAAAAAAATAAGGTCACTTGACTGATTTTCACTCCTTTCAAAATATTCTTATAATGCCATAACTTATATATCGAAGCAACTACAGTGTATAAATCAGGCTCCTTCTAAAAATTTTCCAAGAACAATGGAATACTTTTTCTTTTATTACAGAATACAGTCAAGGACATGCTATAGGGCCTGAGGGCAGCTTTTCATTTGTTTTTGTTTTACAGGCTGTGTTTTGTTGATGTGCACATGGGGACAAGTATTAACGGAAAAACCAGGAAGGAGTCACTATGTTGAAAAACCCATTTATTATAGAAACATTTGCTCATGGCTAAAATTTCATAATGTAGTTTTAACACTTATTTTTATATTATTTTAAAATTTCTAAAGGTAAAATTAAGATTTAGATTAAAAAGGGGATTGGTGCCAATTTATAACTGATGACAGGTCAACATTCATGATGTTTGTTTAAAGGCATCATGACTTTCATAGCCGTATGAACGTTTGAGAACCACTCACTCGAAAGATAAAATCCAAACTTCCACACCTGCCATTTGGGCCTTCAGGACTCTGCCCTCCCTGACTCTCGGCTCATCGGCTGTTTCAGCTGCAGGCCCTCTCCTGGAAGGCCATGTCCCCTGGTCCTGCCTCTCCTTCAAGTTCAAGCACCAACACCTTGGGGAAGTCCTCTCTTATCAACCCATCCCTTCTCCTGGGGCCAGAAAGCATGAACAATACTGTTCCAGGACTGATGTGTCATAATTTGTGCTCAAATATCTCCCTCTAACTCAGCGGTTCTCAACCTGTGGGTTGTGACCCTTTTGGGGGTCGAACGACTCTTTCACAGGGGTCGCCTAAGACCATCGGAAAACACATATAAAATTACATATTGTTTTTGTGATTAATCACTATGCTTTAATTATGTTCAATTTCTAACAATGAAAATACATCCTGCATATCAGATATTGACATTACGATTCATAACAGTAGCAAAATTACAGTTATGAAGTAGCAATGAAAATGATTTTATGGTTGGGGGTCACCACAACATGAGGAACTGTATTAAAGGGTCGCGGCATTAGGAAGGTTGAGAACCACTGCAATATGCCAAGGTTGTAAGTTTGATCCCCACATACAAGAAGCACCCAATGAGTGCATAAATAAGTGGAACAACAAATAGATGTTTCTCTGTCTCTCTCTAAAAGCAATCAATAAATTAATTTAATTTTTGCTTTCTGGCTATTATTAATGAGATGTGTGTGTATGTTATCTTTAGAAGGTGAGAGGGATTGGGAAGAGAAAATGAGCGAACATCTATTGGGTATTCATCTTCACATGCATTACTTCATCCTCATTCGAACCTTATAAGGAAGGTATCATGCCCATTTTAGAGATGAAGGAAACCAAGGATCAGAAAGGGTAAGCAAACCGCTCATGGATATGTAGTGAGTAAGTGGCTGAACTGGGAAGCAGGGCAATCAACTCATCTGTTTATCCAGGATTTATCCAATTTTTGCCCTGGGAAATTCCCATTTTAAAACTGAAAAGTACTTTGTCCAGGGAATTCTCTCTGTTCCAAGGAAACTGGGTGGTCAGTTACCCTACGTGGAACCTAAAATCCAGCATGGCTGACTCCAAAGTCTGAGCTTCCATCAGCCCCATCACTGTGTCCAGGAGCAGGGAGCACGCTAGCTGGCCTACTCATGAGGGTATTCATGAAAACTTCCAAAACCTAAGCTAGTCACACAGGGCCTTGTTTTCTTTGGGACAAGATGAGCTTTACCAGTTTGGCAGCCTTGTGCTTGACGAAGTTGGCTATCTTCTTCCTGGGCCCCAGGGGTATTCCCATTTCCTTCAGGTCATCAACTGTGCACATCAGCTGCAAAAGAACACAAACAAGCACGTTCATGAGTCTAGTGACAGACTTGAAATTGAAAAAGGAAATTATAAAGAAACTACACATCTAAAGCAATCTAAGATCCAATCAATTCTTTTTTTTTTTTTTTGGTAAGTTATTAGTTTTTAAATCATGGGTTAATTTAGGCTGTAAAATCTTAGCCCTCCACATCCAAATCATTCTATTACTTTTTTAACAGAAAACTCATGCAGGTTGTACAAAATTCAAAAGCTATAGTCAAGCTGAAGGTTTCAGGTCTCTCCCCTCCAGTCCTGCCCCATCCACCCAACCATCTCTCTCAGCTGCAGCTGATGGCAACTTGTTTTCCTTCAAGAGACAGATCTTACACATACACAGCATCTATATGCTTTGCTGTGTGTGTGTATGTCCTACTATGCAAACAGGTCTGAACTTTTGGTCTTTTCACATGCTGTACCTAAGAGATCATTTCACACCAGTATCTCTGACATTGCCTCATTCATTTACTAGCTACAGGGTACACCATCACATGGATGCACCATAAATGACCTCACTAGTGCCTTACTAATTGACACCAACTGTGTTTCTAAGTTTTGCTAGTACAAACAGTGCTACAGTATCCTTGTACATATTTTTTGTGTGTATATTTCTCCACAGGAAATATTCCTGGCAGTTAATCTGTTGGGGTAAAAGGTATGTATTTTTTATATTTTAAAAGACACTGCCAAACTGCCCTCAAGAGAGATTGTACCAATTTATTCACTGTTTCCAACAATATGTAACAGTGCCTATTTCCCCTCATCGTAGCCACATAGTATATAGGGTGAGGCAAACATAGGTTTGCTAGTACACTTGTTCATATGGAAAATAATACAATCATTAATAAACAATAATAAACTGTCTCATGTACTCACAACTGTAAACCTACTTTTGCCCCACCCTATATTATGAAACTCTTTATTTTTGCCAAACTGATAGGTTAAAAATCTCGTTGCATTTTTTTTTTTAAAGAACATTTTTCTTTTTTTAAAAATATGCTTTCTATTGATTTTTACAGAGAAAGGAAAGGAGAGGGGTAGAGAGATAGAAACATCGATGAGAGATGAACAGCATCATCGACTGGCTGCCTCCTGCACGCCCCTGCAGGGGATCAAGCCCATACCTGGGCATGTGCCCTGACCGGGAATCAAACCAACAACCCCTTGGTTCCTGGGTCGACGCTCAACTGCTGAGCCACCTCGGTGGGGCCTCACTGCACTTTTAATTTGCATTTCGCTTATGAGTTTTCTTATAAGCTGTTTTTTTTTTCCTGTGTATCATCTGTTCTTATTTTTTGCCTCTTTTCCTATTGTGTTGATATATTTATGTAACAAACTTGCAGAAGTTTTGAATAGTAAGGAAATAAGCCATGTGTCTATAATGTGTGCTCCAAATATTCTTCTTAACCTATCACTGGTCTTTAGATGTTGTTTATGGCATCTCCCACTATGCAAGTTTTTTTCATTTATGACTTTTGGGCTTTGTGTCACACTTAGAAAAGCCTCCTCAGATTGTGTTTTACAAACAATTCTTGCCCACCCGATGTGGCTCGGTGGTTGAGCATCAACCTATGAACCAGCAGGTCACGGTTCGATTGCCGGTCAGGGCACATGCCTAGGTCGCTTGATCCCCAGCAGGGGGTGTGCAGGAGGCAGCAGATCAGTGATTCTCTCTCATCATTGATGCTTCCATCTCTCTCTCCCTCTCCCTTCTCCGAAATCAATTTAAAAAAACACACACACAATTCTGTGTTTTTCAATTTCTTTTTTTTTTTTAAATATATATTTTATTGACTTTTTTTACAGAGAGGAAGGGAGAAGAATAGAGAGTTAGAAACATCGATGAGAGAGAAACATTGATCAGCTGCCTCCTGCACACCCCCTACTGGGGATGTGCCCGCAACCAAGGTACATGCCCTTGACCGGAATCAAACCTGGGACCCTTCAGTCCGCAGGCTGACGCTCTATCCACTGAGCCAAACCGGTCAGGGCTTTTCAATTTCTTAAACACTTAAATTTCTGCCTTATCTGGAATGTATTATGATGTATGAGTGTTCAAATCATTCTTAATTTTCAATTTATACACAGGAAAAAAAATTTTAATAAAAATGAATCAAACTATCATCAGTACCAGAGATTCCATATCAATCTTCTCCTTTTCAAAAGTGCTGACGTATTCAGAGAGACTAAGTGCTGCCAGGGTTTCCTGCAGAGTCAGGACTTCTTCATTTTCAACATCAAGGTCACCGGGCTCATCCAAGGCCAGCTTTGGGTCTTCAGGCGTCTGTGAGATAAAGTTGGGGAAACATTACAAAGCTCAGAAAAACTCCCATAAAATTTCTCCCTGTCTACAGAAAATCTTAACCCATTCTGCTCTAAAAACACATCTTAATTTTTGTAGTTTGTCATCCAAATTTGTAAATATTCTGAAAAAGCATATAAGTTAATAATCACTCATGCTCCCATTTCTTACAATAACAACAAGCTATATGATTCCATTACACTTGTAAACCTCAGCATATTTTCATATACAGACAGTTCAGATTTTGGAAAAATGTTCAGCTCAAACTCCAAATCTAAATGTTAACTGGGCCGTACCTGCTTCTCCTGGACACGTGGCTGCTTCACAGCTCCATTAGCAACAACAAAAGACCCTGAAGCCTTTGGTAAAGTCAAATCTTTTTGATTAGACAGAATGTCAAACAATATTAAAGAACCTAAAAAAAAAAAAAAAAGCAGCATTTTGCTTTATAATGTTCTAGGTGCTTTTTATATCACTAAATAAATTCTCCTACTTTTTCTCAAAGTCCCTAGTCAGAAGTCATACCAAAGTTAGGTGTTAATCAAGATCTGATAATCAGTGTTCTTGTTTTACCAAACAGCGGAATAAATTAAAATATAAAGCAATTGTAGGTATTCATGGAAGGTGAATAGCAAAGGCAGAATCTAAACTCAAAGCATTCATCTCTACCCTTTATAAAACCTGAAATCTACAATTCTAAAACTTGCACCAACAGTGTCATCCACAATGAAAGCAGTGCTGACTCAACAAATATTTTGCTTAACATGTGAATATTTGACAATTTTACCTAAACTGTGACCAGCAACAGAGATCCCTCCTTTGAAGTCTGGGTTCCGACTCATAAAGAGTGCGTGCAGACGGTTTATCTCCAGTCCCACTTTCTCCACAATCTTCTGACAGTAGGTGGGGCTATTATAAAATAGAATATCTAGCAAGGTTTCATTGGTAAAGTGACGAAACCGACCAATACTTGGTAAAGTGATTTTCTTAATATTCCTATTTAGAAAGAAAAAAAAGTATATTGTGAGAAGGTACCTTAAATCTATGAATTTTTTAAAGCTTAGATCTTGAATCCTGAAAGTACAGTGAGTAAATAAATCCACAAAATAATTATGAGTTGATTTTGTAGACAGAGTTATAAATACACCAAGATTAGCAAAAAAATTGCTGTTTGTGCCTTTAACTGCAGTATGACTTTTGGGATTTTCTGAAGTCATATAAAATAAGGCTTATGAAAAGATTTTTAATTTTAAAGAAGAAAGCCTATTCTTTCATTGTTTTCCAATTTATTGGAAATCAGGACACCTTACAGCAAATGTGGGTGGTAAGGACAATAGAGAAAGCAGGAGAAAGAAAAAAGACTAAAAGAATGAAGCTCTTTCCTGATTTGAGAATGTCCATAGCAAAGTTCAAGAACATCCACAGAGAAAGAAAACACCCTCATGACATGACCCAGCATGGTCATAATGCTGTTTGCAGGATCAGTTTTATTAAATCATGTGCCTGAAAGATTATGACTTTCACCAAATTTCATATGTTATTAGCCCTGTGTTCTAGCATAAATATTACCTAAAAATTTAAAAAATTATTTAAATCTATGGTTCTCAATTGAAAGCTTTCAAAATTGAGTGGGACCCAGTTGGCGTGGCTCAGTGGTTGATCACGTCAGGTTTCGATTCCCGGTCAGGGCACTTGACCGGGTTGCAGGCTCAATCCCCAGTGTTGGGTATGCAGGAGGCAGCCGATCAATGATATTCTCTCATCACTGATGCTTCTATCTCTCCCTCCTCACCCTTCCTCTCTGAAAAAAAAAAAGTACATGTAAAAAAAATTTTTTTTTGAGTGGGGACATTCTTAGTTGTCACAGTGCCTGATGAGTGCTGTGGGCATTTGGTGGCATTTAGACTAGGATACTAAGTGGCCCAGAGTACACATGCAGCAATCGGACATGACAATGAACTGTCGTGCCCAAAGAGCTGCCACTGAGAAACAATCATCTAAATCAGTGGTTCTCAACTTGGGTGCTTTGAGCCCCAGGGGACATCTGGCAATGAGTACAGACAGTTCTGGCTGTCACATCACACTGTGGGAAGGACCGTGCTACCATTATCTACTGGGTAGAGGCCAGGGAGGCTGCTAACACCCTAGAGCGTATAATCAGCCCATATCTAAACCACTATGCATCAGTATTCTAAAACCAGCTTAAACTTCCTCGACTGTCTTAAATATTTATAATAAGAATAAATGCATACACAGAAAAGTAGCAAGTAAATTTAACAACCAGTTTTTAATTATATGTCAGAGCAAGTATAAACTTAAAATAAAAAAAATACATCTCTTAAAATATATATGCATATATGTTGAAGTCATAATAAACTACTTCACATTATGGTTTAATTTTTTAATCTACAATTGAATAATCTGAAAAGCAAGTTCTCAAAATCCACGCACCTGTCGACACCTGTTGCATCCCCACCCAAGGAGCTGTGCCAGTGAACGGGAAGGAACTCCACTCTGCTTATTTTCCGATCATCTAAAGCTTTCTTGAAATGAGTCTGCAGCAATTTGAGAGAAACCACCCTGAAATCATCCACTTAAAAAAGAAAATCAGGGAAAACAATAAATTTAATTAATATAATGTTCTTAGCTTGATTGGTAGTTAGCAATTACCTCATCTATGCCAGTATTTTGCAAGGATTTAGCCCCCATAACAATAAACCTAAAACTTAGAAAAGTCTTTCAGACGCTTCATTATTTTAGAGGTATGTATAACTGACTGAAAAACTTTAACTATCACATCCAGACAGCATGGCACTGTGGGTACAAACTCAAAAGCCAAACTACCTGCTCCAGAACTTACAGACCAGGATCGGGGGAGGTTACCAGCCTTTGGGCCTCAGCTCCTCACCGAACAGTGGGGGCAACAGGGAGAGCACCTGCTCCCCAGGCTTCATTGTGAGGGTGAAATGGTACAACACATGCCAGATACTTGACACACACCAGGTGTTCAAAAAATATGAACTATTATACAGACATAAAAGTAAAACTTCAAAAATGTCTGTAGCCCTGGCCGAGTAGTTCAGTTGGTTACAGTATAGTCCCAATACACCAAAGTTGCGGGTTCGATCCCTGGTCAGGACACATACAAGAATCAACCAATTAATGCATAAATAAGTCAAATAACAAATAGATACTTCTCTCTCTCCCCCCACCCAAAAAATCAATAAAAAATAAAATATTTCTGTAAACCAGGCAGATTCATACTTCCATTAAACAACTTCTCACAACTAATTCTCTATAAATCAGTTTGATATACAGGTGTTCCTAGTTGCTGGAATTGCTCAGGCAGAGGTTGTCAGAAAGGCTAAATTATTTCCATGATCCTATGTAATTCTTCACAGTCCAAAATTGTATGAGTTATACATGTCATAACAACAAATCAAGTACAAATTAATACTATCAATGATCATTTAAATCTCCTTTTAAATATACTTGCATTTATTCCAGTCCCTCAGCTGGAAGCCATTTTAAAAATGAACATTTAAAAGTCCTTTTATTAGTTCTCAAATCATACCATGAAATGACTAACACTTACCACATTCAATAATACTTCTAAAGCGCAAGTCACATACTGGTCCAATGCCATGCACCATGAACACCAAATGGTCAACCGGAGGCATTTCCCCTACAGAAGAAAGACAAATATACACACAAGCTGGAAACTTGTTTGGGTTTTCTTAACTGAATAGCAATATTCTAGATATCCCTTTTGTCATCACAAACTTACCAAAGCAATTCATGACCCTTCCAACTTAATAAGCGTCTTTATCCTCTACCAAATTAGAAGAACAAAACTCAAAGTCGGTCTTGGTACATAACAGTGAACTGAACCAAGGAGTGGAGGAAGCAGGCTGTCTCTGGTCCCAGAAGTTATCAGCATATGATGACCAGCAGTTGTGTACCTACAGAGGCTCCATAACCTTGTGATTTCTTCAGAACTCCACAGGGCACTAAATCCCATATGGAGAAGCAATTTGTCAATGTAAAATTTTAAAATCTTTTCCCCAAATCCTTCTCTTTTATTTGTTAGATTCATATATACTATATAAAGGGACATCTCCAAGTAAAATCTACTATTTTACTCTGGTTATTTCATTCAGATTCAGAATAAGTGTATTCATTTTGTAATCTCATAAGACAATAAAACAAATCTAAAGTATGTAACTGTCAAAATAAAATCCATACTTTAAATGGTATAATAGGAGAACCAGAGCACAAACACTGGGGCAGGGGTTAGCAAACTATGGATCACAGGCTAAATCCTTCTCCCTGCCTGTTCTTTATAAATAAAGTTTATTGAAACACAGCTATGCCCATTTGTTTACATGCTGTCTATAGATGCATTCACACTACAATTAGAGTTGAATGCATGCAACAGAGTCTATATGGCCTGCAAAGCCTAAAATATTTACTATTTGGCCTTCACAGAAAATGTGTGCCACTCCAGCACTAGAGCAAGACAAACTAATTGAAGTATGACAAAACAAGCCCAAAAACACAGCCAAAAGCCTACTTTCAATCAGCAAAGTGTTTCTTTAAAACAATACATATTTTAAGAGTCCACATTACATGGTTTGTATACCTTCACAGAATTCTAAATTTAAAAATAGATAAAAAGGTAATAACAATTTTTTAAAGATATGTGCCAACCTGATATGGCAGGAAATACTAACAACTGTTTTTTTAGTCATCATTCTAAAGGATGATGGCAAAACAGAAGTTTAGAAATGACATCAGTCCTAAACCAAGTTTACACACCATCGGGAATTTCATCAAGGTTATCGTCAACTCCACGCTTCACAACCCTGGGTCTGGTCTGTCCATCTTGTGTGGTCCCCCATTCATCTGGCACTGACGAAGGCTGGAACTGAACAATAACCTTCAAGATACAACAGGAAGATTATGACAGCTCACTACCAAATTCACTTCCACTACAGACAAAATAATGGTATTTCAATACATAATAAACTACTTGAGAGTATGGATAATTTATACATCAAGTACTACCCATGTTCCCCCAAATCCAATCTGTGATGGTCTTGCTAGTGATCATTAACCATTAAAACTAATCAATACCATAAGCAAATCAATACCATTATTTCCAATGCTGTTAGAAAATGACACAACTAAATCAGAATATACCTCAATTTAGAAATGTAATATAAACACCCAAGTTTACCCGTAAGAAATTAAGAAAAAGTTACCTGCAATAGAGGAGTCTATTTACAAATGCATTTTCAATGCCAAACACTGATTTACCCACCACTTTTTAGGAAGACATATATTGTTTAATCCAACTATATTAAATTAAACCTGGTGTCATGAAAATACCTCTTTAAAAAAATGTATGCAAGATGTTATGCAAAATTTTTCTGTTTGTACACAAAACAAAAGGTTAAAAAATGTAAAACAGAAAAGGATAAGCATGGTCACCATCAAGAGGAGAAACTGGGACAGTATTTACAAGAATCTGATTCTTATTTCCCAGGGAAATTCTGGGGGCCCATAAAGTAAAACAATCATAGAGAAAGAATGAGCAGGAACAGTTCCTGCTTCAGAATTGTGCAGTATTCACCTTAAGTTGATTTTTTCCCTCCTTTTGCAATGGATGAATTGAATACATTTTTCATGCATGTTTTCCAGAAAAATAGGAGTATTAATGTTATTAAAAAGATTATTTTTTTATTAAAAGCTATTTATATTATAGAAAGTATCATTAAGCCCTAGTTGGTTTGGCTCAATGGATAGAGTGTCGGCCTGCGGACTGAAAGGTCCCAGGTTTGATTCCGGCCAAGGGCACATGCCTGGGTTGCTGGCTTGATCCCAAGTAGGGGGCATGCAGGAGGCAGCCAATCAATGAGTCTCTCTTACCACTGATGTTTCTATCTCTTTCTCCCTCTCTTTTCCTCTCTAAAATCAATAAAATATATTAAAAAAAGAAAAAGAAAGTATCATTAATATATATTCTTTATTTCATAATCTGTCCCATAGTCATGCATTGTTTTGCACCCCAAATGTTTTATTGTTCATATCAGCAATGGTCACCTCTTCTCTTGGTCTTTGGAGAAGGCTCAGGCACTATTCCATTTATACTGATACTAGTGAATAACTACTTAAAAAAAATAGATTAAAGTTTATCCTTTTTTTCTCTTTTTACATGAATCCCCCATCTTCCATCCTCTTTTATAGTTGAGAATGCCTCAATCATATGAAATTTGTTACCAAAATTAATACAATTTAGAGTATCTTCCTGATTGCTTAACCCTCTACAGAGGTATGCTCATGAATAATACTTTTAATATGGGGAAATGGAAACCATGAACTTTTTACCATTTTAGACTATTTATCTAATATCTCAATAATAAAAGCAGTATTATGTCCCATTTCCAAGTGGTTAGGGCTCACTCTCCAACTTTATTAAATTGCGGTTGAGCACAGGATACATTCTTAAACATTTTGAAAAACATTAACCCAAGATGTAGGGGTTAAGGCTAGTCATCACTCCAGAATCTGATATTTTACTCAGTATTTGAAATAAATGATTAATTCCCTAGGAAATAGTTTCAGCAAATGTTCAGGTGCCACACCAGAAAAAGTGCGATAATTTACTGAGTTTTCTAGATTAGGCATATGATTGGAATACAACTTTATAAAGAGCACACATTGGCCCTGACCGGTTTGCCTCAGTGGATAGAGCGTCGGCCTGCGGACTCAAGGGTCCCAGGTTCGATTCCGGTCAAGGGCATGTACCTTGGTTGCAGGCACATCCCCAGTGGGGAGTGTGCGGGGGGCAGCTGATCGATGTTTCTCTCATCGATGTTTCTGGCTCTCTATCCCTCTCCCTTCCTCTCTGTAAAAAATCAATAAAATATATATTAAAAAAAAAAAAAAGAGCACACATTGTATACTCTAGTGAAATAGCATCACTAAAAAATCTTCACTTATGAAAATCAGTTACCTATAGTCTTGAATAGTGTACAAGGACTCTAATACAAATACTCTTAATATTTTGCTATTGTAGAACCCTTAAAGGGCATAATTATTGGAGATTTAGGTACTTCACTAAGGCATGTATATAATATTGCCAACAGGAAAAATAAATTTAAAGATTAGGGGAAGTTACTTCTCTAAACTGTCTTGGAATAGCTCAGAAGAATTTACACTCTATTAAGCAGGAAACCAATCTATTCTTTTGCAGAAGATTTCTTTTTTTTTTTTATTAAGTTTTATTGATTTTTTACAGAGAGGAAGGGAGAGGGATAGAGAGTTAGAAACATCGATGAGAGAAACATCGATCAGCTGCCTCCTGCACACACCCTACTGGGGATATGCCCGCAACCAAGGTACATGCCCCTGACCGGAATCGAACCTGGGACCCTTCAGTCCCCAGGCCGACGCTCTATCCACTGTGCCAAACCGGTTAGGGCATCTTTTGCAGAAGATTTCATAACTTATTAAAACTTCATCATTCACATTTTGTGTCTTAGATCTATTCAGTTATAATACATACTACCATCCCAGTCTTTTCTGTATCAGGAGTTGATTACAGGAAAACTCAGTGACATGATACAAATCTGAGACTCTGATGGTGGAAAGTGAAGTTTTAACAGAGAACCAACCGTGTTTTACCTGAGTGTCAAAAAAGCTTTGAGCTTCCTTGCACAAAATTTATACAATTTTTGCTCTTTCCACATCAATTCAGTTAGTCCACTTTCCCTGGGACCTCTCCACCATTAAAACACATACCACATACCATATTTCGTCATTGATATTTATTTTCAAGAGTTATTACAACCAAATTAAGTCTGTTTGAGAGGTGTAAACAAATTTGATAAAGAATATAGATTAAGTGATCTAGCTAAAAGCAAAGTAAATATTAAGCAAATCCCAGCAGAGTTTAAGCAAACAGCATTAAAAATAAGAAAAAAGGGACAGGTGGTTCTCAGAGACAAAGAACCAAAAACCGAATTAAATGCTACATGGGAGACGAGGCTATGTTTTAAATCATGACAACATAGTTGCTTCCAGGTACTTTAGTATCAGAGATCAATTCCAATTGATCACTTCCTATGGCCAGCCATACGTCATTGAATGTGGTATAACTAACTATTGGCTCTACAGTTTCATTTGGTCACTTGAGCAATATTTCCTTCAGTGACTATTTTGGAGGGGGGACGAGCAGGTTTAAAGAAAGTAAAACCTAATTTTAAACACATTCTAGCAAGAAATAATCAACTGTTTGAAAATCATGCTTTAACTTTTTGTTATATTCTCAGCTATACAAAATTGTGTATATAAAAATTTTTAAACTGCTGTTAATTTGAAATCTATTAACCATATTGTGGAATTTGGTGTGTTTTTTTAAAAGATGTTTCTAATTGGATTTTTAAATCAAGAATGGAATTTAGTCTCTATTTTCTTCTTTTTTTAAATATATTTTATTGATTTTTTACAGAGAGGAAGGGAGAGGGATAGAGAGCCAGAAACATCAATGAGAGAGAAACATTGATCAGCTGCCTCCTGCACGCCCCCCACTGGGGATGTGCCCGCAACCAAGGTACATGCCCTTGACCGGATCGAACCCGGGACCCTTGAGTCCGCAGGCCGACGCTCTATCCACTGAGCCAAACCGGTTCTGGCAGTCTCTATTTTCTGATAGAACCTAAGCTTTTTGTGGTTCTTAGTGTCCTGTGTAAAAGTTAGTCTCAAAGTAATCAACTTTGAGGTTTTTCCTTCTACTCTGCTTTGTATTACAAGCCCTTTAGGAAATGGAACCTGGTGAATATACAAGGAATTGTAAAATATTTTAATGTGTAACTTTTCAACTGTGAAACTATGACTATTGTTTTATTGATGAAAACAACTGCTGATAAAGTTTTTTGTGTAAAGTGTAGTTCTTATTAATCAGGAAAATAATCAATGACTTGATTAGAATGTATATACCCTCTTGGATTTTATTTTAAGTGGATTGGTAATTTTCACATAGGTAAAACACAGTCCATCTTTATTCTTTTTTCCACGAAAAAAAAAAAAAGAGGAGAAACTGGGAGGATACAGAAGAGTAAGGGGCTTTTATTTTCACTTCACACCTTTATGTACCGTTTAAATTTTGTTGACATATAAATGTGCTTTTATTTTTATTTTTTTAAATATCAATAAGGATTGTAGATGGGGAAAGGGGGCGGGCTAGAAGGGTCAATGGGTAAGAAAAGGGTACATCTGTATTACTTTCAACAATAAAGATAAATTTTCAGAAATTAAGGACTATAGATGTGGTTAGAATATAAGTTATTTTACACTTTCCTATAATAAGCAAATGGCCTGTTGTGAACAACTACTGTGTGCCAAGCACTATGCTAGATGCTTTTGCATAAATGCCTCAACCTCATCTCAAATATGCCCTGGGGAGGAAAATCTTTTTTGTTGCTCGTAATCCTCACCCAAGGTTATTTTTCCACTGATTTTTAGACAGAGTGGAAGGGAGGGGGAGAGACACAGAGAAACACTGATGTGAGACACACACATTGACTGGTTGCCCCTGAATGCACCCTGATCAGAGCCAGGGATCCAGCCTGCAACTGAGGTATGTGCCCTTGACCTGAATCGAAGGCAGTTAAGGGCAGGGAGGAACATCTTAGTGCAAATGAGGAACCTGTGGCTCAGAGATGAAGGGTGGTAAATGAAAGAATGCCAATACCATTAATACCTTAAAAAAAAAACACACAACAAGTTTCTAAAGATGATAAAAAGAGGAAGAATATGTTTTCCGTCTCAAAGGTTGAAACAAACCTTCATTAAGGGCAGGGTAGACAAACTACGACTTTCAGGCCAAAACTGGCCCACCACTTGTTTTGACACAGTTTGCTTGAAAACAGCCATGCTCAATGTCTGTAGCTGCTTTCAGGCTACAAGGGCAGAGTCAACAGCTGTCACAAAAACCATGTGGCACAAAAAGCCTTAAATACTTTCTCTCTAGCACTTTACAGAAAAAGTCAGCTGATCTCTGATCAAGTGCAAAAATTTATCCAGCAACTTCTATGCTGTATACTAAGCTTCAGCTAATATGTTGCCATAAACAGGAACTTCATGAAACAAATTTAAATTTTATTTTTATTTTTCTTGTTAATCCTCACCTGAAGATAAATTATCCACTGCTTTTCAGAGAGAGTGAAAGGGAGGGGTGTAGAGAGAGAAACATCAATGTGAGAGAAACACATCAACTGGTTGCCTCCCACACATGCCTGCAGGGAGGGGGCAGTGCCACAGATCAATGTGAACTATAGTAAACTTAAAAGCAACGGACTTGTCATACATATATCCCTACTGCAGAAATTAATAAAAATAAACGTTTAGCAAATACATTTGTCAAAATTATTTAAATGAACCTAAAAACTTTAATATCCTAAAAACTATCATTACCTTTGGATTGTGCATAACAATAGTCTCTCCACTTGGAAACTCTAATCTGCGGTGCCACTGATTTGTGGTTACAGCTTTTTTATATTCGACCTACAATAATGAAAACAACATACATCCATTAATACAAATTATATCACATTGAGAAAAAGTGGAAGAAATTTACAACTATGATGGTAATAAAAAACAGTAATAGCAGCTCTCATGTACTAACTGGTTACCATACTTATCACTTTACATGTATTACCTCACTTAATTACTCTCATTCATTCCTAAATAACATTATCTGCATTAGACAGAGGCAAACACCAAGATTTAGACTATTAGTTTCTTAGAGCTGCCAAAAAAAGTACCACAAACTGAGGGCTTAAAACAACAGAAATGTATTCCCTCGGTTCTGGATGCCAGAAGTCTGAAATCAAGGTGTCAGAAGAGCAAATGGTATAAAAGGGCCATGTTTCCTCTGAAACCTACAGGGAACTCCTTCATTGCTCCCTAGCTCCTGGTGGTTTGTCAACAATCTTTACTGTCCATTGGCTTACAGGTGTATCACTCCGATCCCCTATTCTCACATAGTACTCGCCTTCTGTCTGTCCCCTTGTAAGGATACCAGTCACATGGGAACAGAGGCCCACCCTACTCCACTATGATCTCATCTTAATAACATGTGCAACAAGTCACATTCTGAGCTGCTAGAGCCTAGGACACAATTCAACTCCTGGCTGACATTTTTTAAATAAAATTGGTTTCTTTTATTACTATTGGCCTGGTGCACGGATTCGTGCACACTGAAAGAAATTAATTAGAAGGTGAACAGTGGGGTGGGATTGGGCGAGATGGGCCGGACATGCCCTGGAGCCAACCTCCCTCAGTTCCTCCCAGCATCTGCGGAGTGAGCGGGATCCCTCCAGCAGGTGGGGTCCCTCGACTTGACCTGTGGGGATCGGGCAAAAACTGGCTCTCCGACATCCCCCGAGAGGTCCCAGAGTGCGAGAGGGCACTCTGCAAAGTTGCTGTCATAGAAGTGTGGAACGCAAATGCAAGTGTGCAGTAAACCAGGTTCTGGGTGACAGTGCCCCAGCAACAACATAACCCATGGCCCAAAGTGTAATTGCAAGGCCCTGTGAGAAATCAGGCTCCTTCCTCTCTGGTTTCGGGGTGCATCACCCTAAAACTGCTGCTGCCAAGTCACTGCAGCTCGGCAGCTCCTGCATTGAGCATCTGCCCCCTGGTGGTCAGTGCGCATCATAGCAACCAGTCAGATGGTAGGAGGGACACTTAGCATATTAGCCTTTTATATATATACACTAGTGGCCTGGTGCACAAAATTCGTGTACTGAGGGGTTGTCCCTCAGCCCGGGGTTGTCCCTGCACCCTTTCCAATTTGGGACCCCTCGGGGGAAGTCTGACTGCTGGTTTAGGCCCAGTCGAACATCCCTCTCGCAATCCGGGACCACTGGCTCCTAACCGCTCACCTGCCTGCCTGCCTGATTGCCCCTAACCATTCTGCTTGCTGGCCTGGTCGCCCCCAACTGCAACCCACCCTGCTAGCCTGCTCGCCCCCAACAGGCACCCCCTGCCAGCCTGCTTACCCCCACTGCCTCCCCCCCCCACGCTGGCCTGATTACCTCCAACTGCCCTCCCCTCCTGGCCTGATTGCCCCTAACCGCCTCTGCCTCGGCCCCGTCACCATGGCTTTGTCCAGAAGGTTTCCCAGTCTAATTAGCATATTACCCTTTTATTAGTATAGACTAGAGGCCCAGTGCATGAAATTCGTGTGTGTGTGTGTGGGGGGGGTCCCCTCGGCCCAGCCTGCACCCTCTACAATCTAGGACCCCTTGGGCGATGTCCTATTGCCAGTTTAGACCCGATCCCTACAGGATGGGGCCTAAACCAGCAGTTGGACATCCCTCTCCCAATCTGGTGGCTTCTAACCACTCGCCTGCCTGCCTGATCACCCCTAACCACCTCGGCTTGCTGGCCTAATCGCCCCTTAACTGGTCCCCAGCTGGCCTGGTCGCCCCCTAACTGCCCCCCTGCCAGCTTGGTTGCCCCCTAACTGCCCTCCTGCCGACATGGTCACCCCCTAACTGCCCCCCTGCCAGCCTGGTCACCCCCTAACTGCCCCCCTGCCAGCCTGGGCACCCCCTAACTGCCCCCCTGCCAGCCTGGGCACCCCCTAACTGCCCCCCTGCCAGCCTGGGCACCCCCTAACTGCCCCCCTGCCAGCCTGGGCACCCCCTAACTGCCCCCCTGCCAGCCTGGGCACCCCCTAACTGCCCCCCTGCCAGCCTGGGCACCCCCTAACTGCCCCCCTGCCAGCCTGGGCACCCCCTAACTGCCCCCCTGCCAGCCTGGGCACCCCCTAACTGCCCCCCTGCCAGCCTGGTCACCCCCTAAGTGCCCCCCTGCCAGCCTGGTCACCCCTAACTGCCTCCCTGCCGGCCTGGTCACCCCCTAACTGCCTCCCTGCCAGCCTGATCACCCCTACCCACCTCTGCCTTGGCCCCTGCCACCATGGCTTTGTCCAGAAGGAAGTCGGACGTCCAGAAGATGTCCAGTCGACCTGGTCTAATTAGCATATTACCCTTTCATTAGTATAGATATATTATTATTATTTTTTTTAATCCTCACCCGAGGATATTTTTCCATTGATTTTAGAGAGTGTGGAAGAGAGAGGGAAAGACTAGGGCCCAGGCTGGGGAGGAGCCTGAAACCTAGGTATGTGCCCTTCTCCAGAATCAAACCCAGGACCCTTCAATCCACAGGCCAACGCTCTATCCACTGTGCCAAATCAGATGGGGCTTCCCGGGAGACATTTTAAGTTCACAATTACATGAGATTGCACACTCCCACCCACAACTTTCTGACACCAAAGATCTTCCTTGTACACAGAATCAAGACAGGCACTGTTGGCCCCGGCTGGGTTGCTCAGTTGGTTACAGTGTCCTCATACACCAAGGTTGCAGGTACAATCCCTGGTCAGGGCACATACAAGAATCAACTAATGGCCAGTTTGGCTCAGTGGAGAGAGTGTTGGCCCACGGACTGAAGGGTCATAGGTTTGATTCTTGTGAAGGGCATGTACCTCATTTACAAGATAGGTACCTGGCCAAAGTCTGGGCATATGTGGGAGGCAACAAATCAATGTGTGTCTCTTTCACACTGATGTCTCTCTATCTCTCTGTCTCTCTCCCTCCCTTCCACTCTCTCTAAAATTCAATGGAAAAATCAACCAATGAATGCATTAATAAGTGGAACAACAAATCAATGTTTCTCTCTCTGAAATCAATCAATACATTAAAAAATTTAATTAAAAAAAGAAAGAAAGACTCTCTTGTAAACAAAGTCTGCTCCCTGTGGGTGGTATTTCATGCAGCTCCAATGTATGCAGGGCCTACATTTTTTTAAGAAAAGCATAAAGGGATAAAGCCCACCTACCTCCAGTTTTTCACTGAATTCCTCTGTATAGGGAATAAACCTGCTATCTGTGTCTCCTTTGTAAAACCAAGTACAGCGTCTCACTTCAGTGGGCTCCTCTTCCCAGTACACAGCTTTCCTCACTCGGTCATAGAGGTAAACATCATAGCGCCCTCCATCCGTGTCTAGAACCACACTCTCAGGGTCTGGCTGGACTGGAGCACAAAGTCCACAGTGTAATCCAACAGTTACAAGGCATATATAAAGTAATAAGTAACGAATACAGTGACCAGTTGATCCTTAAAGACAAAGAACTAAGCTCATTTTTATTTAAAAATACCTTAAACCTGGCAGGAGTGGCTCAGCTGGTTGGGCATTGTCCTATGGATGGGAGGGTTGCCAGTTCGATTACCAGTTGGCACATATCTGGGTTGTGGGTTTGATCCACAGTGGGGCTGAAAACAGAAGACAACCAATATGTTTCTCTCTCACATTGCTGTTTCTTTCTCTCTCTCTCCCCACTTTCCTCTAAGCATGTCCTCAGGTGAGGAGTTAAATAAATACTTAATTTAATAAGTAATTTAAATTTAAAAAAGAATAGATTTTTAAAACATTAAAAATAAAAAGAGCTAAAGACTAATCTGTGCTGATCAAAATTATGATCTTACGTGAAGAAATAACTAGGGCAAAATTTTAAAACATGAACATAAAATAATTCAAATAACTGGTAATTTTTTTAAACCAAAGCAGCAAAATTTATGAATCATATTTCTGAAGAATATTATTAGACAATTTTTAAGTCCCATGGTGAGATATCATCAAGATAAACAAAGACACCTTTTTTCCCACAGGACTTCTCACAGCCTGAACACACTCCTGTGCACTGTCTGTCTCAAATGGGAGATGTAGTCAAGCACTTCCACACTCACCTGACCATGGAATACTTTTTCCACAGCATCTTAAGAAATAAGGTTTACATAGAAAATGCTCTATACATACAAATGAATCAGGGAAATAAGAAAATTGACACCCCCCAAAAAAGGAGAAAAAAAAATTGACACCGGGATTATATGAGCTATTCTGTTTCTCTGATTTAAAATCAGAAAAATCCTTTAAATAAGAAAATTACTAAAACACTTCTTCAGATACCTTTCTCAAATAACTCAGAACTTATATTAAAATCACCATCTTGCCAAAACTGGTTTGGCACAGTGGATAGAGCGTTGGCCTGCGGACTGAAAGGTCCCAGGTTCGATTCTGGTCAAGGGCATGTACCTGGGTTGCGGGCACATCCCCAGTAGGAGATGTGCAGGAGGCAGCTGATCAATGTTTCTCTCTTATCGATGTTTCCAACTCTCTATCTCTCTCCCTTCCTCTCTGTAAAAAATCAATAAAATATATTTTAAAAAAATAAAATAAAATCACCATCTTAAGGTACTGAGTCTTGTGGGGTCTACGTTAAGGAATGTGACATTCACAAAAAGTAAGCCATGGATAAAGACCTTCATGTTCTCTCTCCCTAAAATCAGATCTAAGTGATGCATAGACGGTGCTTACCTGAATTATAGACTTCTTCAAGATGCAGAGAGTCCAACACACTGAAAGGCATCCAGAGCTGTCTGTGCTCTACCTCCTTACAGTAAAACCAGTGGGGCTGAACAGGCTCGTACTGGTTTTGAAGCATAAAAGGAGGTGGCACTGGCACAGAGCCCACAGGTCTAGCGAGTGCCTGCTGCTGCGCTGGAGGGGACAGCCCTGACTGCACTGTAGGAGGAACCTGGAGGGGATGACAAAGTCAGGACCGTCATGCCAGCTCCAAGGACAGTTTCGTAGATGCTTCGGACCCATTATCAAGAGTCTGTGCATCAGTATGATTTTAATTAAGTAAAATGAAAGCCATTCTCTGTCCCCAAGAGTAAAGTTAGGTTACACTCATAATAATAGCGCTATCTTTTAATGGTTTCCATTTTTTTGTTTTTTTTTTAGTTGATTTCCCTTTGGAAGTCAGTTGGGTATCAGTTGGGGAAAAAACATAAGGGAATTTCATAGCCCAATGTAAATGTTACTCCATTACCCTCCTGAGACTGAGGTTAACTGTCTAGATCCAAACTGCATAAATGTAAATAAAAGAAATTACTGGAGTAATCAATTTTAGTCCCTATAATTTTGTATCTTGATTGAATAGTATAATTAAAAATGAGATGTTGGCAGTCTGTTAAGATAATAATTGCTTCAACTCTCACTGGTCCTTAGATCGCATTTATCATTGGTATCTTACACTGAAATCTAAAAATTCCGGCACAGATTAACTTATTAAAATCAGTTACTACTTCAATACAGATGAGAACTAAAATGTGAACCTTCCATGAGCTACCTGTAAAAGAACATTTGCTTCAAAGCATACATCTTACAAAGAATATCCTCTGAAAATATTTTGTCATCATATATATTATAAAAAGCATTGTGCTTTTAAAAGCATAGGCTAAGTAAGAGAGATTAAAAACTAAAGTGCATAATTAGGATACAAAAACATGTCTCCATACCGGTGGCAGAGATCCTGGAGGCGTCTGGTACATGTGGACAGGGGGTCCAGAGGGTGGCAGATGGGTGGGATGGCCTGGTGTTTGGCACTGCTGCAGCTGTGGTGGTGTAATGTAAGGATTCGCTCTGCTGCTTACGGGAGTATGGCGATAGGGATTGTATCCTTGTTGGGATATTCCTTGGGGTGGGCTCCCAACATTTGAAGGAGGGAGACTACTTGGCTGAGCAGGCAAATAAGCATTTGTGCCCGTCTGTGAAGAAGCTGGAGGAACATACGGAGCTTTCGAAAAAGATGGTGGAAATGTATTCAACACATCTTGGGATCCGGTTGTAAAAGGGAGAGCAGCTGGGGTCTTGGAGAATGTTGATTGTCCAGGTGATGTTGCTGCAGTTGTTAATGGTGACTGTCCAATATTCCCAAATGGATCACTACTGCTTGATACCTGAGAGAAGTAACTAAATGTCTGTGGGGTAGATGTGTGAGCAGAAGTCTGACCAAGAAAGCTGTCCTCCTCCCCAACATCTGTGGAATCCTCTGAAAGGGACAAAAGAGCAAATGGTTTAGAAGGTATGCTATCATTCTACAGACCTAGTTCTTGTACCTCTCATTGTGTTGTTCCAAATTACATGCCTGCATTTACAGGAAGAAAAAAGGAAAAACGTTTATTTTTTATTTGAAAACTTCTCTTTGTAATGAAAAACTAAAAAATATGAATAGGAAACAACAAAAGGAAGAAAAATTATAATTCATTCATAAGCCCACCACCTAGAGATAATCACCTTCAACAATATTTTGGTACATACCTTTCCATACTTTTTAAATACTAGAGTTAGACATTATTTATTTTGTAAATATATAGAAATTATACATATCTGTATATAGACGTTTTAAAAATTATAAACAAAATCTGTATCTACTATTTTACATGTTCTTGTGCATGCTCCCTTTTTTCCTGGTAAAAAATCTAATACACATAATTTTATTTCCAACGTCATGACAAGAACCTAAAGTACAGATACTCACTCTGTTGACAAGAAGGGTGTGTCAGGGCTCTTACCCATAAAGCACTCACTGTACAAATGAACATGTGGAATTCGTATTCACAGGTACAGGCAAAGTAGGCCAACAACGAACTGCCATCCCTAAAATCAGAGTATCCAACAAGCTAAACCATCATGACCGAGCACCAAATCACTAGAAAAGTCATTTTCTAGCCAGGTAAGTTCTCCTCGCTTCCCTTTGCCCAACTTGATCTTCACTGCGGGAATTATCAGCATCAAACTATTTATCTTCTCTCTGCTCCAACTTGTAAAATCAAAGCATTTTTTCTCTACATAGCCTCAAAAGACCAGCCTTACTAAACTCTCACGAGCTCTTAGCTTGTTGTCACTTCCACTGTCCTCTTCCTAAGCTTTTCCTTCTCCTGTTTCATTCTCTCTATCTCCTACCTCTGAAGGCATGGAGCAAATCAGAGGTGGACCCACGCCCGGCACACAGGCACACTGAGGTCCCTGCCCTGAGACCTGACAAAGGGAGCCCTCTTTCAAGCTCCGGGCTCCATACTGATCTGCTAGAGCAGGGCACGGCTTGCTGAGATTCTGGATGAAGTCTTTAGGTTGCTTCTACTGTATTTCATCAATTTAACTAAGATAATCCACTATTCCAAATACTCTTCTAGGTTGTTTCTTTGTGACTAAAAATAAAATACTTTGGCCTGCCCAAGGGCCCCTGTCTGCTTTTATCATTCTACTTTTCTTATGTATTTCCAGTTCTCACTCTCTTTTCAGTCATGTAAACCTCACGTGGATTCATCTGTATTTCTTCGTCCACCTCTCAACCACTGAAAACAGGGAGGAGAAAACTCTGTGGTGAGTTTCATCCTTTAAGACGACTTAGGGATCAACTGATTCAAGAAGCTTTTTTTCTGATTAGCATCAATTATAAAGGAAATACTGATCTCATCATGATCCAGCCTCACCTCAGGGGCACTTTCTAATTACATGTGGACACACAACTTTAGTGAGCACCTACCTGTATCCTTGTGACACTCCCAACTCCGTATCGAATGAGACTGTGCTCACTGTTCCTGAACCTATTTTCCAACTGCTTCCTCGATACTGTGGCAGGCACATCCACTCAAACGTCGGACACCTAAAACGGAGTCCATCATCCTCACTGTCCTCCCATGTGCTCCTGCACCACATCTCACTAACACCACATCGACCCATCCTCTCAAACCAGAAACCACATCTCACAGACGCCTCTCCTTCTCTCATACTCTCCATTCAATTATTCAGATCCTCATTCAAGACATATGTACAAAGTAGTTATGTGCCAGGCACTGAAGCTAGGTCTTGGGGCTAAAACTGAATGAGAAGGAGCCTCTGTGTTCAAAGAGCAGACAGTCTGGTCACCAGTGGGTCCCTAAGTCCCAACACTTTTATGGTCTGAAATCTCTCCTATCCATTCCCTGCTCTTCATGCCCCATGTGGCTGATTATGGCTACAGTGCCATCCACTGCTGCCTGATTCACAATGGCCTCCAGGCTGGTGGCTCTTGCTACAGGAGGCTTTATTCTAGTGCAAGCTCACAACACTCCAGTCTTTCCAAAACACACCTCTAATTTCACTGCCTACACACACTATAGTCACACCGATGATCTGGGAGAGTGGGAGGAGAGAGAATGTGAGCAGCTACCACCAAATCCTGACAAATCTGCAGGTTTTCCCACACGTGAGACTTTTATACACCTATCTCTCCCAATGCCCTCATTTCTGCGTACCCTTCCATACTGGTGCACGGGAGGACACTCAATCCACTGAGCTATGGCGGCTGCAACCAAATCCTTTTTATAGATGGAAAAATAATTGTTACAGAATTAGCTGCATGTATGACCTTATTTATTCCTTCAACTTCCTGCAGCCAGGCTGGTCCTTGACCAAAACGGCAATGCCTAACCTTCCCACCAGTTTTCAAAACAAGAGGTACATATTCCTGACTCCCATCCTTTCATTCATTCAACAAATATCTATTAAAAAACTGGTCTACCGCATACCATGCCCTTCCTCATCCTTCAAATCCCTGTTCTAGGTATAGATTCCTGCTCTCATAAAACTTACATTCCAGTGGGATAAGACAAACAAATATGTGTCCCTGTCAGGTGGTGATAAGCACCAAGAAGAAACATAACACAAGTGAAAGGGAATCTGCATGTACAAGTGCCTCCAGTTTGCCCTTCACTTCTCCATGAGACTTTCGTCCTTTAAGCAAGAATAAAGTATTCAGTGGGAAAATATTTATCCTTGACTAAGAATCTATGTGATAGTCACTAAAGATCCTAAAAACAAAAAGGTAAATAAGTCACACCTTCAAAAAGCCCACAGTCCAAACAGACATGCATGTTTATTGCACAAACATTTATACAGCACTGTGTGCCAGGCACTATACTCGGTGCCTTACAAAAATCCATTCATTGCCCTAGCCAGTTTGGCTCAGTGGATAGAGCACTGGCCTGTTGTCTGAAGGGTCCCTGGTTCGATTCTGGTCAAGGGAAGGTGCCCCGCTTGCGGCTGGATCTTCAGTGGGGGATGTGCAGGAGGCAGCCGATCAATGATTCTCTCCCATCATTGATGTTTCTATCTCTCCCCCTCTTCCTTCCTCTCTGAAATCAATACAAATATTTTTTTAAAACTCAATTCATTTCTCGTTACAGCCCCATGAGGCTGTACATAAGTGGACATTGAAGTGTAGAGAGGTAAAGTAACATGCCTGAGGTCACAGTAAGTTACTGCAGGACTGGAGCTGGAACAGTCTATGCTTCTAAACACCACCCTCTGGGTTATGCCACATAGTTGTTAAAAAGCCATCTCTCCACAGGAATAAAGATGCCAACAAGGAGCTAAGGCGCACATAGGAGTGCGGACCCAGGAGAACAGGAAGGCGCCCAAGAGGCAGTGATGCCGAGACAGGCAGTATTCGCACAGAGAGGCACAGGATGCAACCCTCCTCTTTCAAGTTTGTGCATCCTGGGAGGCGCCCACCGTATCCTGGGGGACATCCTAGGCATCCTGAGAGGGGGCGCTAAGTCACTTGCATTTCCTGCCAGGACCTGCCACACCAGTAAGTGTTCAACAAAACATGTGGGACGCCAGCCAGGAGTGTCCGGCCTCCGAACGGGTCCTTCAAGGGGCGCAAAGGAAGCCTTGGGACTGACCCCGCCTCCGAGTCCCAAAGCACCCAAGCCGCTCACACTTGCCCACCAACGGCCTTGGCAGCCACCCACCAGGCGGGTGGCGGCCGAAGGAAAACCTCCAGTCCGACCCTCGTCACCGCAGGCCCCCGCCCCGCTCCCCGCACAGACGCGCCCCCCGGAACCCTCTCCGTACTACCTCCAGGCAGGAGCAAGGAGGCGGAGGCAGCGGCGGCCTGGGTGACCGGGATGAAGGGCACGTTGAAGGTGAAGTCCGTGGCCGAGGATGAGAAGAGTAAATTAGTGCCGGACGAGGAGGTGGAGGCGGCACCACCCCCACCATTAGGTTTCCTCTCAGCCATGGCTGCGGCCCACCAGCCGTTACACGTCTCAGGAAGCCGGTGCAGCACCGCCGGCCGGAAACCGGTCACACTCGGGGCCAGCACACTTCCGCACTTGCGCACAAGGGCCAGAACTTCGGGCGGCTGGTCCGTGGCCGCGTTCTTGCCCCTATGTAGCGCCGCCATAAATCAACAGGTGGCGCCGGCTTCACGCCCGGATTCCTAACACGTGACTCCCCCACGTATAC
>NW_005370403.1:1050045-1051892 GCF_000412655.1 Myotis brandtii
GCCTGCCAGGCCGTGAAGACCCTGGAGCCTTCGTGTGGCCCCAACCTCAGCCCCTGTGCTCACAACCATCTTTGTGGCAGCCACAGGCCCCTGGTCTCCTCAGAGGTGACCTCGCGCAGGGCGCACGCTGCCTCCGCTGGCGGAAGCCGGTTGCTGAGGGTTGAAAATACAGACATTTTTAATGGAAGCAAAATGGGGCAATGGCGTCACGGCCATCCGGGATTGAGCTCAGGCGAGGCAGGGCGGGCGCTGTGCCCATGTCATGGCAACTACAGCAGCCTGGAGGCAGAGGGGCGGCCTGGCCATGGGGGGCCTGCGAGGAGCCCAGGCTGTCAGCTTCATCCCTGGGCAGGAGCAGAGGCTGTGACCCAGCGGGTTCTGCGAACACCCCGAGGGCGGGCACCTAGCGGCTCCCAGAGCCTCCTCAGCTTACTTAATTACACACCACGAGAACTCAATCACCCAGCCAGTGTTTAACCAAGCCCGGCTCGGGGAGCGGGGCGACCGTGGGGAGGCTTGGGGCGGAACCTAGAGTCAGGCAGGCAGTCCTTACAGCGAGGTGTGAAGTATCGCGATACCCAGAGACCTCGCGAGAGTCCGTCATTACTGAGGCGTTCGGTACCTTGGAGGCCGTCCGTACCTCGGTGCCTCCGCGAACGAGGCAGCCGGTGCTCTCTAGGCCGCGGTCCGTCCGTGTCACCTGGAGTCGGCTATGAGTGCGGCGTTCCGTACCCTGGAGGCCGCCATTCTGAGGCCGGAAGTCCGTACAGCGCGGGTGTAAAGTCTCAGGAGACCAGGCGACCTCGGGAGAGTCCGCCGTTGCTGAGGCATTCAGTGCCCTGGAGGCCGCCTGTACTGCCTGGCCTCCGCGAATGAGGCATCCAGGACGGGACAGGTAGCCTTTACTGAGGTCACTGGTTGCTAGCTACTAGGTTACTTGTTACTAGTTACCGGGCTACTGGTAACCAGTCCACCAGGTTAAGGATGACCACGTACTAGTTTTTAGGTCACTAATTACCAGGTACTGGTTGTCAGGTCACTAGGTTACAAAGGTTCCTAGTTGCCAGCTACTAGGTTACTAGGTACCGTGTTCCTAGTTAGTACCTACTAGGTTGCTTGATAGTATTTACTAGGCTAATGGTTTCTGGTTGCTATGTTCCTGGTTACTAGTTTCCAGGTGACTGGTTACCAGTTGATTAGGTTACGTATTACATCTATGTATGTATATACTTATGATACAAACCTTAAAGGAAGCTGTCAGCCAATTCCTTTGGAAAAAGTATCCTCTGCTCCCCTGTTGTGGCCCTTTAAAGAATAACACCCCCATCTTCTGTCCGTGGTGGTGAAATTTTAGCTAATGTCCTGTGAGTTTGATGAAGAATTGTACCCAAAAAACACAACCAGCCCTGACCGGTTTGACTGAGTGGATAGAGCGTCGGGCTGCGGACTGAAGGGTCCCAGGTTCGATTCCAGTCAAGGGCATGTATGTTGGTTGCGGAGGCGTGCAGGAGGCAGCTGATTGATGTTTCTCTCTCATCAATGTTTTAACTCTCTATCCCTCACCCTTCCTCTCTGTAAAAACATACATATTTTTTAAATATGTATGAAATACATATTTTTTAAAAATACAAACAAAGACCACAGAAAACCCTAGAAAATCATCGAGGCTGTCCAGGGTGCAATTATTGTTTTTCCCCCTGGATGTACTGAAGTCACGGGTCTGGATTTTGTACCCCTTCCGGTCCCAGCCCTGCAAAGGGAGGCTTTGGCTGCTGCAGTGACATGGGGAAGCTGTGCGTTCACTAATTCAGTCCGTAACCTAGAGGCTGCCATTATTGAAGCAGTCA
>NW_005370403.1:1051929-1053697 GCF_000412655.1 Myotis brandtii
CACCTTTCCTGAGGCATCCAGTCAGCCGGAGGCCGTTGTGATTGCGGCAGCCAGTCCCTTGGATGACCCCATTATGGAGGCAGCCAGTCTGTGCAGCGAGGTGCAGGGGTATAGGGATAAGGTGTTATTCCCGCTTGACTCAGCGGCCCCTAGAGAGGCCTCGTTTACTGAGTCCGCCAGTACCCTTTTGGCTGCAATGTTGGATGCAATGAGTAGCCTAGAGGTGGGCATTCCTGAGGCAGTCCTTCCCCTGTAGGCTGCTATTATTGATGCCATCAGTACCAGGGAGGCTGTCATTGTTGATGGCACCTCCAGATGCAGGGTTCTCATGGGAATGTGTTCTTACCACGAGAAAAAAAATCAATGTAAAGGTTTTTGTAGAAACATAGTGAGTTTTTTAAAACTATTTTTTTTATTGATTTCAGAGATGAAGGGAGAGGGAAGGAGGGAGGGAGGGAGGGAGGGAAGGAAGGAAATGGAAACATCAATTATGAGAGAGAATCATGGATCAGCTGCCTCCTGTCCCCTTCCCCCCACTGGGGATCGAGCCCACGAGCAGGTCATGTGCCCTGATTGGGAATCGAACCAGGGACCTTTTAGTTTGCAGGCTGTCGCTCTACGCACTGAGCCACAGAGGTCAGGGCTACAGTGTGTTCTTTAGAAATATTTATTTGTCCTATTTCCGAAAGGAAGAGAGAAGCATGAATGATGAGTGATCATCGTCAATTGGCTGCCTTCCTTGTGTAAGAAGAGTGACATGTGTTGTCATCTGCTAAGTGGAAGGAATAGGCCCTGGCCAGTGTTGCTCGGCTGGTAGACATTCGGATGGCCAGGGAAGGGTCGCTGGTGGGATTCCTGGTCCAGAGCACATACCTGGGATGCATGTTTTATCGCCTGCCCCGGTCCGGGCTCCTGTGGGAGCCAAAGATGCATGTGTCTCTTGCATACTCATGTTTGCTTGTTTGTTTTCTCTCTCTCCTCCTGCTCCCTCCCTTCCACACTCTCTAAAAAAATGAATGGTGAAAACATCTCCTCTGTAAAGAATTAACGAAAACATACACACGAAAAAAGTACAAAGAAGGAAAAGATTTGGAGGGTGTGAAAAAGCACCATATCTCCAAGAAAGGCACCATGATGAGCAGAGCATTCAGCTCCGCTGATGTTTTCCACGCGATGTGTGTAGAAGATAAAAATGAAATGTTCGAGTGTCCCTCAGCTGCCAAGTTCCTGACACAACACGATGAGGCCACTGTAGCAGGTCCTTGCAGGGTCTCCCAAGCCAGCACGTCAGGGGTGAGGCTCTCGGGGGCGAGGCCGGGAGGAGCAGGGGAAAGTGAGGTGTGAAGGAGGCGGGAAATGGACAGAGGAGGGTCGTGCAGGTGTTCCCGTCTACTGTGTGGTGTCGCTGTTCCCAGAGTCCCCCCCACTGAGAAGATGCGAGCAGACTCAGCTGGTGTCGGTGACTGAGGGACACACAGACCTAGGGACACACAGACCGAGGGCCAGACACACCATGGAAGCCGCAGTGGCCAGGAGAGGTGACATCGGAGAACGTGTGGCCAGTGTGCTGGTTCCTCGTATCCTCCCGGAGGTACCTTGTCAGTGTTTTTTGACTCCAGAACCGTGTATTTCATTTCCCCACACACACAGCCCCTACTTGATGGTGATTCTGTCCAAGACACAAGACCTGTTTGGACATCCATGTACACAACAGTTGTTTGGAAAGTGATGTCCAACTTGTTTTATGTAGTTATTATCTGAAAAATCA
>NW_005370403.1:1053978-1055421 GCF_000412655.1 Myotis brandtii
CATGTTAAAAACTTTGTAAGTGTGGATGTTTTACTTGGCAAATGTTGATGTATTATACATTTGTATTCTAGATAGATTTTATTTTAGAAAATGACGTTTGTCGTACAAAGCTGCTTTGTAAGTGTAATTAAATGAACATGTTAAAAACTTTGTAAGTGTGGATGTTTTACTTGGCAAATGTTTAGAAACTTGGTCAGTATGAGTGTGTATCGCTGCCCAGTGAACTGTTGGGGGTCATGTGTTGTGACCCAAGCCAAATCTTTGCTAGCTCAATAACTGTCCCCATTGTTGAGACAGTCTGCATGGTTTTCCCTTCATTCTATGTTATGAAGCAATAGTCATAAGCTAAAAGTAGAGTTGTGCCGGGGTCCAGGCCCAGCGGTCCAGGGGTCCGCCAAGGCGTGGACGGCATGGGCGAAGAATGAAGGCCACGGAGACAGTGTTGAGCTGATCAGCATCATCAGGTTCTGTGTTTATTGCCCTGTTACAAGTGTGTTTATAGTATTTGATTCTATAAGCATGCGTCCATAGTTCCATCACGGTATGTTTTGTCTCCTCCTTTGACCTGTTAAAGTTTCTTGTTTTACATTTACAGTTTGTAGCTGGTCAAGTGGAATGAAATGAACTAGAAGAGGATGTTCTGCCAAGAAAAGGCGGGGGCCTGCAAGTGGGCCACGTCAGAACAAAGTCTTGCAAGCAAGACTTATTGTTCAGAGGCAGAACTTTCCTTGAGGTGATAAATAGCGCATGAGGGCATGGAAAGTTCAAGGGAGGGTACACTGCTGCAGGTGGAAAGAGTCTTTGTATAACATAGGAAATTAATAGTCTAATGATCTTCTAAGCATGCCTGTTAATCATTGTCACTTGCTATACTCCATTGTTATTTGCTGTACACTCCCTAAAAAAGCCATGAGAGCTTTGGGGGGCTTGGCTACTTGCCTGACTAGCAATAGCCCTCTGCTTCTCTAAACTCAATCCTGCACGCCGAGCTCATCTCAGCGTCACCGTTCACAAAGAACATCACCACAGTTTCTTATCTGACCTTTGCAAAAAAATCTCCTTTCTGTTCAGCTCTGCTGATTTTAATCTTATTTATTGTCTATATTTGTCCATTCTATTGTAAAGGTTAGTGTCTGTGTTCCATGATCAGGGCTAGTTTGTTATTTGTATTCTATGGTTCCTATTGTATTGCTCCACTGTGAAGGTTTAAGGCCAAACCGGAAGGAGGTTTTCCTATTGTATGTCGTAAGTCCAGGTTGTGTAGCTTAAGCATGATTTTTGTTAGGTATGGTGATGAACGACTTGCCAGGTAGTTTGTTGAAGTGTTTGTGGTTGCATAGGTCACCTAAGATTTTTAGATAAGGAGGCTGCGTGCATTGTTTGCAGGCGGAATTTCTTTTCTTTTCTTTTTTTTTTTAGTTTTATTGCTTAAAGTATTACAAA
>NW_005370404.1:0-760 GCF_000412655.1 Myotis brandtii
GGTTCTTTGAAAAGATAAACAATATTGATAAACCTTTATCCAGACTCTTTAAGAAACAAAGAGAGAGGACTCAATAAATTCAGAAATAAAAGAGAAGAAGTTAACCACTGAAATCACAGAAATACAAAGAATGGTATGAAAACACTAAGAACAACTATATGCTAAAAAATTTGACAACCTAGGCGAAGTGGACAAATTTCTAGAAACATACAATCTTTCAAAACTCAATCAGGAAGAATCAGAAAACCTGAATAAACAGATAACAACTAATGAAATTGAAACAGTAATCAGACATCTCCCATCAAACAAAAGTCCTGGATCAGATGGCTTCACAGGAGAGTTTTACCAAACATTTCAAGAAGAACTAACACCTATCCTTCTCAAACTATTCCAAAAAAATCCAAGAGGAAGGAACACTTCCATGCTTTTTTTTTTTGAGGCCAGTATTATCCTAATTCCAAAACCAGATAAAGACACCACAAAAAATAAAATTATAGTCAATATTTCTGGTGATCATAGATGCTAAAATCCTTAACAAAATATTAACAAATCAGATCCAGGAATACATTAAAAAGATCATTCACCATGAGCAAGTGGGATTTGGCCAGGAATGCAAGGCTGGTGCCATATTTACAAATTAATAAATGTAATACCCCACACAAACAAGATGAAAGATAAAAATCACATTATCATATCAATGGATGCAGAAAAAGCATTAGACATAATCCAGCACCCATTTATGATAAAACTTTTAGCAAAG
>NW_005370405.1:0-473 GCF_000412655.1 Myotis brandtii
TTGTATGTAGTTTTCTGTGCTGAGCCAGCTCAACCAAAGGTTCCGCAAGCCTGAGCGAGGGTGGCGAAGGATGAAGAAATGACAAAGAGAATAAGCTGGGTCTGGATCTTCCTGTGCCTGGCTGAGGCCACAGAGAGAGATCCAGAGGCAAGCTGGGCCCTTATTTTATAGCCAGAGGTAAACAAGGTAGTGGTCACCATAGTTACAATGTTCTTGTGAGTTTCACTTGTTTTGGCAGCACTTGCTGCACCTCCCACAGCCCATTAGCTACCTAGCAAGGATCTAGGGAGCATCATAAGGTCAAGCCTAATTATGCTAACAGGGCTGTGGCCTCGAAGCTGGGACTTGTCTGTGGCTTTGCCAACAGGTCAGTCGGAGGCTTAAACCTATAGCCGCGCCGTACAGTTTTTCTTGATGTCTTGATTGCCTCCTATGCTGTTTGTCAAAGTCCTTTTCCTCCTCTTTCATCTACT
>NW_005370406.1:0-600 GCF_000412655.1 Myotis brandtii
TAGGATTATGTATATTCTCTCATAGCTTGCATTTTCTCGTACTATTGTGATATCTTAATAAAATAAAAAATCAACCTCAATAGGTTGAGCATGATCCCATTCACAGAAAGGTTTCCAGTTCGACTCCCAGTGATGACACAAGTAAGTGGACATGCAAGCTCAGTCCTCAGTGTGGGGGCTTGCAGAGGCCATCTGATCAGTATTTCTCTCTTACTCTTTCACTTTGTCTCCCTTTAAAAGTCAATTAAAATATTACTCATATAAATCCATTGATATTTGTGGGCTTCAGGACTAATTGCAGTAATACTTTTACCTCAAGGAGCATTCTGAGCTTCACAGAATCTGAAATAATATCTCCAAACAAAAAGACAGTTTTATACAACACTCCCTAACCCCTGCCACCAGCCACTGAAGCCTAACATTCTCAATTCCAGCATTACTCAGGCTGCCAAACGACAATATTCCCAGTTGTCAATGAGTGACTGTGAGAGACATTAGCTTGACACACAGGGCAGGGGTCCAATTCAAAACAAAGGCAGGTGTACTTATCCAGGGGCAGACATGGCAGTTTGAGCAAGCCTAATGACAGGAACCAACTGT
>NW_005370407.1:0-1810 GCF_000412655.1 Myotis brandtii
CCTAGAAGTTGAATCACTGGGTCAAATGGCAGTTCCACCTTTAATTCTTTGAGGAAACTCCATACTGTGTTCCATAGTGGCTGCACAGCCTGCATTCCCACCAGCACAGTACAAGGGTTCCTTTTGCTTCACATCCTCGCCAGCACTTGTCATTTGTTGATTTGTTGATGGTAGCCATTCTGACAGGTGTGAGCTGATACCTCATTGTCCTTTTAATTTGCATCTTTCTAATGGTCAGTAACTTTGAGCATTTTTCCTATGTGTCTTGGCCTTCTGAATGTTCCCTTTGGAGAAGTGTGTATTTAGGTCCTTTGCCCATTTTTAAATTGGATTGTTTGTCTTCCTTTGCCTAAGTTGTATGGGTTTCTTATACATTTTGGATATTAACTCTTTATCACATGGATCCTTGCCAAATATGTCCTCTCATTTCATTTTTTTGATGGTTTCTTTTGTTGTGCAGACACTTTTTATTTTGATGTATTCCCATTTGTTTGTTTTCTCCTTAGTTTCCTTTGTCCTGGGAGATGTATCTGTAAACTCATTGCTATGAGAGATGTCTGAGATTTTGCTGCCTGTGGTTTCTTCATTATATTTTTATGGTTTCCCTACTTATCTTGAAGTCTTTTAACCATTTTGAGTTTACTCCTGTGTATGGTGTATGTTCATGTATTCTTTTATTTTTTTTCACGTTTTTCTGTCCAATTTTCCCAACAATATTTATTACAGAGACTGTTGTGACTCCATTGTATTCTCTTGCCTTCTTTTTCAAATATTAATTGAGTATAATGGCTTGGGTAGATTTCTGGGTTCTCTGCTCTGTTCCATTGATGTATATGCCTGTTCTTGTGGCAGTACCAGGCTGTTTTGATTTCTATGGCTTTGGAGTATATTTCCATGTCTGGTATTATGATCCCTCCACCTTTGTTCTTCTTTCTCAAGATTGCTGTGGCTAATTGGGGTCTTTTTTGGTTCCATATAAATTTTTGGAGTATTTTTTGTAGATCTGTGAAATATGCTTTTGCTGTTTTAACAAGGATTACATTGAATGTGTAGAGTGCTTTAGGTCAATTAAACGTTTTAGTGATGTTAATTCTACCAATCCATGATCACAGTATATTTTCTCACTTGTTTATATCTTCCTCTATTTTCAATATCCTGCATTTTTCTGAGTACAAGTATTTTACCTGCTTGGGTAAGTTTATTCTTAAGTACCACAATTTTTTTGATGCAATGGTAAATGGGACTGTTTGTTTGGTTTCCCTTCCTGAGAATTCACTATTCCTGTATAAAAATACCATCGATTTCTGGGTGTTAATTTTGTATCCTGCTGCATTGCTGAATTCATTTATTAAATCTAGGTGTGTGGTTTTTGTGTGTGTGTGTGTATTTTTGTGTGTGCAGTCTTTAGGGTTTTCTGTGTACAATATCATGTCATCTATAAATATTAAGAGTTTTTACTTCCTCCTTTCCAATTTGGATGCCTTTTATTTCTTCTTGTCTGATTGCTGTGGCTAGGACTTCCAGTACTATGTTGAATAAGAGTGGTGAAGCGGACATTTTCTGTTTTGTTCCATTTCTAAGGGGATATGGTTTTTGTTTTTGCTCATTGAGTATGACTCTGGTTGTAGGTCTGTCATACGTGTCCTTTATTACGTTGAGATATGAGGCCTCTTCTCCCACTTTCCTGAGAGTATTTATCAAAAGTGGGTGCTGGGTTTTGTTGAATGCTTTTTCTGAATCTGTAGATATGGTCATGTTATTATTGTCTTTCAGTTTGTTTATGGGATGTATCATGTTTATTGATTTGTGA
>NW_005370408.1:0-565 GCF_000412655.1 Myotis brandtii
TGTCAACCTTCATTGTCTAGTGGAGTGGGACCATCATTTCCATGTCAACCTTCATTGTCTAGTGAAGTAGGACCATCATCTCCATGTCAACCTTCACTGTCTAGTGGAGTGGGACCATCATCTCCATGTCAACCTTCACATGTCTAGTGGAGTGGGACCATCATCTCCATGTCAACCTTCACATGTCTAGTGGAGTGGGACCATCATCTCCATGTCAACCTTCACTGTCTAGTGGAGTGGGACCATCATCTCCATGTCAGCAGAGGCAGTCAGGGCTCCCCTTAGCTGTTCCCTGCCTCATCTGCTCTATCAGATCCCCTGTTCCCATCGTATGAACCCTAACTCTGCCCTATGCTCCAAGAAAAACAACCAGGCTTGTGGTGCATGAGAGTGCAAGGGTTATCCAGGGCAGAAGTTCCCCTAACGGAGGGAGAGGAGGACGCCGGGAGTGGGAGAGGATGGGCAGAGGCCAGTTCGAAACATTCTCTCTAAAGAAACGAATGTCCCTGGGGCCAGAGACACAGAGATTGATGGGCCAAGTTGGGGTTAGATTATACTTAGGGTT
>NW_005370409.1:0-439 GCF_000412655.1 Myotis brandtii
GGTTACCGGGGAAGTAGGCAGAAGGGCAAATGGGCAGATTATAGGTAACGTGGGCTGGGGATTTTCAATGGCCTGTGGGTGTGCAAAGGGCTGGGGATTTGCAATGGCCATGTGGGTTTGCAAAGGCTTGGGGTTTGCAATGGCCTGTGGGTGTGCAAAGGGCTGGGGATTTGCAATGGTTTGTGGGTGTGCAAAGGGCTGGGGATTTGCAGTGGCCTGTGGGTGTGCAAAGGGCTGGGGATTTGCAATCATTTGCAATGACCTGTGGGTGTGCAAAGGGCTGGGGATTTGCAATGGCCATGTGGGTTTGCAAAGGCTTGGGGTTTGCAATGGCCTGTGGGTGTGCAAAGGGCTGGGGATTTGCAATGGTTTGTGGGTGTGCAAAGGGCTGGGGATTTGCAGTGGCCTGTGGGTGTGCAAAGGGCTGGGGATTTGCAAT
>NW_005370410.1:0-8124 GCF_000412655.1 Myotis brandtii
ATGTATCTGATCCTGGGCTCTCTCCGACCTAACAATTATTATATCTCTTTTTCTTCAGATTGCTCCTGCAAAATGCGAAACCCTATAGTAGTGGGCATAATAATAATGATGCTTTCAATAGGTGTAATCACCTCACTCATTTCCTATTTGCATCACAAAAGCAGAGGTATGTGGTATTAAAAAGGTGGGACCTTCCAGAAAATATTTCCTTTTCCAATTGCCCAGTCTCTGGTAAAATATTTAATCAAAGAAGAGTGGTATTTATTTGAATTACAGGAACAATAAACACTTGGACCTCATGTGATAGGATTTGGATTCCAGCCTTCTGAATTTCATGGGTTTAATGATACAAACTGTTGATGCTTCTGCCCCTTAGGGAATTCTTCGGTTTTATTAGCACCAGTCCTCCATCACTTCACCTAAGAAAATATGCCAATTCTTTCCATACTTCTAGCCTAGAGGAGATAGTAGTGCAGTATATCTTAAACTCTGGGAGTCACGAATTTCTGTTAGAGACTTATGCAAAGGACCCTCTTCTCAAAATAAATTCATATGTTCACACATATATTGCTCAATTTCATGGTGTGCATGGGCACATGAAACTGATTTTCCTTCTCTCTGGCTCTCTTTGAGGGTGAAATTTTAAAGGTAATTGTATAAGTTGGGGGATAGTTGAAGTCAACACATTTGAAATGTGCCCTCAGCTCTTATCTTTGAGGTCCCCCTGGAAATTATATATGTAAGGCAATGAGCAGCAAGGTAAGGTAATTCTTTATTATAAACTGAAGATATAGCTATAGCTGCAACATCATGATGTGGAAGTCATAAAGTGGGGCTTGATTATTTGGAGGATTTTATTTATTAATTTTCTCCTGTGAAATAAAGACACAAATGACATTACATCAAACCAGACTGGAAGTGCCTTTTATACTTTAAGAAAGTCCATATTAACCATGTTAGCAAACTAAATGTCACATTCATCCTTGTCAGAGGAAATAAGCAAAATGTTATAATAGTAGATAATATATATTACATACTTATTGTGTGCGCTACAAATTTTATATAGATTAATATATAGTTGACCCTTAAACAACATGGCTTTAAACTGTATGTATCCACTTATATGTACATTTTTTTTCAATAAATGTATTGTAAAACTTTTTGGAGATTTGTGACAATTTGAAGAACATTATAGCCTTGATGAACCTTACAGCCTAGAAATATTTTTTAAAATAAGAAAGAATGAGGTATGTCATGAATACATAAAATATGTGTATGTGTTTTCTCTTCCTATGATTTTCTTAATAGCATTGTCTTTTCTCTAACTTACTTTATTGTAAGAATATAGTATATAATACATATAACATACAAAATATGTGTTAATTGATTGTGTGATCAATAAGGCTCTGGTCAATAGACTCTGGTTTTAAAAAAATTGCTATTTTTAACTGCTAGGCTATTAGTAGTTAAATTTTGAGGGAGTCAAAAGTTAAAAGCAGATTTTCGACCATGCAGAGGATCTATGTCACTGACCCTTGAGTTGTTCAAGAGTCAACTGTATTTACTCTTCAGTGAAGTAGATTTTATTGGTGATGAAATCTGGTACACAAAGAAGTTAAATAGCTCCCTTACACAGTTAAGTGATGGTGGAGGCAGGATCCCAGCTCAGGAACTTAGGTCCTTCAGCCTTCTGTTTCAACAATTTTACTGCTCCTCTATAAAAAGAAATTAGATGGAAATAAAAAGAGAGAGCTTTAGGCCTAGTCATTTTATAAAAATAGATCACTGCAGGGAAATATAGCCTGGGCCTTAGTGATTTATGAGGCTTCGAGGAGATGGCCCATAGCCCCAAGAATAGGCTGCAGATCTCTGTCATTGTCAAAACTGACTTGAAATCCTTAAGAATGAGTCAGGAGATTAAACTTTATTTTTGCTTGTTCTTCAGTGAGAACCTAAAATTGAGTCATCACAGAGGTCTCTGCCCACATAGCTGATAACTCCTGATAATTAGGCTATAAACCTGGTCCATCTGCTAACCTCTTCTCCAATTGCTACTGACCCTTCTCTTACTTAAAATGGACTTTCTGCTGAAGATATTTTTTTCCTCTGAAAGCATGTCATTTAGCAGCCTTCCACTCTATCCTGCCTTTTCTGGACTAATTTTCCTTCTTGGTGCTTATCAATTAAGAAATCACTTATCAATTCATTTAACAAATATGGATTGCCAGAAAATTCCACAAGCATTGTATATCTTAATTCAGTAACATCCTATGCAATGTCTGTCATCTTTTCCATCTTGGAAATGCAGATACAGAAGAACATCAAATGTGATTCACTGTTTTCAGTTGCTCTCGCAAGTAATAAGATAATTCCTGGGATTCGAACCACGTGTCTCTTATTCTGAATACTTTATAATAAATCAGATTGCTTTCCAAAATGTAGATAATTGTTTCTTCTAAAAAGAGGTAGCCAGCATTTGCATCTCCAACAGACACAATATGCTGTGCCTGTTTTCTGTGGAATTCATGCACAGTGAAACCTTTGAGATGTACACCATTTCTTTCCAAGAATCAGTGCCAGACTAAAGCCAGACCTCCTTGGTTATACTATTAACTGTGTGAACTTGGGGATGTTACTTATAAAGTCTCTGAACTATAGTTTTCTTATCTATTAAATGTTGATGATTCTGTATAAATATTGTATAAGGTTATTTTTAATTAAATTTGTCAATACATCAAAATCATTTAACCTGGCTTTGAACATAGTACAAGCAATGTTATTGTTTGCTATTATTATCATTATTATTGGCAATAGTTAGAAATTCTACCCTGGATCCCTTTCTGGTGACCTCATCTGGTAGGAAAACTGGGCTGCCTGTGTTTGCCATTCTCCTTCTTCCCTTCCCTCCTTAGCTCATACCATACTTTCTTCACTTGCACCCCACCATGAACTTAACTTCCTTCTAAACAATGGACAACTCTAGTCATATAGAAAGAAAATAAAATAAAAACTCAGCTTAGATTTAAACACATACACACACACACACACACACACACACACACACACACACACTCCTCTAAGTAAATATTATTAGCATCTTTGGATTATTTTATTTCCTTATTTCCAATTTCTTCAAATTTGTTTCAAATTATTTCCTATACTTTATGAGAAGAGGTTTGAAGTTCTCCTAAATGCTATAGTTAGAAAAATAGATGTATGTGACCAAGAGAGAGTTTGCTGACTCTTCACTCTTTTGCACACTTACCCAGATCAATTTGGCTATTTTTAAAGATGTATGCTATTACTTTTATAAAAGGAATCTCTGACCTTAGCAAGGGCAAATAATTTCTCTCAAGTTATAGGGTCGGGGGGAATAGATATTAATTACTAGTAGGTGAATTCTTTCCCCTCCATTTGTGTAGTCTGAGATCAAATGGAATATTTTGACTTATTTATACACATGATATCAAAGTTGAGACCAGCAATCATAATGCTTCTAAGTCTTCTCTAAAGACAATATTATCAGTTATTTTGATGACATGTATTTAAGACTTCCTGACCCCTGCTTCCTCATCCTCACCATCTTGGTTGTCTTTCTCCACAAGATAGAAAAGTTGTGGGAGGAAGAAATTAATCTCTACCTTTCTAAGTTCTTTCAGCTGGTATAATAATTAAATAGACATGAGACAGATTAATGGGACAAATAACAAAATTTAACTGCATCTGAGTATACAAGAATCCTACTCATATAAGAGAGTCAGAGAGCCCACATACATGAGGTTTCAAGATAGAAACCTAAAATGAGGTGTATATGACATTCTGAGCTAAGGAATAAGGCAATATGCCTGGGGCTACAGAGGGGAGAAGGACAATTCACAGAACAATAATAAGAGCAGCTGTTCAGTAATTAAAGCTTGCCCTGCCCTATAGCTCTGTCATATAAGGTTATCTCTGATAATAACTCATATAATGGACAAGGACCTGATTTAAATTTTTTAAGGGAGAGATAAAATTTTTTGTTGCCTTCAGCTCAAAATAATCCCCAAGCCAAAGTACTATATACTGGGAGGCCTGTTCTGAACCCCTTCATTAGGAATCCATGAACAATCCCATCAGGGAGGCAAACTACAGTTAATATAGGAAAGTAGGCATAGCTGTCCAGTAATGAAACAGATACCCTCACTGTTGGTAATGGAGCTCCTAGCCCAAGATATATTAACCAATATTATGAGATGGGGATGTTTTCTACTTTAGAATCACCAAAAAGGATACCTTAAAGGAGACTTCTGTTCCAAATAAGAGGATGACTTTTGAGAATTATAAGATCTCTTCCATCTCAGAGATTCTGCTCATTGTAAACTATTTTGTTTCACAATACCTCTCAAAAGGTCTGGAGTTCTTTTTAAAAAAAAATTATTGACTTCAGAGAGGAAAGGAGAAGGAGAGAGAGAAGGAGAGAGAAATAGAAACATCAATGATGAGAGAGAATCATTGACCTGCTACCTTTTACTCGTCTCCTACTGGGGATTGAGCCTTCAATCTGGGCATGTTCCCTGACTGGGAATTAAATCAGGACCTTCTGGTTCATAGGTCAACTCTCAACCACTGAGCCACACTGGCTGGACTAGGCCTGGAATTCTTGAGGGCCTACAGCACCAGATTAAAAAGATAAAGGCATTAAAAAAGATGAATACATAAAGTTCCTATTTATGCTTCAAACTGTGGCCAACTAGAAAACAAGTGTCATGCTTCTTGAGTAGAAGAATGTATATCTGTGCCTACACCCCCCTCTTCCAGACTGAGCCCAAGTATACTCATCTCCAGGATCATCCACAGGACCCACCCTACTTCTCCCCACCCTCATATAAGCCCAGAAGTATGGAGGAATAGGAACTTGAAAAGCAAATCTATTATAAATCTGTGACCCTCCTAATTATTGCATCTCTCCTCAGTTCCTGCTTCAGATCCACATTTCCAATTGGATACTATGTGGTTGGAAGATATCACGGTGATCCTGTGTGTTCTGACTGTCTTCATCACCATGATCATTTCCTTTATTTACTTTAGATTCAGAGGTAAATGGGATGGGAAGGGAGGTAACTCAGAAGGTAACATTCACCTGACTGACCTGCAGATGTCCCAAGAGGTGACCTTTTCAGTCCTTGTGCCTTAATAGCTGGAGGAAGAAAAAAAAATATGCCCTATGTAAGGGTTTCCTGATTGTAGACTTCTGGAGGCTCCTGGAGTTTCTGCTGGCGTTAGTGCTTCAGATTCCAATGCCAGTCTCAGTCTGACTTCATGATGTGACAACTCTCTGAGTAAACTTTGAAGGCCCCACTATTTTATCCAAAAACACTCACTAAAGCTTTCTGTATCCTGAGCTATTCATAAACCAGAGGTGCTTTCATCCATTTGGATTTCAAAGACAGAATTGAAAACTTAATATTATAGTTTCTCTTTCAGAAACTTTTAAGTGTCCACAGAAGCTGGACCAGAAACATTTCTGAACCTATGTTCACAGAGGGCACATAACTTTGAAACATCCCCTAACTAATGCCTAAAGATGAAAGTTCTGGCTTTATTGTGCTAATATAGGCTTCTTATGAAAATGAAGGAAATGTAGAATTAGTTACCAGGAAAGAAAAATGTAATATTTGATACTTGTGTTCCACCAGTGAAATCTACAATCTTAAGAAGCTTCATTTAAAAAGGTAGGCAAGGCTATGTAAATATATATTTTTGATTACCAGTAGATTCCCCCCTCCAATATATAGAATGCAGATCCATGGTGGTTATTATGAACAATACAGAATGTTGATGGTTTTAAAACTTGAGGTTTATTTTTTAAAGTATGTTTTTATTGATTTTATAGAGGAAGGGAGAGGGAGAGAGAGATAGAAACATCAATGATGAGAGAGAATCATTGATCAGCTGCCTCCTGCTCACACCCCCACTGGGGATCGAGCCCACAACCCAGGCATGTCCTCTGACCAAGAATTGAACCATAACCTCTTTGTTCATAGGTCCAGGCTCAACCACTGAGCACTGCTGGCTGGGCAAAACTTGAGGTTTTTAAACGACAACATCACCTACCTATACACTAATGTTAAAGTACCTCATACTAACCAATTGTACCACCAGAGACCTCCCCCTACAGGCCCTCCTAATTCTGGTCTAAGTTAAAATTTCAGTTATAAATTTTGACCTTATAATTTATTTTTACTTAAGCAAAAAAGGCTCATACCCTAGAACCACGAAGAATGGGTACTTCTTTTTTCATCTTTGCATCCATTGATTCTTTCCTTTCCCTGTGGAGAGTTGCCAGATGTTGAGGTGGTCAATTAGATTAACAAGCCAAACTAAAAGTAATAGTCAAAACTTTATCCACCTGTTATGGTATAAGAAGCCAAAAAGGAAAGTAGTGTTGGCTCCTCACTCTTCCATTTGCCCCATGGACCAGCACTGGACCAGGATCAGGTGGCATGCAGTGCTGGTGGGAAAATTGTGTCTCATTACAAAGGAGCCCTGAACAAAAGGCTTTGCAGTTTTTATGGAGTTGGAGTGGGGTGGGGGTAGGAAGAGAAAAGAGAGGCAGAAAGGACTGGGAATGGAAAATACTGAGTCGGAGTGAAGAATGTTGTAGTCAAGACAACCCCTCCCCCCAATAAAAAGGTTTCAGTAAGGGTGACTGGAAAGCATCTCAGCTGAGGCGCCCAATAAGGTCTCCAAAAGGTCTCCTGGGCTAGGAATACAGATTAGCATGCCCCCTCAGGGTGGGGGACTGAGTCCTTGACTGCAGCTCCTTCCAGAAACTGCAAGGCATTGACTGTGCATCAAGCCTGATGTGGAGAGGACAGCCTTCCCACACAGGGCCTGCCAGGCAAGGCCTTTGCAATTTCCTGTGATCGGACACAAGGGATCACACCGTCAGACTCCTCATTACTTCTGTAATGTTGAGAAACAGTCTGTTAGTTGAGATTAAACCAATGCAAGCGACAAGTATGTGCTTCCAACAATACAGATTTATGCTTCTCATTCCTAGTTTCCGCCACCAAGAGCAACTGCCCAATTATTATCCCTGCATCCATAGGCATGGATTAATGATGGGGAAGGTAGTAAGGAGCCTGTAGCCAATTTCTTCCACTGAGTCTGGTTTACTTATTAACCCAGTGGGATTAAAAGCAGGGTTAGATTCAAGGAGAAGTTTTACTGTCTCTCACAGTGGAGAAGAGTCTTGCTAAGAAACAAGTCCTATTTTAGGTTAATGTGCATTTCTTCTTCTTTTTTTTTTTCTTTTTCAAGAACCCTCGACACATAGGGATTTTTCCACAGAACTCAGAGATATGGATTTTGTCACATTTATTATGAAGGCCTCATAATCCTTTTTTCTTTTTCTTTTTTTTATGGAGGGTGTTTTTTGTTGATCCTCACCTGAGGATATTTTCCATTGACTTTTAGAGAGAGTGGAAGGGAGAGGGAGACAAAGAGAAACATTGATATGAGAGAGACATATCAATTGGTTGCCTCTCACACGTGCCCCCAACCAGGGCTGGGAATTGAGCCTGCAACTGAGGCATATGCCCTTGACTGTAGTTGAACCCGGGACCCTTCGGTCCGAGGGCCAATGCTCTCTCCACTGAGCCAAACCAGCTAGGGCTGTAAGTGCATTTCTTGATGCTGTGCCTCAGTATCCTATGAGACCAATAAAAAAGTTGCTTTACCAACTCAAGGATTTTATCAAGTACCCAGAATTCTAAAAAAAATAAAATAAAATAAGATCAAGACAATACATTAATTGATTTGGATTAGAGATTATACAATGCAGTGAACTGAAAAGACTCAATTTATTCTATTTATCATCATTTATACTCTACTAATATGTCTCCTATTGCTAATATTATAGAGTTTGATAGCAGCCACCTCATGATAGCCTACCTGTGGTCGGCAAACCATGGCTCGCGAGCCACATGCAGCTCTTTGTCCTCTTGAGTGTGACTCTTCCACAAAATACCACGTGCGGCGCGCACGTACAGTGCGATTGAAACTTTGTGGCCCATGCGCAGAAGTCGGTATTTTGTGGAAGAACCACACTCAAGGGGCCAAAGAGCCGCATGTGGCTCATGA
>NW_005370410.1:8954-26772 GCF_000412655.1 Myotis brandtii
TAAACTAAAAGCAGTTTATGGTGGGTAGTCATATCCTAGCTAGAAATCTTCTCTGACAAAGATCAATTTTCACCTTAATTAAGCCTGTCTATTGTCTTTTTGCATCTACGATAACATACCTTTGCATGTGAAAATAATTTCCTTTTTCTGTACCCCTCATGTTCGGGCACCACTCTGTAGAGACCACAAATCCCCTCACTGTTATTGAGTTAATTGTTGACTGTTAACTATCCTGTACCCACCGATGTAAAAGAAGTTGTATCTTTCATTTTACTGTCTATCCAGTCCCAGAGGTTTCCCACTTTTCTTTCTCCTGCTTTTCAAATCTATCACCAGTGGATTTTATGTAACCCACTCACATCTTCTCTTTTTATTGTAATGTATTAAGAAAGGTGAAAAACTGCCATTCTCTTGAGCATTTTCTCAATCCTTTGAGATTTTGCTTCCTGGAAATTGTTGATAGTTTGGCTCACAAAAATTCTCTAAAGGCTTGAATGTTTCTTACGTTGACAGTGGCCCTACAATTTTATATATAACCAAGTAATTGCCAGGTGGAGGGCAAATAAAATATATTCAAATTTGCATTTCATTTGTAGCTTTTGTACAAACAATGAATGAATTCAGAAAAGATGAAAATGTAATCAGAGGATAAAAAATTAAGGGAATAACTGGAATAAAATCAATAATCTACATGGTAAAATGGAAGTAACTCTGAAATTAGAAATAAATCTACATCAATAATTAAATGTCATGTCAAGCAGTAAACAATTAAAAGAAAACTACTCTCAAATTTATTATATTTACAAGAGACTTAACTAAAGCATAATGGCCGAGAAAAGTGAAAAATACAATGATACAAAGGCCAAAAACCATACAACGTCTACTAAAAATATATGTGGAAAGATATATTAAGATTGGGGGAAATATAATTAAAAAGAAATTAGTAGGGATAAAAAAGTCACTGACAAAATGAAGATAAGGACCATATACTGAAACGTTCTAAATATTAGTGTACAGTACATATACAATAATAAAATACTCTTAAATTTATAAAGAAAACACTTAAAGAAATGCAAGTACAATTCTATAAACATTGAAAAAGATTTTAATATGCTTCTGGCACCAGGAATTGGCAGATCAAACAATAGTACCTGCTTCATAGGTTCCTAATGATGACTACCTAATTTAATATTTATGTACCTCTTTTCTCAGGATATGGTGCTACAGAAATTTTATTTATAAAATAAAATAGTATGTGAAAAGATTCTTAAAAGTCATCATTCAGGGTAATAAAATCCAATGTAATGACACTTCATCTTACCACTGACAGACTAGTAAACATTTAAAAGAATCAAATTTTGGTGATTATTTGTGGAAATGGGAAATCATACATTCCTGCTTTGAAAATATATTAGTAAAAAACATTGAGAGCAATAATAGTCAACAATTTAAAAATTATTATAACATAAAAAATGAATTAAATTTTTATATTTCCATTTGTTGTGGTTCTGAATGAAATTAGAAAGAGCAAGAGAAAGACAGAAAATGATATCCTTGTAATTAGCTAGTCTATACAGTAGGTCCTCGGGTTACGTCGGAGATCTGTTTCTATGGCACGATGTAACGCAATTTTCACTGTAAGTTGGAACCCACCTACCATAAGCACCTATGTCACTCACATGGAACACATACACAGCAGTAATGAAGTGAAACAGTAAAAAAAAAATTAAAAGAAAGATAGCAATTCCTGACCTTTACTTGTAGTAACTAATAAAAAAACATAAAGCAAATATGTACATATGTCGAAATGACAGAACTTTTTTTTTATATAAATAAATGGGAGATGGTGACATAACCATAAAACGATGTACGTTGAGTCTGATGTAACCCGAGGACTGCCTGTATGTATAAAAGCCTAAGCCACTGAATGACCAAACAACTGGTTTACCGGTCGCTATGATGCACATTGACCACCAGGGAGCAGACGCTCAATGCAGGAGCTGCCCCCTGGTGATCCAATGTGCTCCAGAGACTGCAGAAGAGCAGCAGTGAGCCTACCGAGCGGTGGCAGCAGCAAGTGCAGTGGGGCAGGGATGAGCAGGAGTGGCAGGCAGCAGCAGCAGGAGGCGTTGGACTGCTGGTTTCAGCTGGATCCCTGCAGGCTATTCTGAGGGACCCCACTGGTGCACAAATTCATGCACTGGGCCTCAACCCAGCATGTGAAATCGCACAAGACTTAGACACACCGCACTGTGAGACCCCAACACGCTGTGCCGTGGGACTCATCAATGCACCTCCTGGTGACTGGCATTACGGTGTTACAGTCACTGGCTTTTTATAATATAGACTAGAGGCCTGGTGCACAAACTTCATGCACAGGGGAGGGAGGGTAGAAGGCAGGGGGGAAGCGGGGGGAGGTCCCTCAGCCCGACCTACACCCTCTCCAACCAATTCAGGAGCCCTCAGGGGACATGCTACTGACAGCTTGGGCCCACTCCCCATTGTTCTCTGCTTTCTGCGGGGCCTGCCTGCTCCACACCACCGGGATGGGCAAGCAGGCCCTGCTGGGTGTTGCCTGCAGGCCCGCTTGCCTGCTCGCCGGTCGTTGCCACCGCCTAGCAGGCCCTGCTGGGTGCTGCCTAAGGGCTGCTTGCCTGCTCACGGTTTGCCACCGCCACCTCCCAGCAGGCACTGCTGGGTGCTGCCTGCAGGTTGCTGCTGCAACTGCCCAGCAGGCTCTGCTGGGTGCTGCCTGCGGCTGGATAGGCTGCTCCCCAGTCTCTGCTGCGACTGCCCAGCAGGCCCTGCTGGGTGCTGTCTGTGGGCCCCTCTTGCCTGCTTGTAGGTCGCCATGGTGACTGCCCAGCAGGCCCTGCTGGGTGCTGCCTGCGGGCCCCCATTGCCTGCTCCGGGGTCTCTGCCACGGCGACCACCCAGAACGCCCTGCTGGATGCTGTCTGCAGGTCACTGCCGCCACCACCCAGCAGGCCCTGATGGGTGCTGCCTTTGGCCCTGCTTGTCTGCTAGGCTCACGTTGCCGGGGTGACACCGCCAGTGTCCTGCCCAGCCTCTATGGGCGCCGCCATCTTTGTCGTGGAGTGACAGTTAATTTGCATATTACTCTTTTATTAGATAGGACTACAGGCCCAGTGCACAAAATTCGTGCATGGGGGGGTGTCCCTCAGCCCGGCCTACACCCTCTCCAATCTGGGACACCTTGGGGGATGTCAGACTGCCAGTTTAAACCGGCAGTTGGACACCCCTCTCACAATCCAGGACTGCTGGCTCCTAACCACTCGCCTGCCTGCCTGTCTGAATTCCCCTAACCATTTCTGCCTGCCAGCCTGATCACCCCCTAACTGCTCCCCTGCCAGCCTGATTGATGCCTAACTGCTCCCTTGCCAGCCTGATGGGCCCAACTGCCCTCCCCTGCCAGCCTGATCTTGCCCCCAACTGCCCTCCCTTGCAGGCCTGGTCACCCCCAACTGCCCTTCCCTACCAGCCATCTTGTAGTGGCCATCTTGTGGTGGCCATCTTTGTGGTGGCCATCTTTGTGGTGGCCATCTTGTGGTGGTCATCTTGTGATGACGTGAGGGCATAGCGCATGAGGGCATGAGGACCACCTAGGCTTTTATTAATATAGATAGGAAAAGATCAAAAGGGGGACAGACTTTTTAGGCATATCATCTGGGCAGCTTCACCAAGAAGCTGTAATTTCACACTCCCCAGGGTACCACCGGCCATTCCCTGCAGGTCACTGATGGAAGGGGTCCAACAAAGGGGAGATAGACACATACACAGTGAAGTTGGTATTTTCTGTCAATCAAACCTGGGAACAAAGATCTTTGGCCAGAGTGGGTGGAGCTAATGCATGCCCATGAAAATTTGGGGATACATAATCTCCCAAACAAAAAAAAAGCACTATTGGCTCTTGGCTCTCTCTTGGCTTATGGGGCTCTTGGCTTCTGACTTGTGGGGCTCTCTTATTCCTACTTTGTTGCATTTGCCTGTGTTTCCTTCATAGCCATGTGGCCCTGTGGACCCCATATGCCAGTGGTTCTCAACCTTGGCTGCACATTAGAATCACCTGGGAATCTTTTTAAAATCCTTATTTCTGGGCCTCAATCAGGATTTTAAAAAGATTCCCAGGTGATTCTAATGTGCAGCCAAGGTTGAGAACCACTGGCATATGGGGTCCACAGGGCCACATGGCTATGAAGGAAACACAGGCAAATGCAACAAAGTAGGAATAAGAGAGCCCCACACAGGAGCTCTGGACACTGCCTCTGATTTTAGACCTGCTAAAGACAAAATGGGACTTCTTCCTTGAGAGGCCTGAGGGAAATGGGACCTTGGAAACTCAGGGGTTTGATTCCACAGAAGTAACGCTTTCTACAGTATCTCATCCTCCCATGGGAGTCTCAGGAAATTTGTTTTCTTGGGATACTGAATGAAGCCCACTTCCACGAGCAACAGGTGGAGATGAGGAGGACCTCTCCCCACCAATAACAAGAAAAATTATTTTTCAAGGTGGAAATAAAATTTAGTAAATAAATAAATTTCCTTTGAATACCATGAATATATCTTAAGCAGATGCCATAGTCCAACCAGACTGCTATAACAAAATGCTGTAGACCAGGTACTTATAAACAACAGAAATTTGTTTCTCCCAGTTCTGGAGGCTGGGAAATTCAAGATCAAGGATCCAATAAATTGAGTGTCTGCTGAGGGCCCACTTTCTAGTTTATGGACACTTGTCTTTTTGCTGTATCCTCACATGATGGAATAGCTGAGGGAGCTCTGTGGAGCTTCTTTGATAAGGGCATGATACTATTCATGAAGGCTTCACTAACATGACCTATTCATACCCTAAAATCCCACCTCCAAATACAATTACATTGGAACCTGGTTTCAACAGTTGAATTTTGGGGCAGGGGGAAACAAACATTCAGTCTGTAGGAATAGATAATTTTAAAACATGAGTACACCTTAGAAAGAATAATTCAAGATTAGTAATAGTGATATAAATTTTAAGTAAAATAAAGTAATGATATATGAAATATATACCTATAAATACATGCACACGCATAATATTTACAAAAACACAAACTGCACACCAAATTCCAGATAGTTGTTTCTGGTAAATAAATAACAAATATTTATTGAATATTTGGCTGTATTGGCAAATAATTTAATACTTTAAACAAAGAAATATACAGCAAATTATAACCTGTGCAAAATTTAGTTTATTGTTAGTTTTAGATTACAAATTGGAGAGAATTTGTTCAAGAAAATTTACTGAATTTGTGGCATTTTAGTCAAGGGATGCTCTCAGCTCCCACATTAGATTATCAGGGAGATAGGCTTTCTGAAAAACTAGAAAACTTGAAGCAGAAATACTGGCTTACAAAAATTCAGGCATTGACTGCACTTTTCACATGAGGGTAAAGGTATAACCTTGTTTTTAATTTGATTCAAGAGCCAGGAAATCATGGTATTTGTAAATACCTTCTTAAACTAAAGTAAAATCTCTTCTCTCAGATTGTGATATAATCATCTTTATTTAACTTACATTTTTAAGGCTATTGTCACCTAAACAAAACCCTAACTGGAACTTATTTCCTTCCAAAGTATCAAATAGGTTATTTCATCGTTTCAAACCCTTTGCATTATATGTTGAAAAATCAGTGATCTGTCTTATTATTGCTTCTGTGAAGACAGTGTATCTTTATTAGATTGCTTTAAACATTTTGCTTCAATTTTGTTTTCATAGTCTGTTTATGATGTGCTTGATATGGTTTAATTTATATTTATCCTGCTTGAGTTTCACATTCCTCATTTAATACATGAATTTAAAAATAAAATTCCAACCATTATTTCTTAAAATACTTCTTCTGCATTATGCTCTTTTGGTTTTGGGTGTCTGGTTACATGTATGTTAGATCTTTTCATTGTTTCCCTTATCTCCCAATGCTTTTTTTGCTGTATATTCTATTCTTTCTTCTTTTTGTTCTTCAGTTTGGATATATTCAACTATAGAGTCTTTCAGTTCACAAATCCCTGCCTAAAATGCTGCTAAACTCTTCTGATGCGCTTTTTTAAAATTCAGAAGTTATATTTTATTCTTCTAGAAATCCCAAGTATTTTTCTTAGATTCCACTTTTATGGTAATGTTATGTAACTCTTCCTCACATGCTTGAACAAATCAATTATAGTTAGTTAAAACTTATCAGCTAATTTTACTATTTTAATTGACTATGTGACTGTTAGGTCTGTTTCTATTGTCTGTTTTTTCTCTTATTTTATGTTCAGATGATTTTGTCCTTACTCAGATATGAAAATTTTGACTTAAGGACATTGCAATAGCTTTATAATGATTCAACTTGTCGAGGCTGAAATATACTTTCCAGAATGCCCTTTCTTTTCTGTTTCCATGTTAAATGGGTTACAAGGGAAATGTGCAGTTAGACCTTCAATTGCTCTACTTTCCCATGAATTATCCTAAATCTTCTCTGACTCCTAAGCCAAATGTGTGTGTAAACACTGTGATGAGGAGCCCTATGATTCTTCAACATAGTCTCTTCAACAAGGTCAGAAGCAATAATTCTGAAGTAGTCAGAAGCAATAAGAATAGATATTGGCTTCATTTCATCTTTGTGAGGATCTAGTTCATCTATGTGGGTTCCTCCCTATATATATATATGCTAATGAGGTCCATTCTACTCCCTCTTCCAGTATTAGTAAGGGAATTCAGGCTATTATTCTCAAGGTAACCACTGAGCTGAGATGCAGAATATAAAAGGGTAATTTAAAGTACTGCAAAGTTAACTGTTCTTATCTAAATTCAGATTTTTTTTCTGATTGTTTCCATGGTTATTGCAAGCTTTTGGTTAGTTTCCAGAGTTCTGATACTCTTGTATTGCAAATCAGCGAGCTGGACAAGACGCCTAATGAGCCAATTAGTTAGGAGTCATCTTTATTGCATGTAGGTTCAGAGCAGATTACCTCTGTCAAATTCTGAACACCATATACAGGAAGTTTCCCTTATTTTATACTTTTCGAGCCTCTTTGTTTGCAGGTATTACAAAGGGCTCTGTGTGGGTTATTGTTACAGACAGTTGTAACCTTGAATACAAAATGAGTTTGTACTTGGCATAAGAATATGGGAATTATCTATTACATTGGATGGCTAGCTTGCAAGGTCAGACAGTTAAGTTTATCTTTTTCTATTATTTGAACTAAAAAAAGGTCATTTTATAGAATAACAGACTGTCTTAAAGTGACAGAGTTTGTGACAGAGTTTACAATGACAGTTTACAGGACTAGGGACTATCTAACAATAGCAGAGAGTTTCAAACAGCAGTTTCATACAGGATGGAGGTTACTATGCTTCAATACAAGTTGATTTATGACATATTTTTCCAGTTTACTTCTTGTTTTATAGAGAAAATGCATCAGTCAGCTTGGGATGCCATAACAAAATACCATAGACTAGGTGACTTAAATAAGCAACATTTATTTTCTCAAAGTTCTAGAAGCCAAGAGTTCAAGATCAATTTGTAGTAAGGCACCTCTTCCTGGCTTGTAGGTAACCATAATCTCACTGTGTGCTCTCATGACCTCTTCTTTGTGGAGAGAGAGAGAGAGAGAGAGAGAGAGAGAGAGAGAGAGAGAGAGAGAGAGAGAGAGAGAGAGAGAGAGAGAGAAGCAAATTTCCTTGTCTCTTCTTATATTAAGGTTAATCCTATTGAAATATACTGAACCAGCACCTCAAACTCCACAACTTATTTAACTCTGTCATTCAGTGAACTATCTATTAGGGTGTTCCTAGTTTTGATACAACCATACAGAGCTCACAGTGAACCTTTTCAAATTACCAAGAACTTAGGAGAGAAGCAAGACTGCTTAAAAACAAGCCAATCTTACAAAAACTCTATTTCTTAGCTTTACTCGGAGTCCCCCTAGTGTATTTTCTCTTCTTTTCTAAGCCCCAAAAGTTAACTATCTTAAATGGCCAATTTAAGCTCCACATTCTCAAAAAATCTTTCTTTGAGGTGTTAGGTTCACATCAACCTTTTCCTTCTCTGATATTTTGGATTAAGGTACAACAGTTCATTCTCTTAAAGTCTTATGTAGACACTTACAATTGCTTTGGATTATTTTGCACTGAGATAGACAATTGCAACATGGTTAAATGTATTGCTTTCCCCTATACTTTATACTGCGTTATATATGTAGTCATCACAGAAATACAAATTAAAACCCCAATAAGATAGCACTGCATGCCAACCAGAATGACTAAAATTTAAAACACTGATACCTATTATTATTATGTACCAGCAATTACATTTTCTGTATAATTACTAGTATTAATGTAGTTATACAGCTATTATTTTCTAGGTATATATTTCTCCATCCCTTTACATTGAAACTGCTTTTATCATTAAGTTTTAAGCATATATATTAGTCAGAGATCTCCAGAAAAATATACCAAATAGAAAATTTATTATAGAAATTGGTGCATGTAGTTTAGAAGAACTAAACAATCCCATGATCTTCCATTTTATAGCTAGAAAACCAGGAAAGCTGGTGGTATAATTCAGCACAAGTCTGAAGGCCTGAGGACAAGGGGAGCCAATGGTATAACCCCCAGGTCAAGGTTAATGGCCTGAGAACCAGGAGCTCTGATACCCAAGGGAAGAAGAATATGGATATCCCAACCCAAAAGGGAAAATAAATTTGCTCTTTCTCCACTTTTTTGTTCTATTTGGGCCCTCATTGGATTAGATGTTGCCTGCCCATATTGGTGAGAGCCATCTGTTTTACTCAGTCTACTGATTAAAATGCTAATCTGTTCCAATAACATGCTCATAGACACAAGTTGATGCATGAAATTTTGTTATTTACAGTTCTTTTTTCAAAAAATAATTTATTGGAGTTATGTTGATTAATAAAATTATATAGATTTCAGGTGTACATTTCTATAATACATCATCTATATATTGTATTGTGTGTTCACCACCATAAGTCAAGTCTTCTTCCATGACCATTTATTCCCCCAATATCCTTTTTTTTCTTCCCCCACCCCCCTTTTCCTCTGGTAATCACCATAACTATATAGGTTTCAGGTGTACATTTCTAAAATACATAATCTATATTTTGTATTGTGTGCTCACCACCCCAAGTCAAGAATCCTTCCATCACCATTTATCCCCCCTATATCCTTTTTTTCCCCTCCCACCCCGCTTCCCTTCTGGTAATCACTGTACTGTGGTCTGTGTATGAGTTGGTTTCTTTTTGTTGTTGTTTCATCCCTTCACCTTTTTCACTCAGTTCTGCAACATCCCTCCCCTTTGACAGCTGTCAATATGTTCTCTATGTATGAGTAAGTTGACACATAAAATTAACACATAACCATCACAGCCTATGTCATGAATCAAAAATATTTTATTTTGTAATTTTATCCAATTTTAGTCTCAGTTTAAAAATTGAGATTTAAGTTTATTTATACAGCTGATTATGGTACATTGGAATTATTACAGGAAAATATTTAGATCTTATGGTACATTTATTTGTTTCTTAGCTTTTCACTTTTTCTACATATAGATATTCTGTTGCTTGAGATCTTAATTGTGGTGTGATTACATTTGGTGTAGGTAATTTCTCATGTAAATTTGCAAGGAAAATACGTATGCAATAAATATACTGAAAGACTACAAAATATCTATGAAATTTTTTATTTTGCTCTCACACATTGGTAATTATTTGGCTCTGTACAAAAGTACAGGTCCTTGGCCCAAAATGTCTTTTACTCAAAGTTTTCATCACTGGTTCTATTGTTCTCAAGTGTCCTGTGTTTCAGATGAGTAGGCAGATGTCCATTCTTGTGAAATATCTAGTAGGGAAGCAGTAACTGTTGTTATTGGAGGTACATAAGTCAAAGTATAGTTAAACTTAAGATATAGGGAGAAGTGCAGATCAGAGGCCATGATGGTATTCATTGACATTCACAGAACAATGAAAATCAAGATCATTTTGTAGGGTTAAATTCTATAGCAGAAACCAGTATCAGCAATAATTTTCATGTAAGTTACATGTGTCATTCAAGAACATTGAGTGGATGAAGAGAAATATACAGAGAAGCAAAAATATTGGCTTAAATATTACACAAGTCACAAAATTTGAGTGCTGCCTACTACAAACAAGCCTGGAGTCTATCATTTAGCTAAGAGAGTGGAGTCCCTCCCAAGACAGATGTAGTTCAAATCCACATTGGGATAGTTAGAATACATTTTTTAAGGGAGCTAAATGATATGGTTTGGAAATGAAATGTTAACTCACATATCATGGCTATGACTCATTGCTTTGGCATTGTAATTCTAGAAAAGGAAGCCTGACACCTTTGCAATTGCTTGACTTAGATAGAAACAAGCCAGGACAAGACACATACTTTGGTTCCTTTCATAAAATAACCCTCCCCCCACCCCTATTGAAGGGCTTAGAGCAGTAGTGGGTATTTGGACACCACCAAATTATGACCAACTGGAAATTATCTAATGCTTTCTCAGACAGAAGGGAAAGCCCTGAGCAGTGGCAAGAAGGAGAGGAAATGAGCCTGTGTTAGAATGAGTACAGCCCTTCTCTGGCTTTTATGCTGTTACTTCTGCTCTTTTCTGTTGGCATGGGACTCTTACACGGAAATTGCTCATTGTCTGGATGGTATGCTACCTCTCCCTGTACTTGTGCCTTCATTACCATCTCTGGCAGGAAGCAGAGCCTAAATATAAACCTCTCTTGGGGCAAACACACATTTGTCCGACCTTTCATGCCCTTGTCCTAATTTCCTTTCTGATAGCTTGCCCTATTTGTGTGAGCCATCCTTCACAGTGGAATGGTCAAGTCAAAGGGAAAGTCTTTGTTGAGCTTACAGATCTAAGTTTTTTGGTGCCATTTTAGTTTATGGTCTGAGGCTTAACTTAAATTTAAATAGCAGTAGGACCAATCTACACTTACTGAAGTTTAATTCCTTTTTAGAGAAAGTTTTTAATACTAAGGAGTGGCAATTTCCCTAGCCATGTCTATGTTTATCATTTACCTTGGGATATTGTAGGTGTAATACAGTGGGGCCTTGACTTACGAGTGTCCCGAGATATTAGCCGTCTCTCGGCCAATTTTTTGCTTTGAGTTTCGAGCTAAAATTCGGGTTACGAGCCAGCTTCAGATACCCCACTGCTAGTTGGCGCAGGGAACGTCACAGTGAACGCCACAACATCAGCCCAGCATCACGTGTATCACTCGTTCACTTTTTGATTTGACATATGATGAGTATGAGTTACAAGCTCCGTCACGGAATGAATTAAACTCGTAAGTCAAGGCCCCACTGTACGTGGATAGTAAATAATAAGATGATGGCATTCAGATTCTGTAACTTCCCAAATGTCTTTACCTTTTTCTATTCCCAATACTAGAATGGGGAGAAATGCTTACAAAAAAGACTAAAATTTAGGGATCTAAGACCCACGTTGTAGGAAAAAAACCTCTAGAACTAAATACCAAACTTAAGCAAAATGAGAAAAGTTGCAATCAGTGGGATTTTTCTCAAAGTTTTATTCACAGGCCTGGAAGGGCAGAGTATGCAGCTTAGATATGGTCTCTATTCTTTCTCACTATGTGACCCCCAGGTCCCTGAATGGACTACATTGATTTACTAGTCTGAGACAAGAAAAAGGATTAAATAATTAATTAGGATTTGGAGCCACAGCATTCAAAAAAGTATAAAATAAGTCTGCATTGGTTGCTCTGGCTCTTAGCCTATTACATCTGCTCTTTCTTTTCGCTTTTATTGACTTTTACATGGGAATTGCTTATGATATAGATAGTATGGTACCCCTCCCTATACATGTGCCTTCATTACCATATCTTTAGTTGAAGGAAGAGTTCCATCGAAATGTCAAAGGGAACCTCCCTTGTGAATCTGCAGCAAATTTTCAACAATTAATTGGTCACCAGCTAGGCATGGTTGGGCTGAGGTCTTTCTCTGGTGCTGCCCAGTCTGTGATGTAAATGGTAAAGTCCCCATTCCCACACGAATGTGTTCTATCAGTGAAGGAGGATTTGGTAATGTAATGGGATGAGCATTTAGCAAGGCATGAGGTAATTGCTAATGTTCCCATTCTGCTTGCTGATGTCGAAGAAAAATGTGGATAACCCAAGGTACCATTTTTTTCTAGAGCTTATTTGACCCTCTAACAGAAGTTTCAGAGTGCAGGTTAACTACACAAAGGATTCAGGTGGAGGTATAGGTGATAATATCATCAGAGCTCCCACCCTCACCATCTCACTTACTTTTCAGGGTATAAAGGAGCCAAAAAATGAGTAGGGTGAAAAATACCATCAGTGTACCCAGGATCAAAGACAAATCACACATCCAAGTACTATAAAATGGGGCTTGGCCATCCAAAACAGAGGCTGGGAAAGAGAGAAAAATTAAAAAAAACAATATATATATTTTAAACAAAACCAAATAGAGACTGGAAAATATGCACAAATAAAGAAAACATATCCCACTTAACAAGGGAAGGAGGAGCACTGACAAAGGAAAATCTGCCTTCTAGCCCTCATTTACTTGTGAGTGTTTTTCCTGGGCCTAATTTGGAATTGCAACTCCAGGCATTATGATGGGATAAGACTTGGTAGTTTAGATGAGCCAGAGGGTGCATGGAATTTGGGCTGAGCCATGAGTATACACCACAAGGTGTCTACTCATGTATCCAGAGGTAACTGAGAACACACTCTCATTTGTTTTCATATCCTTAGTTAGGAGCTGCAGAGGCAAAATGTTCTAGAAGCATCATAGAGATAATAAATTGGACCTCTGAGCATTTGGATAAAACAAAATTGTCTGTAATTACAGCTCAGTGATGGAAGACTAAATTTGAATATACAACATGTACTGGATATGATCATGGTATTGAAGGAGCTCAAATTGAATCCACTTAAGTAACAAATGGACAAACAAAGATAAAGGAGCCATGATACTAAATTCAAGACTGTAAAATGCTGTCATTGCAATGAGGCCCTAGAAGGACTAGACAGAAGTTAGACACAGCAGTTTTCACTTCATTATTGTAAAGCATGGTCATAAAATGTAAGTTCCAGAAGGTCAAGGCCTTTTAATTTTTTGTTCATTGTGAATCCCCAGTATTTAGAAATGTGCCTGGCACATAGTAAACCCTTATTAAATATCTGTTAAATGAATTAGAGTTATAAAGACAACATTCATCAGAAACAAGTTTAGATGTTTCAATTAAGAGATATAATCTTATAAAATACTCATTTATATTTCAAAAATTGAAAGAGACAATCCAGAAAATATCTGCAGGCCAGAAAAAAAATTTTAAGTAACATGAGAAATAGCACATGTGAAAAAGTCTGGCATGCATGAAAGAATAAAGATTTTAAAAATTGTAAATATATCATTATATATATGTACCATGTCTTCATTCAGTTATCTAAGTGAAACTCCATATTTTTACACATACTATTCCTTCTATTTAAAATATTTAGCAAATAATATTCTCAACCTGAAAATCTCTATTTACCTTTAAAGATACAGATTTCATGCCATCTCTTCTAAGAAGCTACATTCTGCTTCCATCTATTTCAACATCCTTTTTTAAATAATATAAGTTGGATTGTTTTGTCTTCCAACAAGTCTATTCTCCCAATGATTGTGAATTCCAAAAGGACATTTGATGACTCCATAGGTCACAGAGCTTCATGATCTCTTTCCAAAAGAAACAATCCTTGTGTGCTGAGCAAGTGAGAGAAGAGAGAACTGCATGCACACAGCTGCTGTGTGCTTTACATACACTGACTATTCAGCCTTCACAAAATGTGAAGTGCATAGTAGTCTCATTTTACAGATGAAGAAACTACATCTTGTGCTTTACCCAAAACACAGAATTCTCCAATTTTTTATTTGTTTTCAAAAATTTGATTTTTTAAAAATAGATTTTTGTTGATTTGGGGGAGGAAGGGAGGGAGAGAGAGGAGGAGACATCAATGATGAGAGAGAATCATTAATCTCTGCCCATGACAGGGAGTTGAACTGTGACCTCCTGATTTATGGGTAGATGCTCAGCCACTGAGTCATACTGGCCAGGCCAAAACATTTGATTTTTTAACTGTAATGATTAAACTAATGAAGTAAATTTTATTATTGTAAATGTCAATTATAAATAAAGAGTATTGACATTAAAACTGATTTATTTTTATCATAAGCAATTTCATCAAAAGTATTTCAAGCAAATCATTTTGTGTGATATGATGTATTTTTAAATAACTTTCTTATATATTTATTGCCCAAGTGATATAACTATGACATTTTGTTAGTTTATCATTCTTTGATATGCTATAGATGTTGGGAGATTTTAGTAGAATATTCCAGCTACCTATTTGATAGTGAGAAGTGAAAAGTGGAATGAGATTCAGGTATATGTCATGCTTACTACTAGGGAGATTTGAAACATTGATGGGGAAAAGGGTAAATAATTCTTGTAAAATAGCACATTTGAGGTTACAATTGAAAGTAACAAATTTGTGATGACACATTTCCTTCCCTGTTCCCTTAGAGTAGCAATAAAAAGAAGAACAAAAGTTATCTTATACTACATAGGTATCAACTGCAAGGGAATTCATTTTATGACACTGTTTTTGGAGAACAAAGGGAAATGGTAAAATATTGCATAACCAAAATGAAGGTCAAAATCTTCAAGCACTCTGTTGATATAATACAGCAAGGTATGAAGAGACTTAAAAAAAAAAAAGCCAAAGAAAAACTGTTCGGTTAGCAAACATTGTAATCCAGATTTCTATTCCTTAGTGGAAAAAATATCCTTGTAAAATATTAAGATCATGATATAATCAAGCTAAATCATCACCTTCTCCCAGTTGCTTTTGTGTAATTGCTAATCTATAGACTGTAGAATATTTGGGTATTGTTACCTTGGTATATGTGCAAAGTTTATTTTTATGAAACAGAAATACTCAAATCAGTTCATAAGATATATGCACAATCTATATATATAAAGAGCCAGGGTCTGTAACATCCAAAACGACTGAAGGGACGACCAAATGCCAGGCTGTGCGCACAGCAGGCTCGGGTGGGCAGGGACTGTCGAGCGGGCTGAACTGCTGACCTCTCGGAGAGAGAGAGAGGTAGGGCTGATCAGCAGCTGCCCCAGGCTGCTGGGAGGCATGGAGACCCTGCTTCTCTCTTTGAGCCTTGCCAGAAGCCGTGCCTCTCTCTCTCTCTGGGCCTCACCAGCAGCCTGGGGCAGCTGCTGATCAGCCCTACCTCTCTCTCTCTCCGAGAGGTCAGCAGTTCAGCCCGCTCGACAGTCCCTGCCCACCCGAGCCTGCTGTGCGCACAGCCTGGCATTTGGTCGTCCCTTCAGTCGTTTTGGATGTTACAGACCCTGGCTCTTTATATATATAGATTGTGCATATATCTTATGAACTGATTTGAGTATTTCTGTTTCATAAAAATAAACTTTGCACATATACCAAGGTAACAATACCCAAATATTCTACAGTCTATAGATTAGCAATTACACAAAAGCAACTGGGAGAAGGTGATGATTTAGCTTGATTATATCATGATCTTAATATTTTACAAGGATATTTTTTCCACTAAGGAATAGAAATCTGGATTACAATGTTTGCTAACCGAACAGTTTTTCTTTGGCTTTTTTTTTTTTAAGTCTCTTCATACCTTGCTGTATTATATCAACAGAGTGCTTGAAGATTTTGACCTTCATTTTGGTTATGCAATATTTTACCATTTCCCTTTGTTCTCCAAAAACAGTGTCATAAAATGAATTCCCTTGCAGTTGATACCTATGTAGTATAAGATAACTTTTGTTCTTCTTTTTATTGCTACTCTAAGGGAACAGGGAAGGAAATGTGTCATCACAAATTTGTTACTTTCAATTGTAACCTCAAATGTGCTATTTTACAAGAATTATTTACCCTTTTCCCCATCAATGTTTCAAATCTCCCTAGTAGTAAGCATGACATATACCTGAATCTCATTCCACTTTTCACTTCTCACTATCAAATAGGTAGCTGGAATATTCTACTAAAATCTCCCAACATCTATAGCATATCAAAGAATGATAAACTAACAAAATGTCATAGTTATATCACTTGGGCAATAAATATATAAGAAAGTTATTTAAAAATACATCATATCACACAAAATGATTTGCTTGAAATACTTTTGATGAAATTGCTTATGATAAAAATAAATCAGTTTTAATGTCAATACTCTATTTATAATTGACATTTGCAATAATAAAATTTTATTTCATCAATTTAATCATTACAATTAAAAAATCAAATATTTTGGCCCCGTTAGCATGACTCAGTGGCTGATCATCTATCCATGAACCAGGAGGTCACAGTTCGACTCCCAGTCAGAGCACACTCCTGGACCATGGGCAGAGATCAATGATTCTATCTCATCATTGATGTCTTCTCCTCTCTCTCCCTCTCCCTTCCTCCCCCAAATTAACAAAAATCCATTTTTAAAAAATCAAATGTTTTGAAAACAAATAAAAATTTGGAGAATTCTGTGTTTTGGGTAAAGCACAAGATGTAGTTTCTTCATCTGTAAAATGGGACTACTATGCACTTCACATTTTGTGAAGGCTGAATAGTCAGTGTATGTAAAGCACACAGCAGCTGTGTGCATGCAGTTCTCTCTTCTCTCACTTGCTCAGCACACAAGGATTGTTTCTTTTGGAAAGAGATCATGAAGCTCTGTGACCTATGGAGTCATCAAATGTCCTTTTGGAATTCACAATCATTGGGAGAATAGACTTGTTGGAAGACAAAACAATCCAACTTATATTATTTAAAAAAGGATGTTGAAATAGATGGAAGCAGAATGTAGCTTCTTAGAAGAGATGGCATGAAATCTGTATCTTTAAAGGTAAATAGAGATTTTCAGGTTGAGAATATTATTTGCTAAATATTTTAAATAGAAGGAATAGTATGTGTAAAAATATGGAGTTTCACTTAGATAACTGAATGAAGACATGGTACATATATATAATGGAATACTACTCAGCCATAAGAAAGGATGAAATCCAAGGACTTTTTTTTTAACTTCCAAGAATATTTAAGTTATTAATTCACTTCAGATTTAGTAAGTTATGTTTATGCTTTAATGTTTCTCTTGCATAAAGCACATAATTCGATTTTAATTCTTTAATCTATCCTGTCTGAAAATTATTGTATTTAAATAGTTCATTATCCCTTTTGCTTATTAATATTTCAAAACTCTAACATTATTTTGTGCTTATTCATCCTTTCCATTCTATCTACACATTTCTATTCTTCTTTTGTTTTCATTTTGTTATGTATATTTAATAACTTCAGTTTCCTTTTTATAATTTTAATCATTCCATCTAATGATTCCATCTGTTTTCATTATTGAGTCTATTCTGTTTATAAGCTACTCAATCTGTTATAGCACCCTACATGGACGAAAAATCCACATTGCCATATTCTTCCTTTGTCCTTCCCTGTGTCCTGGGCCAAGTGATGGAACAACATGAAGAGAAATAGGTAACTGGGATTTTTTAAGAACTCAAAAGGAGAAGAATATCTAATAGATTTACCTAGATGATTACCATTTTTCTTTTTTTTAATTTTTTATTGATTAAGTCATTACATATGTGTCCTTATCCCCACATCCCCCCCCATCCTCCCACTCATGCATGCCCTCACCCCCCTGTTGTCTGTGTCCATT
>NW_005370411.1:0-11382 GCF_000412655.1 Myotis brandtii
CCAACTTCCCTCCCCTGCTGGCCTGGTTGCCCCCAACAGCCATCTCCTGCTGGCCATCTTGGGGTGGCCATCTTGTGACCACATGGGGCGGCCATCTTGTGTGAGGGCATGATGGTCAATTTGCATATTACCTCTTTATTTTATAGGATATGAGTGAAAGAAAATAAATTGCAGAGCCCTCCCACTGATTTGACTCCCAAATCTTACTTCCTGTTGCCCTTGGAGTTGGTTTCAGGAGTCTATTATCTGTAGGTCCTCAGTTAAGCACAGCAAACTGGTAGCGGACAGACTATCTCAAAGGTTAGTAAAAGATCAGTAAAGATTTATTTTGAGGCTATTAGGTCAGGAAATTGCTTTGAGCCATCACTATCTCAACAGAACAATTGGTGCATGTATTAGCCCTGCTAATCGTCCAAGGTCCATCCACCTTCCGAGTTCCTTGTTACACTTTCAGGATAGTGTTGACAATGGATGGCTTCCTGTAATACAATATATTCTAAAGGTTAAGTTTTATATAAATCAGTTCACGTATATATATGAAGGCTATTTGTAAATATATTTGTAGTAGTATAAATTTGGCAATAACTAAATGTCCACAATAGGATTCTGGTTATCAAAATTATGGAATATTAATACTATTAAAGTATATACATCCTTGTAGAATGATTATGTAGTTATATGTTCCTTGGTAGAGAAAAAAGTAGTTTAAGTATTTAGTTAAAATGAAGATATTAAGCAGACTATGCTGTGATGCCAATAGTATATCTAGATAAAATAATGGGAAGATATCTGAAATTATTTACACAAAATGATTGGAGTTCAACTTTGTATGGTTGGATTTAGGATGATGTTTTTTTCTTTCTCTTTTTGTTTTTCTTATTTGTACTTCCTATTTATTTTTAGTGTAATGAATATATCTTGGGTAAAAATTATGTAAGGTAAAGAGAAGAGTAAATATTCAAACAAAGCCAGATACTTGTTGCCTCATTTTTATGAATCCTAGCCTAGGGTGATGTTTTTTCTTTCTCTTTTTGTTTTCCTTATTTGTGCTTCTTGATTTATGTTTAGTGTAATGAATATATCTTGGGTAAAAATTATGTAAGGTAAAGAGAAGAGTAAATATTCAAACAAAGCCAGATACTTGTTGCCTCATTTTTATGAATCCTAGCCAGCTAAAGAAAGATGTGGCAACAAAAATTTTGGAGATTTTTTTGGTAAATTTTTATGTACACATTGAAAACCTTAATTTTACTCTGCTTTTTGGACTTCATTTAACTACATGATTAGCTAATACCTTAATTGGCAAAAACACTTTTCCTTCATTTTCTAGGAAAATTTTTCACCAAATATATTAATGAATAAAGGAATAGAACTCATCAAGACTGATCAGATAATCAACTAGGAAGAGTTTTCGAATACTTAGTAAGTGTTCATTACTTACCCATGTAAATATAACTTTTTCTTAAATCTGGGAGGAGGCACACCTGAGGTTGCCAAAAATTACTTGTGTTACTAAGAGTTTGGCAAAATACAGTATGAAAAGATGTCAAACTACTACTTCTCCCTAATAAGCATTCTGTTTTAAAGACAATATGGCCAGCAATGATTATTTTCCCTAAGTTGCACATTAGTGTGCATTAAATAATATAATTTCTTTCAATTGTGAAAATAATCTCTATGATTTAGGTGTAGTTTAGGAACATGCATAATTCTACAGAATAACCATATGTTTAAAGGACTTTTATTCAGATATATTGTCTCCTTTTCCTTAGATGACAGCAGCTATGTTCTGAAAACAGATAAGGTACCCACTCAGTGACACATATGAATAACTATAAAGATTTACAAAAGTATATAATTATTTAGTTAAATGCAATTTGCTTTTTCAGGGTCACTACCCACGTTCAGATGACATGTAACTGAAAATTTAATTGGTCTACTTCTGGTTATGATTTTGCACAGCCTGACAAGGAATGGGGAACCATGTTGCTGCTGAGAGACACTATGCTAAAAGTGATTATAGTTCTCAAATCAAATAATGAGAAATATGTCCAGAAAATGGACAGTATGGTTAAAATTGAGGTGGCCCCATCACTATATTTATGTCCAACCATCTGATTCTAGGTATCCCAACCCAATTATCCAACCTCTTGCATATATTTTTACCAATAAGGTTGGAATAATTTTTTAAAATATATGTATGAAGAGGAGGTACCCTAATAATTCCTTTGTCATTTATTCCTTTTAAAAATACAGTCAATATGGAGTGTTTAAAATTATAATATCTGTTTTTGCTTTAAACTTAGAAACTGCACCTGTGACTGTGATCTAGTTTGGGCAATTATGAGCTGGCTTGAGTCAGAAAGGTTAAGACAGATAAATACATTTTTGCAGCAAGTAGTATTACCCTAAAATGTAAAATGTATTACCCTAGCAAGAAGCAAGAAAAAGGCCGAATGACAAATAAAAAGTTCATGATTATGTGAACTATAACCCTTCACAGTCTGAAACTATGATGACAAGCTTTCATATCCCTAGGGCTTGTCTCACTCAAGGTGAAGATAATGAGCAGACAGATCAGAATTAGAGTTCAGCTAATTAGGTGACAACCATTTGACTAATTAGGGAGCATATCTGGAGGGCAATGGATATAGAGATGGGGAAAAAGGACAGGAGACTTTTTTAAGGTAAATTTATCATATAAAAATACATTCTCAAGAAAAACAAAACTATAAAATGCAGAATGCAGTGTAGAAGCAAAAACAATGTTTTAAAAAAATGAGTTTTTTAAGTAGCGATGCTAACCATTGGAATATCTTCAAATAGTAAGGAATGTGTGGTACAAATAGACAGGATATAGAAAAGATTTTAAAAAAAAACAAAACATTTCCCAATATAGTGAAGTCATGACAGGCAGCATAATGCAGTGGATAGTGCAAAATCTGAATGTTAAGAAATAAGTATACCATTATTCTAGGTTTTGCCACTAACTTATTCTGGAAATTTAGCCCAGAATTTCATCTTTTTGAGCCCCAAGTTCCTCCTCTACACCATAAGATGGTGGGAGTAGACCATTGCATGACCTCTGAGATTATTTTATTTATGGATGAGTGTTTTTGTCACTAAAATAAGAGCACTTTTCTGATTAAGCTAATACGAAGGTCACTTTTGAATTCATTGGAAAAAAGTACTTTTAAAGTTGAGTAATTATAAAATACAACTCAACATTAATATAATATGATCTTTATGTTTTATGTTAAATCTACAGCATGAGAAGAAAATTAACAATCAAGACAGCCATGAAAACAAGTACATTTTGGATAAGGCCATTGTAATGTCCCTTTAAAGTTTTAAATTTCATGTAGATCCTACATCTTCCAAGCAATACAGATGGAAATATGTATATTTTGTGTTTAAACTTTTAATAATTATAAAATGGAAGAGAATGACTAAAAACTAGGTCACAATCAACATATAATTGGTACACCACATATCTGTATGTCATATTAAAGATGAGTTGACAATTGTATTAAGACATAGAAGGCTTTCTTCTAAATTTCATAGCTTATCAAAAACCTTTAAAAATAGATTAATTGAGAGTAACCAATTTCTCAAGTTTTTAAGAGTAACTAACATTTAATGAATGATAGTCTACCCTGAAATATTTTATTAAAAAAACTTGTCATATACTTTTTCATAGGTGTAAAATGTAAAATTTATCATAGGTGTAAAGATGATACATTCCAACTAATGAAGTTTTACTGTTATATTTAAAGCCCAAATAATCAATTCAAATACAAGTTTCTTGTAAATATTTCCAATGTTATCTAAAGAGTCATAATTTCTATGCATCATTATTTTAAAAGTAGAAGCAGAAAATAATTCATTACACTTGAATATCTTAATGTTACATATGAGACAGTATTACATCATTTTTTTTGCTTCGAAAAAATAATCTAAGTAATATTCTAATTAATACAAATATTTGCTGTAAGAACAAGGTACCTATAGTACCCCAGCTTTGCATCATTCTTTTTTTTTTTGCTTCAAAAAAATAATCTAAGTAATATTCTAATTAATACAAATATTTGCTGTAAGAACAAGGTACCTATAGTACCCCAGCACCTTGTCTAATATTTTTCCCACCTTTCTCAGAAATTGCTGCATCATTCTTAACAGTTCAGTCTCTGGAGTCAGATGGCTGAGTTAAGCCTCAGCTCTAATATTCACTGCTATGTGATATTAGATTAATTATATAGCCTCTCTGCCTTAGTTTCCTCCAAATAAAATACCACATATCAGGTGGCTTAGGACAACAGAAATTCATTGTCGCATGATTCTGGAGACTGGAAATCGAAATCAAGGTGTCATTGGCAGGCCTCCCTCAGAAGGTACTAGGGAAGGGTCTGCTCCAGGCCTCTGTGGTAGCTTCTTGTAGCTCCTTGTCTTGGGGCAGACAACTCTAATCTCCACATGGCATTCACCCTGTGCGCATGTATGTCTCTTCACATGGCCTTTTTTTTTTTTAATCAAGGACACCACTCATATTGAACTAGGAGCCAAATCCTGCTCCAGAAAGATCTCATCCACTTTGTCAATTTACGTGTTAGCAAGCTGTTTGCAAAAAAAGGTCATAATCTGAAGTACTGAAGGTTAGAATTTTAACCTATAAATTTGGAGGAGGCACAATTCAACCCACAACAAACACATGGAGGTATTATAATCATAAAGTAGTGATATATAAATACATATATTTACATAGGAAAACAAGGGCAAACGGAAATCTCCCAACCATGAAAATACAGACAAGACTATACCTCCCATAGAGACTCAGAAATCAAATTTTATGGAATCCAAGCTAAAAACATGTTTCTTTTAATCTCTATGAAAAGTATCCTAAAATGCATTGCCACTATTTTTTTAAATTTTTTTTCTTTATTTTTTTTTTACCTATACTGAACCTCTTGTTGTCTTCCTACTTTTACTCTTCATTAGGTCTGATCAAATAATTGAACCGATACCCTCCCCCAGGAACTGGCTTTTCAGGCCATTTCACTATGGACATTCCCTTTGCTGTGACCACATTCCACTATCTCCCCTCCGGGTACGCACAAAGATTCTCTGCCCAGAAAAAGTCCGTCAAAAGTCCTTTAAAAGCCAAAAATCCTTTAAAAGCCGCAGACTTCCATCACTGGGTGCTGAAGCCATCCAGGCTCAGCCACCTGGTGTGCGGATGATCGAATAAATTCGTAATCCCTCACCATTCTGGCCTTGTGCGTTCTTCCTTTGGTGACCTAACATTCTTAACTACATAGAGTTTCTTATGAAATGCGTGGTTTTCCTCTGGGCAGGATGCAAAGGTGGTTTCCTTCCTGGGTCCTTGTCCAGGTGAATTCAAAGAATGAAGCCACGGACAAAAGGTGGTATAGGAAAAGGTGGCAACTTATTGGGAAATAAGCACAGACTCCCACTGGGGAGCGGGAGAGACCCACTAAGGCCCTCTTTCCTACACCAAGTCCCTCTTTCCTAAGGTTTATGAAGTTTGTGGTTCTTTGTGTCCTGATATCCCCTCCGATTGGTCACTATAGCAGCTTCAGAGCTCAAACCCCAAGTGGGGTACCCCTTTTTTTCTCCCCCTCCTGTGGTATAATTCTCTATTCCCTGTGAAAATCTGTTTTCCTCTTTCTCCCTTTTGTTTTTCTGTGAATGGGTATCTTCCTTTCCCTTTAGGCTGTGGCGCCTTTAGTTCTTGGTGAAAGTATGCCTTTTGGCAATTCCCGGGCCCCCAGCTTTGCAGTTCTCCCCCATGGACCCCCTAATTCCTAAACCTCCCTAACCCTGCCTATTTTACCCCTAAAAACTACTTTCACTTATGCAAAGAGCACTGAGAGTAATTTTTAAAAAAATAAAAATAAACCTAAATCAAATCATGACCATTTCACTACATAAATTCATGTAATGGTTTCTTGTCACACTCAGGTTTCCTACCATGTTCTACAGGCCCTACGTGAATGATCCTCATATTACATCTCCAAGTTTATCTCAGATTTTTACCAAACCCTGTTTGTTTGTTTTCAGAAGCAAAGCTTGTGTTGTATTAACGACTTCTGGATATTCACTTCCAGTTACAAGAGAGAAGTTACTTAGGCATTGACTCACTAAGGAAGTTGCAGAGATTCTGGAAAACTAGTGCAGTATTTGCAAATCAGAGATGCTTAGGGCCTTTTAGTGTAGTAGACAGTTTTATATACCCCAGTAATTTTCAGTAATTTTAAGGTAGTCTATTTAAAACAATAGAATAACATCCCTCATTATAATCCTCAAGCATCAAGATACGGGTTTCATTAGAAAATTCTTTCTATGAAGGCACAAAAAAGTACAATCAATTTCAAAATAATGCCTATGTTAAAATAAATGCTAACTTTTTTGCTTAAAAGAAAATGCTTTAGATACTTGTTACTCCATTCCTTGATTTTGTCAGTTTGCCATCAAAGTTGCTTTCTTAAATGCATTTTCCTCTAAAATAAATCATACATGTGTGACAGCTCAGATGATGAAATTTAGTGAGAATACGAATGTCAGGGAGAGAAAATCAAGATCCACCATTTGTAATTGAATGTAAAGAAAGTTTTTTTTCCAAGTCCTAAAAATATAATTAACATTTGATTTTATTTATTGTTTATAAAAGAATACACATCAAGGTAGCAATTAGTCTGGCAATATATAATAAACATAGATAACTAATTATGGTAATATAAACATAGAATTTTAAAGTACTAATTAACACCTGTGTGTAGGAAACATGATGAAGGACATAACTCCTGGTAATTGTTAGGTCAAGAGAGCCCAGGATCAGATGCATGCAGATGCCTGACAAGATAATGGACCCTCCCTGGAATTTCTAACAGATCAGCGTGCCAGACACAGATACCGGCTTCTCCCTGAATCCACAACGACCCCCACACAGACCCTGACTCCTTCCTGAATACCCTGCCGACCCGCTGTGGCAGAAATTTCCTCAGTTCATGTCCCCGCCCCTCACCCAACCGCAGTATAAAACAAAGCCCCCCCTCCCTGTGGGTGCGAATCCACTGGCCATCTTTGGGGTTCATAGGTCGCCTTGGGACGAGGAATAAAACCTTTCCTTTTCTTTCTTTTATGATTGACTCGACTCTCTTTACTTCCTACGCCGCCTCCTGAGCCACCTAACCTAACAGTAATGAGGAAAGATCTTACCTCAAGACTTTACTTTTACATCACATCCCACTGAGTTCCTAGAGTCAGAGCTTATCCCATACTATGCAAGTTTAAACAGAACGATGTTTGGTCCTATTGAAATTTCCTGGTCACTTTCCTACTCTATATACTGAGGACATTTCAAATTTGTAGCCAGAATCATATTGATTAAACTAGTTAACTTTCTATAAACCTAGCTTCAAAATTTCATAGAAATTTATGATAAAGAAAGTCACATTAACATTTGTTTTTCTTCTAATAAAGTTATATTAGTTTTATTTTGGAACATTTCTTATCTTTGAGATTATTCATTATTAAAGCATATTTTATTTTACACATTGCCAAGTAATGTCAAAATATGGCTTTATAAGGAATAGAGTCATTATAGCCTTGGTTTTAAAGAAACATCGATCTACTTATTTATTTATTTATTTTTTATTATTGATATTTGTAAGTTCTTGAAAAGCTACAAAGCTCTTGTCTTGCCAAATAGGTTCTGACAATGTAAAGATAAATCTAAACCAATTCATATTTCTATTCTTATTGGCACAGCAGAAATAGTAATATCCTGGGTTTTCCATTGAAGGAATCAGTTTTATGAATATATTTATGACCAGAAATTCTACTTCAGATTTTGTTTTCTCTTGGTCCTTCTCAGAAATCTTATTGAAATAGTATAGCAGTGGTCTTTATTTAGATTAAATTTGTCAGGGCATTGAAGCTTGAGAAAATTTTACAATCTTTTAAAATGAGATTCCTTCCTTTTTATTGAAAAGCCCCATGGGCAAATCATGAGCGACAAATAAAATTTTGTAAACTATTTCATTGATGGGTTTTTAATGACAAAGTTTGAAGGAAGTTAATCAGCATGTCTACTCAGTTTGTGAAAGTACAAGGGGAAGGGCAGAACAAGAGACAAACCCATAGAAGATAGTTCATTTTTCAGTCTTACTGACAAAATGAGAAATAAAGTGTAATTTTCTTAAAGGCATACAATACCCTCCTCACAGATATAAGTAGACAAGAGGTGGATTATAAAGTAAACTGAATTCTGAGGTGGCCTGTATGTAGCCTCCATAATTTCTTCACCAGTCCTGGAATCCTTATAAGAACTGGTACAGAACCCTTTGGTGAACAGTCATACCTACACTTTGCCAAATGCAATTTATCCACCTTTATATTTCCTTGCTTGATGAGGACTAGGAAAGTATAACTAAATAAAACTAATGCATAACATCAAAGTTTTTATAGATGAATGGCATTAAGGATTACCTTCTGAACTGGATGCTGCCATTTGGGAAAAAAAGAAAAGAAAATTTGGGCCTTAAGAATTGTCTTAGCTGAAACTTTTGCATAAAATATCCATGGATCAATCAGATTTAAACATTTCAGATAGGCAGCAAAATACTGTTATTGCTCATACACATTTCAAAGAAAAATCTATACTAATAAAAGAGTAATATGCTAATTAACCATGGATCAATCAGATTTAAACATTTCAGATAGGTAGCAAAATAGTGTTATTGCTCATACACATTTCAAAGAAAAATATTATATAATAATCCACCTATTCAGAACTAGAGTGCAGCTTCCTTCAACATTCATCCCTACCTAAGTGTGAAATTTAAGGAGAGGAATTCAGTTTCATCATTAGATTTAGTATGTTCTATAATTTAAATTAATCAGTTTTACTTCTAACATAGCAATTGATGACAGATGAACTCTGATTAGAATACAGTGTTTTTAGGAGACTACTTTACTATGGATAATCCACAGTGTGGATATTATAGTGGCACATACAAATTTTATTAAATACTGTTGTGTGACATTGACTACCTTAGGCAAAAGATCAACTTTAGTAAGTGAAAAAAATCATCCAAAGTTTTCTGTAAATGTGTTTATTATCAACTTTCGTTTAGAAGAAAAAAAGTAAAGGTCTAGTTTGCTATCAAGAGGCTGTTTTGTTTTCTGGGCAAATCACAAAAACCTCTTTATAAGCAAAAATTCTTATTTATAAAATGCAAGGGTTGTCTAGTTGAACTTTACAGTTATGCCAGTTACTAAGGACTCAAAGATAAATCAGATTTTTTCCTGATTCTATTCATAGCTGACAGAATGAAAGAGATGCAACTAATATTGCAGTCCATTTGTAGTCTAAGCTTAAAATATAAGCCAGGAGTTGTGAAATCAAAGAGGAAGATTTCCAATTTTGAAAGTCTGTATAAGAAAGTATAGAGTGCAGCATAAGTGCTTTCCAAATTTCAAAAAGTATTGATAATATTTTTGTCTCTGATGACAAATAGATTGCAAATTGGCTACACATTTCAGAACATATGCAATTAAAATTTGAAACAGCTCTTTTCAGCAATGGTCCTCTTATATATACACACTAATATTCTAGATATGATCATCATGCTATATCTTTATGGGCATATATAGATAGATAAATAGGTAGATGATAGATAGATAGATAGATAGATAGATAGATAGATAGATAGATGATAGATAGATATGGTACTATCTATTGAAGTAGTGATTTCTGTCTTAGTAGATATTTAACAATTACATTAGGGAGAGTTAAACCATTATGCAACTAGTTCATTAAAATGACTTCACTATTACCCTGGCCAGTGTGGCTCAGCTGGTTAAACATTGTCCCATGCTCCGAAGGCTCACAGGTTTGATTCCCAGTCAGAGCACATACCGATGTTGTGGGTTGATTCCTGGTTGGGGCTCCTATAGGAGGCAACCAATTGATGTTTCTCTCTCACATCAATGTTTCTCTCTCTCCTTTTCCCTCTCCCTTCCTGTCTCTCTAAAAACATCAATTAAAAAAAAAGACTTCATTATTGAGGAAAAGCATCATCAAGATTCTGGGTTTTGTCAAGCATTCCCACTTATTAAAATACAGAAAATGTGTTTATACTTTACAATAAAAAGTTATATATAAAAAAACAAAAAACAATGACAGTTAAATGAGTTGTTAAATGGTGGGCATGATTTGAACTTGTAGAAAGTAAGTGAAACATGATCCAAAAGGGCATTGTGAGTCGCAGCTGGCAACAGTGTGGGTGAATATAGAAAGCACTGATTTTGTACTGAGCCAGTGACTGTCAAGTATTATATCAGTGAATCTTTGAAACCTAGACATGATGCCCCCACAGAAATAATTTAGTAAGTTATAATTAAACATATTATAGCTGCAATTTTATATTATAGCTGAAATTTTAATTTTTAACTAAAAAAATATATCAAATAATGTATTTTAAGGCCTTCTTGATTCATAGCTTCTAACAAGTATTATAAGTATTTTTCTCCAGCATCACCAGCTCTAATAAGAAATTTAAATGTAGCCCTAACCGGTTTGGCTCAGTGGACAGAGCATCTGCCTGCGGACTGAAGGGTCCCAGATTCGATTCCGGTCAAGGGCATGTACCTTGGTTGCGGGCATATCCCCAGTAGGGGGTGTGCAGGAGACAGCTGATCTATGTTTCTCTCTCATCGATGTTTCTAACTCTCTATCCCTCTCCCTTCTTCTCTGTAAAAAATCAATAAAATATATTTTAAAAAAGAAATTTAAATGTAAGTAATTACCATAGTGGAAGGTTTTAGTTTGATGTGGTGAAAATGGTAGAACATGTAAACATTGGTGCTAATGCAACAGTTTTGATTAAAAATATTTTTAATTTTTACCTGTTTGGAAATACTGATAGGATATTATCCCAACTACTATCATGGTGATCCAGTGTATGGTCTCAGAAGCACCTATTTTTTTTCCTCTGGACAGAAAAAAAAAAGTGAATTGAATCTGAAGAACCAAGGATGCTCATCAGAATTACATTCTCAAGACTAGAAAGGCAAGCATTTTGATTCTAATTAATTATTGCATCTCTTCATCTTAAGTTTGTGCCTCTCATGTCAAGTGTATTTGAAATAACCTTTGATGAAAGAATGAAAAGATTTCCATGAGGATAATTCCTGAGGGATTCAGACCCTCAGAATAAGGTTACCTGCTGTTACCTGTTCAAATTGAACATGCACTGCTCTCTGCCTGTGTGCAAATGGGTGATATATATTTGGCAAGAAAAGCCTCATAAGACCATGAGAATCTAAACTCAAGCCCAAATACAGGAAGTTTATTGCAGT
>NW_005370411.1:12542-20739 GCF_000412655.1 Myotis brandtii
AAGTATTGCAAAGATAGATAGATGATAGATGATAGATAGATAGATAGATAGATAGATAGATAGATAGATAGATAGATTATAGCTACAAGAATGGATACGTAAGTATGAATGTATACAAGTAGAAGTGGAACTAAAGACAGAGAGGTGAGGAATGTAATAAAGAAAAATAGGGCAAGAGAAGGAAAGGCAAAGTTGCTACATCATCAGGGTTCTACTTCTATGATTTGTAGTATCAAAGTCTTAGCTATTAAGTCATATTTTGAATATGGGTCAATTTAACTTAGTAGTATTCTAATTTAAATGGATCCTCAAAATGAATTCTGCTCGTTTTCAGAGGACTTTTTTGTATGAGTTATGGTAGATATTTTATAGAGTTGTGTTTTTTTTATTTTTCTATTTATAATTATTGTTGAAAGTATTACGGATGTCCCATCTTTTTCCCCATTGACCCCCTCCACCCTGAAACTGCCCTCTCCCCAGGCCTTGACAACACTACTGTCTGCATCCATGGCTTATGCATATATCCATATGAGTTCCTTAGTTAATCTCTTCCCACCCACCCTCCCCTGCCTTCCCTCTGAGATTCATCAGTCTGTTCCATGTTCCATGTCTCTGGATCTATTTTGTTCATCTGTTTATTTTGTTCATTAGATTCCATCTATAAATGAAATTCTATATAATAAAAGGCTAATATGCAAATTTTCTCCTCGACTGGGAGTTCAACCAGAAGTTCAACCAAGGGGCAGTGCCAACCAGCCAACCGCCCACAGCCCCTCTCAGCTCTGATCAGGGCGGGCTGGCCAGACCCCACCATACATGAATTTGTGCACCAGGCCTCTAGTTATGTAATAATTGTCTTGCTCTGACTGGCTTATTTTACTTTGGAGTTATAATTTTTAATATTTATTTCTGAAAAAGGAAAAAAATTACTATGCTATTTTAACACTCCTCCATGAAAACAGGTGGATATAAAAGTTTTAAAGAAAAAAATTAAGAAAAAAAAAAGCTGTGGTACATTTATACACAATGAAATACTCAGCCATAAAAAGAAGGAAATCTTAACTTTTGGAACAGCATGGATGGACCTGGAGAGTATAATGCTAAATGAAATAAGCCAGTCAGAGAAAGACAAGTGCTATATGATTTCACTTATATGTGGAATCTAATGAACAAAAGAAATTAACCAACAAAAAACAAAGGCATGGAACAGACTGATAGCTGTCAGAGGAAAGGGGAATTGGGTGGCTGAGTGAAATAGGTGAAAGGATTAAGAAAAATAAACAGACACAGACAACAGATGGTGATTGCCAGAGGGAAAGGGGTTGAGTGGAAGTGGGCAAAGGGGGATAAATGGTGGTGGAAATTATCTGGAACAAACTAGGTTTAAAACAAATATTAATTGAATCTAAATGCCTCTTAAGTTTCTCCTAATATCTATAATAAAAATGTGATATAATCTTTGCTATCCTATATAATAAAAGCCTAATATGCTAAGTGTCCAACCATTTGATGGTTTGACCAGTTGCTATGACACACACTGACCACCAGGGGGCATACACTCCAACTGGTGGTTACCTTGCTGCTGGGGTCCAGCTGATCAGGACTGGGCAAGACGGCCAGACATGCCCTTGAGCCCTCGCGCGGTCCCTCCCCAGCCCCAATTGTGAACCAGTGGGGTCCCTCGGCCTGGCCTGTGCCCTCTTGCAATCTAGGACCCCTTGGGGGATGTTGGAGAGCTGTTTTTAGCCCAACCCCCACAGGCCAGGCCAAGGGCCCCCACCGGTGTATGAATCTGTGCACCGGGCCTCTAGTCATCATATAACTAAGGACAATGTTATTGTAATTGAACTGAATGTATGGCCCACCTCCCTCCACAATAAAAGTTTTTATTAAGGAAAATGGAAAAAAGTCAGAAATATGGGAATCATTGTTAATTACTTTAACCTATTGAATTTAAATCTTTCTTTTTACTACCTAGTAATATTCCTCTTTAAATTAAATATATTACAAAGTAAATTATTTTAATGCAGTGGACATCGTTTTATCATACTTCCAGGAAGTTAATTCACCATACAAATGCCATTCATTGCTTCCTTCCATAGTTAAAAGAAAATGGATACTGAATAGCGCCCTCACTAGTGCCCTCGTGCTATGACAAGTAGTTGGTTTATGAATAATATGGGTAATCAGAATAGGCGATTGCATTAATTTGAAAAATGGGGATAATGTCATTCTACCTTAAAAACTGTGTCAGTCTTTTGGATTAAAAAACTGCTTTTGATTGAGAGTGCATATTTCTCTCCCATTTCATCTGCTTTGATTCTAATCAAACTGATGCCGATCCCTTTATTTTTAATTCAAGTCTAGGTATTTTTCTACTTACTGTCAAGAGATTTAGATGAAGTATCTGTTCCTTTTGACAGAACAAACCTGCAAGAGTACTTTCCTTAGTTTGTCATGCAGTATTTAATAATTCTCTTCTTGAGTTTAGAATTTCTTGAAATGGGCTGAAATCTAAAAATATTTTTGCAGAAGCAGTTCTACCAGACATCTTAATTATTATGTTTCCCAGGAAAGGAAATGACAGGCTGTGTAAGAGAAGCTGACATGTCTCCCTGCAGCTATGTGCTTTTTATACTGGAACTTGAGGCTATTATAAATTACCGAGGCCCTAGACGCATGAGCACAAAGCCTCAGATATAAACCAGCTGCCACATAATGAAGCTGGTGTTAACTCCTTCAGATTTCCCCTTTTTACTTTGTGGTGCACTGCCTGAATATAACACTTTTAGGACCATACAGATTTCTAAGTGAGCAGTAAAAAATATCTATCTCATTCTCTTTATTTTCTTGAACCCGTTGCTGTTTATCCTTCACTGTGGGGAATCATTCCTAAAGATCAAACTGAACATGAAGATGAAGCAAGCTGGAGGTGAAGAGGTTGGAATCCGAAGTGTGCGGGAGTTTCTGCAGGGCCGATGCTCTTGACAACCACTGTTTGATTTGAGTCCCTGCCTCCTCTGCTAAATGCCATGTTTTCACATCAGGAAAGGAACTTGATCTTTGCACCTGCTGCCTCCTTGTTAGAGGGGAGGGGAGAAGCACTTGGCGATCTTTGACTTAAGCAGCTGACACAACAGAGCAACCATGTTAAGCTGTTTCCTGTTGGGAAGGTATTTTGAATTTTACTGCTGCACTCTTTTAGCTTGTTTCCTGAATTTGGACCACTTTACTAGGCATTATTCCATTGCTAAAATCCTCAGCCAAGTCTAAGTCTAACAATTGTGTTGTTTTCCATTGCACATTTAAATTTGCTCTTTTATAAGCTAAGGAGTTGTTCCTTGTGTTTTTTAATTGATTTTAAAAACCTCTACATTGAAAAATAGCAACAATTTGCTGAACATAGAAAATATTTCCCTGAATGATGTTTGCCTTTTAACTTGGTAATTTTTGGTTTTATTTTTCAGAAATATTTACTCTTAGTGCAGCTGAATCTATCATTAAAAAGAAAAGATAGTAAATAGTACACTTGTCACTCTCCAAATAAAAGACATTATCAAATGGTCCCTCCCTAACATTGTGTTATTAAAGCTCTAGAATTACTTGATTGATATATTTCATTTATAATGTGAAAATAATGCTATATATTTTTTACAAACACATATTTATAAAAGGTTTGTTGTCTATGAAGAGAAAACACTATAACATTAGAATATAAATGTTAAAATGCTTTGGAGATAGATACCAGGGAATGGACCAGGTCTTGTTTTTGATCTAATACTTTCTTTTTATATTACCTTGGATACGGTTGAATGCCTGTTTTTTATCAAAAACAATAAAAAAATAACAGAAACAAACCAAAAAATCCAGACTTAGTATGCCCTGCCAACTTCATAGCATAGTTGAAAAAAATGTGACAGTGGTTCAAACACTGTACAGAGCTATAAAAATGTACATTTTTATCACCATTTCAGGGGATTTCTCTTATTGTTAGAAATTGCTCATTCTCTTCTGGGAACACATCAGTGAACAGTGTTGAATAAAATAATGAGTGGTGTGATTTGGGGTATGAGTGCCAACTTGATAAATCTAGTAGAAAAGAAGGACCTTCATTCACAATCGAGCATCTTGTCAGTCTCTCATTACAAGTAAAATCCAGTGGATCCATCAGAATACTGACAGAAGCTGTTATTAAGAACTCCTGCCTACAGACAGCTGAGCCTGATTGATGAGTTTATAAAAGTCCAGCCTCTATGCTGCTTCTTTATTAGTTATTCCAGAACATTTTTCAAAAAATTTATATTTAACCTCATTTATATATTATGTTTTATAGGTGGATTATCTTAACATAAACCTCAGACATGAGGGAATATTATTTTCAAATAAGATAATTAACAAGAATTATAAAAATATGACTTTATAATAAGAATATTCCTTTCTTGCACCCACATTAATTTTTTTTATTATGTAGCATATTTGGTTTTGTACACAAGATAGATTATTTCACCAGTGATTTAGCCACTTACTAGAATTAATTAGATATTCTCTTATTGCTAATTATAATACAGGTAATAAATAATATTGGATTAGGAAATTTTATTATGTAATAGTATTTAAAGCATTTTAATTGAGAGATAATAGACTATATCCAGTATACTAGATATTTGTGTCACTTTTTGATAAAATTAAATGTTAAAATATCAGTTACCAGATAAGTTGCAAGTCATGAAATTATATCAATTTCAAAATGTAACTGTTCGCCCTTGCCATAACTCACTTGTAGCAGAGTGACCAGTGACCCTTCTTGAGCCAGTGCACCCATTCCCCAGCTCTTGTGAGTGTTGCCTGCTAATGGCTCATAGATTTCCCCTTTGGGAAAACTGCCCTTGGCAAATAGAAGCTGCTTTACCTGAGAGGTGTGATGCACTCAGGGGAAGCCCACAGCCCAGGATTTACTAAAGGAGGGAGTGAGGGGGACAAAATTCTGGTCCACTTGCCTCAAGATGGGAACTTTGTGTGGCAATTGGTGCAATTTAGGCTCCAGCGGAGACCACATGTTTGTGCAGGTCGCTGAGATCCTCATTGCTTCTTCCTGCTTTCTTTATGTAAACCTTTCTTCCTTAGAGTAAAAACTTGGTAAATTTTTTAAAATATATTTTTATTGATTTCAGAGAGAAAGGGAGAGGGAGAGAGAGATGGAAATATCAATGATGAGAGAGTATCATTGATTGGCTGCCTCCTGCCTCCTACCCCCCACTGGGAATCGAGCCTGCAACCCAGGCATGTGCCCATGACTGGAATCGAACCTGGAACTCTTCAGTCCACAGGCTGACGCTCTATCTACTGAGCCAAACCAGCTAGGGCAAAACTTGGTAAATCTTGCTCTCAAATCTTTGTGTCAGTCTCTGCTTCTAGGTAACTCAATATAAGACTTTGGTACCAAGAATGGCTCTAAGAAGCAGACTCTAAGGATTCTGGAGTTGGATCACTCACCAGCTAGTGAACAATGAGAGTGCCACATCTTCATGGTGGGATATTGATGTTTCTTAACATCCTGTAGGATGTAATTGCTAATACTTTTACTCGCAGTGAAGTGGGGGACTAGGATGAAATGGACTCCCTTATCTCTGACATCAGAGAGGGGCAGGGTAAATGATAATTATAAGGACTGGTGAACTGAGTACTCTTATTGGGTACTATTGATGCTTTAAAGAAAGAAAATTATCAGCTTAAGCAGTTGGAAATCAATGGAAAGTGTGAGAGCCAGAGGGCCTTGTGACAGCACATGCAGTAACCTTGACAGAGTGTAGCCTGAATGCAGCCAAAGTGTGGCCCAGATCAGGACCCAGTCCTAAGAGCAGCAGAAATTCAGAAAATACTGAAATCGGGGTTTTGGCAAGTTCTGATATTAGTACCTGATAAGGAAGGAATGGAAACCTTGGGACTGGAATTTCGGTGTAGATGCTCTTAAGATTTTCCTGAGCTTTTTAGGGTGTAGAAATGGCTAAATCCTTCTCATAAGAAATAAAAAAAAGCACTCTCCGCTTCTTGAAGATTATTGTAAAACTTTAAATGGGCAAAGTCTTATCAAATACCAACTCAGGGATCTACTCTCATCTTTCCTACTGGCCACCAAACCAGTCACTGGCATGGCTTGACTGGGGAAGAACTGATCCTGGTAGACAGGAAGAGGTATTATAAACTCTGCAAGCTGCAGGTTCTGGCTAATAAGTACCAACAGAAGCCAGAAGCATGTGCCTGAGTGGATCATGAGTCATCTGGAACACAGGTGGCGAAATGTGAAACTGGATATGTGAGAGTTTACCGACCTTCTGTGACACAGGATTTAACAAACTGGCAAGAACCCCCCCAATTCAAATTCCTAGAATACCCATGCTTTGGTTTCTGAGAAAGTCACCCACACTTCATTATCTACAATTGTAATCCATAAAGCCCTGTAACACTTTAGAATTAGGTCTCTGTTTGATCCCACTCGAGTTTAAAATGCCATCTCTGTGACCTATTTGGCCTTATGCACACCTGTTACATTCCTGAATCAGCCATCTTCTGGTCTGTACACCTCCCTTTTATTAGCAAGAAGGTTGGCTTTAGTGTGGTGAAATGAATGTATTGTTTATATTCATGAGCCAGAAATCCTAATATCATCCCATATAGGCTGCTACTGGTCTGATGTCCAAGGTTTCTGTTTAACAGATCCCATGAGAACAGAGACCACTGCTGAGATTATCACTCCCGTGTGATCTTTTTATCACCCTCTGCTGGAGAATTATCCCTTATGTTCTACTGAGCCTGTGTCTCCTCTAAACCATCTGGATCTTAATTATAAACAATGTTGTTAAGAGAAATATCTTTCTTGTTCAGGCAATGACAATAACTCTCTAAATAAAGGCTCAGTGAATATCATGAGCTTGAAAAGTTACTAATGGTTTTGAGGTTAGTTAATACTCCATTTTATCTCTCTGCATGCTGTGCCCAGAGCCAAGTACCCTAAGAGAATAGATATCAACCTGTATTAAAACTGTGATATGAAAATCTGTTGGTCCATGCGATAGACAGGCTGCTAATTAAGTTTATTGTGAAATAGATATTTTCTAATTATCTTTCAATATTATATTGACTATATCCAATATTATATAATAATGGAAAGGACTCAATATGTACAAATAAAATTATATTTAGAAATATATTCAAATAACTCATGGTTGGCTCAAAAAATATGAAAAAATGAGTAAACATATCACAATTTTCTGTAATACCTAATTACTCCTTTTTGCATGTGTGTGGATGTATTTTTATTTAAGCTGAACCATTTTGTTTTCTTTTTTGCTGAAGAATTGCTTCTAAAAACTACTGTTAAATGGCACTATATTTTAATCTATTCTATTGATGTTTTAGAATCCTTTATTATTAATCAACCTAGGCACTTACCTGTCTGTTCTACCCAATCATTAAGTTCGGAATTAAATGGCTTAAAAATTTTTAAAAGAAAATGCAAAACTGTAAAGGCAATACTTTTTACTCTACAATTGCTCATGTGTCCAGCCCAATTATTTTTATAGATGTTTCCAACTGTTGAATGTTTTATTAGAAAAGTGTGTATTACTTAAAAATATAAATTACCTAGAAAGCTATTAGTGATCTAGTAAACACAATGACTTTATTTTATAATAGAGGCCTGGTACACAGATTCAGCCCAATCCTTGCAGGCCAGGCTGAGGAACCCCACTGATGCACAAATCCATGCACTGGGCCTCTAGTATGAATATAAGATCTTTGGTTAATCTTTTCCCATCCTCCCCCCTTCCCTCTGAGATTCATCAGTCTGTTCCATGTTTCCATGCCTGTACATTGAGTGTCTGCCCCGTGATGGTCAGTGCGTGTCATAGCTACCAGTCAAATGGTCAAGTAGGCTTTTATATATATACTAGAGGCCCGTGCACAAAAATTTGTCGGATGGTCAGTGTGTGTCATAGCTACCAGTCAAATGATCAAGTAGGCTTTTATATATATACTAGAGGCCCAGTGCACAAAAATTTGTGCACTCGGGGGGCGGGGGAAGCGGGGGTCCCCCAGCCCGGCCTGTGCCCTCTCGCAGTCTGGAACCCCTCGGGAGATAACGACCTGCTGGCTTAGGCCTGCTCCCAGGCGGCAGAGGGCAGGCCCAATCCCTAGGTGC
>NW_005370411.1:22425-41308 GCF_000412655.1 Myotis brandtii
TGCAGCTGAGAGGCCGGCAAGTCAGGCGGGGAACGTTGGAGTCTTCCTTCACTGAAGCAAGCAAGCCTCCCTTTTCGCTTCAGTGCATGGCTGCCGACCGCCATCTTGGCTGGCAGTTAATTTGAATATTGCCCTGATTAGCCAATGGGAAGGGTAGCGGATGTACAACTAATTACCATGTTTCTCTTTTATTAGATAGGATATAGATGTGGGAAAATATGTTAAGTAAGAACTTTATTAAGTAATTTTAAGGTGAATTTCCCCTCCTTATTTTTAGAGTTTGGTTCTGTTAAATCTTTTGGTTCAGCAGTTTTTATATTACAGTCATTCATCATTTTATCACTATAGTTTTAGTCTTCATCAATAAGTGACTGAATATAGTTTCTCCAAAATAATACTCAATTCTAATCCTTTGGCTTACAAAATCTATCTAGGTATGTTTTAAAAGGTAAATATTTACATTGAAATATAATACCTAAAAAGTACACAAATAAAAAGAATACATATACCTAAATTATGACAAATTAACACAGCCAGTTAACCCTCAAACATGATAGACAATAGATCATTACCTATATCTCAGAAGCTTCTTATGTACTTCCTCCAATTACCAACCTCCTCCCTCTTCAGAGTTTAATCATATTCTGACTTCTAACACAAGAGGCTTGTTTTATCTACTTTTTAATTTTATAAAAATAAAATTATTTGTGCCTGGGTACTTTTACTCAAAAATTTGGAAGGTTTTTCCATGTTATTCATTCATGTTTATTGCTGTATCCTATCCCATCCACATATATATAAAACCCTAAGCAACTGTTTGCTATGATGTGCACTGACCACCAGGAGGCAGACGCTCAAAGCAGGAACTGCCCCCGGTGGTCAGTGCACTCCCACAGTGGGAGCGCTGCTTTGCTGAGAGATGGGTGCCAGACGCAGGGCTCATGGCTGGCCGCCTCAACCCAGAGACCGCAGTGGAGCCGCAGCGAGCCTACTGAGCGGCGGTGGTGGCAGACACAGTGGGGCCGGGATGCGCAGGAGTGGAAGACAGCATTGGACTGCCTGTTTCAGCCCAATCTCCGCAGGCCACACCAAGGGAGCCCACTGGTGCATGAATCCGTGCACTGGGCCTCCAGTGAAGATGTAAAAACCAGGGAGGAGGGTAGATACTAAGCAGCATACAATGGATCCTCTGAGTTAAAGAGATACAAATCCAGTTTGGAATAACTGATGTAGCTAGAATTCTTGACACAGAATAACAGAGAGAAGGAATAATGCAGAAAAAGATTTTCAGAAGAGTGCCTCTGCTTCCCTTAAATTCACTCATCACTAAATCTAAAGTGCTCATTCATAGGGTAAACGTCCTCAAGACCAGTCAAAGGACTGCCCTGAACTGTAAACAGAGTTTATTTTAGAGCTCATATCTGTGAAACATTTGTGATCCCATCAACTAAAGTAAAGAAATTCCATTGACAACTCAGAGCATTCAATAAAGATAGCTAAAAGATCAAACATAGTAGAAACCTGGATTAAAAGCTACTCGAAATCTGCTGTACAAAATTTGGGTCTCAAAAGAATCAAGTGAATTTGTAAGTAACATGGGTACTTTCCAAAAAGAACTTCAACACTCCTTAAAGTGGGACTTTTAAAAAATCCAGTTACCAGAAAACCTAACATTTACAACGCTAGGATGCAATTAAGAAATAACTACTAGCCCTTGCCAGTGTGGCTCAGAGGTAGAACTTAAGCCAGTGCACCAAAAGGTCAATTCCTGGTTAAGGGCATGTACCTGGGTTGCAGGTTAGCTCCCTGGCCCAGGTCAGGGCATATGCAGGAGGCAACCAATCAATGTGTCTCCCTCACATCAAAGTTTTCTCTCTCTCTCTCTCTCTCTCTCTCTCTCTCTCTCTCTCTCTCTCTCTCTCCCCCTTTCTCATTCTCTCTCTCTCCCTCTCTGCTTCCCTCCCCATCCCTCCCTTCCACTCACTCTAAAAATTAATGATAAAGGTATTCTCTCTCTCTCCCTCCCCATTCCTCCCTTCCACTCACTCTAAAAATTAATGATAAAGGTTCCTTGGGTGAGGATTAAAAAAAAAAGAAATAACTACTTGATGTGTAAAGAAATGAGAAAACATGGCCCATAACCAGGAGAAAATCAACCATTAGAAACAAACTCAATAAAAGCAGAGATGATAGAATTTGTAGAAAAGGACTTTAAAGCATCTATTATACCTAAAAATTTTAAAGGAAAAAAAAGAACAATGTGGGAGAAATAAAAGACATAAATGGAATCATATTGATATTTTACATCTGAAAAATATAAACTTCAAATAAAAATTAAGGTTATTGGGTGACTTAAGAGCAGATTACATATTACAGAATAAAAATCAGTAACCATTACCATAGCATTAGACCAGTGATGGCGTACCTTTTGAGCTCGGCATGTCAGCATTTTGAAAAACCCTAACTTAACTCTGGTGCCGTGTCACATATAGAAATTTTTTGATATTTGCAACCATAGTAAACAAAGATTTATATTTTTGATATTTATTTTATATATTTAAATGCCATTTAACAAAGAAAAATCAACCAAAAAAATGAGTTAGCGTGTCACCTCTGATACGCGTGTCATAGGTTCGCCATCACTGCACTAGACACTATCTGGAAACAGAGAGACAAAGACTGAGAAAAAAAATCTCAGTGTCTTGTAAGACAATATAAGCCAACTAGAATACATGTAATTGGAGTAATAAAAGGAAAGATATGTGGACAGAAAAAAAATATTTTTTAAAATTGTCACAAATGTTTCATATTTGAGAAATATCTTAGATCAACACATCCAAGAATGTCAATAAAACCCAAGCAGGACAAACAAACAACAACAGCAAAAGGAACTTCACTAGAGCACATCAAAATTCTCTTGAGCACCAATGATAATGAAAAATCTGAAAAAACAACCCCAGTAACAGACATATTCTATAGAGAGAAAAATATTAAATAAGTCTAAGAATCTTTATTAGAAATTAAAGAGACATGAAAAAATGAGCCATCATTAAAGTACCAAAGGACAAATATAAAAGTGGAGCTAAAATGCTTTATAGCAAAAATACCTTTCAAAATTGAAAAAGAAATAAAGATGGTTTTAGAAAAAAAAAAGCCAAGAGAATTCATCAAAGGTAAATGTTAAATTACAGTTAAGTTAAAGACTTTTTTTATTATTATAAGAAAATGAGAGAACTTTGGAAGTTGTCACAGCCATCCTTAGAAGAAAATGATGAGCAGAGTGAAAATCAACATTACTTGACTCATCAAAGAACTGGACTTGCAAAAACAAATCACCACTCTGAAATCTGAAGAGACAGAAAATGCGGAGAATCACAACTGAGATCAGAAACAGAAGCCTCTGGAGCCATAAACTGATAGGAGCCATTAAAAGGTAACTTTGGTGAATTACTGGAGGCATAAGCCTGAGAAAATCATGGAGACCAGGCAGGGAATCTCTCAACTTCATAGTTTCACCTCCAATTACCCCTCCAGGCTATCACAGTAAACCTCTGAGAAAGAGCTCTTCCTCATGACTGTGGCAGGGGAAGGTGAATGTTAATTATTGTTTATGCCAATAAACAAAATATAAGTTATTTTTCCTTGTGTAGCAGAGTAGCATAAACAAGGGTCTTTTACATGTTTTAAGACAGTCAACTTCCGCTATGTGCAAAGGGGAGGAAATAATTGTATAAACTCCCTGTACGTTTTAGATATAATTTTAGTACACAGCCTTCAAATTTTTATAATGTTTTTCTTGTCCAATTTGAACAAAATGGTTTTCTCCCAAATATGCATTCAGTGAACAATCACTTCAAATGCTCTATTGTAATAAACAATGGAATACTTAAAAGCATAAAGAAGAACTGTTTAGGATTTCTAGCTTTTATTTTCTTTACCCCTAATGGCTTTAGAAATTCAAATACAATCAAAGTATATTAAAATGACCTTTTAGAAAAAATTCATATAGTAAGTTTTCCCCTTCTTAACAGTATAATGTGCATAAACTAACCCTATCTGTTTTATTTTGTGTTACAAAACTATAGAGGATTTTAAGTATGGCTTAGGTTAGCATTCTATAAATGCCGATATGGCAGAAGAGCAGGACAATTTCCTTCCTACAAATACTATAGTGTATTTCTTATATTTTAAAATATATGGACTTGCTATGAATATACTTTGCACATGACACAAAATTAGCTATTTTATGAGTGTGGGTTTTGAGAAAGATTAATCTTACTGTGTGAAAGAAATTTCCGTTTTCAAATGAGATCTTCTATTTTAGAGATAACACATGTATTCTGGAAAATACTCAATGCTATACATTGTAGTACATATATGGAATATCTGTATACATACTTAAAAATCAAAGGAGTCGCACTGTATAATCAGTTGGGTGCACTCTAGATATTTTGAAAATATGAGTAAAATAAAAATTCTTGTGAATGTATAATTTAATAAATAATTTTGAACATGCATCAATGTTTTATTCCCATAATATGAAGCCTCATTTTCCAGCATTAAATTATGCTTTAAAAGAAGAAAGTACACTTTATTTTATTGCCAAAATGGCATTAGGACCTGGCACTCCCTCTCATAGAGCTCAGCCATGCACAATAACAGGAAACAATAACAAAGCAAGCTTCTCGCCAAAGTACTTAACATGTACGTTTCATAGAATAGAAGTGCAGTTAGTTCCTTACCTGACAAAGGCATTTACAAAGGCGGATATGGCATAAAAATTTAGAGAGGGGAGGGAGTAGGACAGAATGCAATATTCTATTGAGAATTTATAATTCAATTTATGCCTGGCCTAACCTATTTGAACAAAGGTCTACAATTATAATTGCAAAGCATGATTTTCAAAAGGGCACCAATTGAAAAACATCCCAAACATTAAATGACAGGCATACAGATTATACAGAAGCAAAGCATGTCACCTTGTTGGTTTAAAACCATATCTTAATATTTGATATAAGTATTTGTTTCTAGAATGACACAAAATAGTAACAAAAATCAATAAATAAAAATGTTACTCTTTGTTTAGAAACTCTCCAACAACCATCTGTCTACTGGTATTTATCACCTCTGTTCTAGAGCTTGGCTGTATATGCTTTACCAAACCAGGATATCAGAAAAAATAAACTGCTTCCTGGTTGGCTTTACTTAAAACCTCAATTTGACTAAAATTATATTCTTATCTTCTTTAAGATTAGAAACAATATGTATCAATTTACCTAAATTCATTGAAATTTTTATTCTTTCATTAAAAATTTTATTGGTAATTTAGTATACTTTAATACCACACTTGGAGAACCACAAAAGACGACATTCAAACAAGTAGTGTACACACTAAACCTCAAATTCTCTCACGCATGTGTCCTTGAAATGCATTTCCTGTGATACCATGGAAGAATCCTATTTCCTACAGCAACAATACTACTATAATTATTTGACAGTACAATATTTCCTTTCTGACCAACCTCCATGCCCAGCTGTCAGAGTTGTAGCAACCTAGGCCAACTTGTGGCCCTTCTTCTTTCCAAGCTCAATATAGGTGGGGTCTTCAGGCTGCATGTGTCCTTGAAATGTATTTCCTGTGATACCATAGAAGAATCCTATTTCCTACAGCAACAATACTACTATAATTATTTGACAGTACAATATTTCCTTTCTGACCAACCTCCATGCCCAGCTGTCAGAGTTGTAGCAACCTAGGCCAACTTGTGGCCCTTCTTCTTTCCAAGCTCAATATAGGTGGGGTCTTCAGGCATCCCCAAAGCAACAATGTGAATTGAACTGCAATTATTTTGATCCACTTCCAATGTTCCCTGACTTAGTAAATGTCTCTTCCCTCCTTTAAAACCATGCAACTTTATGCTGACAATTAGAATAATCTAATTATGACTGGCTCTGTCATAATTAGAATTATTTTTGACTTCTAGTTTCAAAAACCCAGAATAACAATGTCTTTAAAAAACTTAGAAATCTATTTAACTCTCATATTTCTGTGGCATTCTAGAGTCTACATGTAGCATTCTGTATTGTCAGGTATCTAAGTTCCTTCTGACTTGCCTCTAAGGCATGGCCTCTTTGCCGACCTAGTTCCAAAAGGCTTTTCTAGTTCTAGCCCTTACGTTGGCATTCCAGACAAAAAGAAGAATAAATACTAGTAAAGGAGACAGCACACAACCCATCACTTTAAAGGCATATTACAGAATTGGCACACACCACCTCTTTATATCCAAATGGAATGAACAGAGCCAACACTATGCATAAAGAAAGATAAGAGATATAGTCCTTATTCCAGATAGCCAAGTACTAAGATAAAAACTGATAATTTTACTGTAGCTATTTCTTAGCTATTCTTTTTCAGGTTATTTATCAATTGAATAAAGCTCATCTTCTTTAAGATTCCTCTAGTAATTCTTGTTCTTATTTTCAAAAAACAAACAAAAAAACTTTTTCTAGTTAAATGAGGACATCTTAGATGGTTATTAAATTCTTGAGTTACATTTTTTACTCCTTGAGTTTCTGAAAATGCATATCTATTTTTGTCTTATAGATATCGCTGTCAAAATTCTGATACCAACCTGATTTTCTCTCCTTTGCAAATTAATATGACACTTCACCTTGAAACCTCTAGAATTAAACTTTACCTTTAAGTCTCAAAATGTTACTTATATATCTTGAAGTAGACAACTCCAAGATAAACTTCCAAGGTACAAGGAGAACTATTTCAAAAATTTAGATTCAGATACTGTTTCTAGAAACTTTTCTTATACTTTACCTTGAAAATTAGCTTTTGTCCATTTTTTGGTCTAATATTTCCAAGACTTTAAGATATATATGTCGAATCTTCTTATGCCATCACCATGCCATCACCAGGCATGTAATTTTATTTGAGTCATTTTACCTACTCAATTATATTTTTCAATGTAGTCACTCTGTTGATTATATTTACTCATGTCCTCAATTCTCCTGTTGGATTTTCACTTAAATCTATTCTCAGTTGGACACATGGAAATTTAGTACAGTGTTTAATTTTACGTGATTTTTTTCTTTTTCATCTATTTCTGTCTGTGTGTGTGTTTATTTTAGGTTTATTTTTCTTTTTGCAAGTATAAATGCTTAAGGATATTTAATTCAGATTTCAAAATTATGATACAGTTTTCCTCTGTTTTCAATTATTTTCTTATAGTTCTAACATATTTTGATTCTTATTGTCTAAATTTTGCCAAAAGAGTTGGGCCTATGAATGTGGGTGGAAATAATCAATACCACCTTCTGATCTGTCTTAAAATTTTTCTGTTTCATTCTCCTTTCCTTCTTTCTTCTCATGACCACCAGCCAGATTTAGAGAATTTAGCTGAGACTCCAATACCTTAGGAGATGGTGAAACCTCCAGGTTAAAAGCCTGGAGTGAAAATATATATATATATATCATCCCTTCTAATTCCTTCTCACCTTTCGACTGTGATATAAAAGAGCAGTAAACCTCACTCCAAACCTGAATCTAGTTGTTTCTCATTCTCTTCCTCTCCTCCCTATTTTTTTTTTAATTTAAGAAACACAAACACAGTGCTTACTATACCCAGTAGGTACTTTAAAAGCACAAGTAGTAGTTAATCCTAAGGCACATTTAAGTTAAGTATATGTCACATAGCTGAGAAGTGTTGGGACCAGACAGAGAGTTTGGAGGTTTTATATATATCTTTTAAACATTATAATGCATTTCCTCTTATTAGGCCCTTTGCTTATGTGCTTCTTTTTCTTTATAAAATTTTATTACATTTTATATTACTATATCTGCAGTAACAGGAATTTAATTTTACATTGTCAATATTCAACCAAAATTAGACTGGTTTAATATTAATTTAAAAATATCAAATGCGTCATTCCATGTTAATAACTCATTATCATCTTTTATTCAAGTGTAAATTGACTAAGGTTTTTCATTTATCAACTTATTATTTAGCATAATTTTAATATGATGCATAATGTGCACTTGAACAATGTTGTTAATTAATGAGGAATAATTTTGAGAGAGTTGAATCATAACTACTAGACGTCCAGGTGAGGAATAATTTTGATCCATACAAAGTAAAATTATAACCTTTTTTGGAACATTACATAACAAAGAAGGTCATAGACAATGTCACTGAAATAAGCTATATGGTGTTAAAATATTAATTTTCAGTATAAAATCTTCACCTTTGCAATTCTTTTTTATGAAAGAAAGTAATTGTATTTTTATATTCTAGTAATTCTAATGTGGCTATTATTAAATTTTATTTTATTTTATAAAATTTTGAAATTATAATGGTTTTGAACATACTTCATAATTTGTACTCCACAGTATGTATATTTTTTGTTTTACATATCTGCTGTTATCATATTGATATGAACCTAGAAGATGCTCAGCTATTTAGAAATTGGAATTATTCTTTTGATTCTTTTGATCTTTCTTCACAAAGACTTGCTCAACCTAACATAGCATACTCTGCATTAAAGAAATACATAATCATCATTTACATATTAGGAATAAAGCTGTTATTTGTAGTCATACAGAGTTCTATCTCTTATGAAAATATCCTTTTGGTTAATACTTTAAATGTGGCTATCTCTGCCTCAGAACATACAGATATCCCTCATAAATCCCTGTTTAACTCTTTGATCTTCCTAACCTATTTTCTTGATGTGTAAATATCCATTTAGTATGATATTAAGAGTGAATAGAGGCACATTTAGCTATCATATTTCTCTGTCAATTTCCTTGGATTCCTTGCAACAAAAAATATTTATTTAAATTGCAATATTTTGAATTTATTCAGAGCTTAGTAAAATTCATTCCCCAAGGGGTTGTTTTGAAAACAATGGATCAGAAGGGAGGGGGGTGGGGGATGAATATAAAAGGGAAAGGGATTAAGATATACAAATTAGTAGTTACAAAATAGTCATGGAGATGTAAAATATAGCATAAGGACTATAATCAATAATATTTTAATAACTATGTACGGTGTCAGATAGATAAGAAGATTGATCCAGGTGATAATTTCATAACTTATATGAATATCTAATCACTATGTTGTACACCTTAAACTAATAATATTGTATGTCAACTGTAATTGAGAAATAAAATATTATTTTTAAAAATGAAAATCATGGCAGTGAAAAATTAAGAGGAGGTTAGTAGTTCTAAGGAATTAGTAGCAATAAGAGAGGTGATAGAACAAGGCAACCCGGGAAAAGACACGTCTTCTTGGGGTCAGACAAAGCCTGAAACTTGCAAAACTCTATCTGAAAAAGGCCTTAGTTTACTTATAACAGACTGTAGAGAAATTAATGCCCAGGTCATTGTTGAAAACATAGATCAATCAGATATCAATTAGCAGAGGCTAATATCTAGGTATGATACCAATAGGGCAGATCAGCAAGAAACTTAGAAAGACTGGAAGAAGAGACATTAAAAAGAAAAAAAGCCTGGCTAAATCCACACAATTCCTGAAACTCAGGAAAACTGTGCCTATGCCTAATACTATGCATTCTAAGGAATAACATCAGAGGCTGCATTCTGGGGGAAAATTAACTTTAATAAAGTAGTCCAGCCAAATAATGTTTTAAATAAACAGGAAAACAATAACAAGCCCCAGGCTGGGAGGGGGTGGTGTCAGTATATATTATTAATATATGATCTAAAATGTTCAGTTTAAAAAAAACTCATGAGATACACAAGAAAAAAAGTATGACCCAGTCACAGTAAAATAAGCATGCAATATAAACTGCCTTTAAAAGCCCAGCTATTGGACTTAGTGGACAAAAACTTCAAAATATATATTATAATTTCTTTCAGAGAACTAAAAGAAACCATTTTTAAAGAATTAAAACAAAGTATGATGGCAATGCCTTATCAAATAGAGACTATCAATAAAGAGATAGGAAATATATAGAAAGAGAAAACCAAAAGGAAATATTGGACTTGCAAAATATAATCATCAAAATTTACAACATAGAAACAATCACAAGGAACTAAAGCCAAAGTAGAAAAATGTTGAAGTTGTAGGTTCAGAAAACTTTGGCCCAACAGCTTTGAATGTAATCATCTAACACAGCGGTTCTCAACCTGTGGGTCGCGACCCCTTTGGGGGTCGAATGACCCTTTCACAGGCATCTCCTAACTCCATCGGAAAACACATATAATTACATATTGTTTTTGTGATTAATCACTATGCTTTAATTATGTTCAATTTGTAACAATGAAATTGGGAGTCACCACAACATGAGGAACTATATTAAGCAGTACGAAATGTGTTAAAGGGTGGCAGCATTAGGAAGGTTGAGAACCACTGATCTAACACATATTTGGAATGGGATGAATATATTTGAGATACATGGAGCAGATGCATTGTTCTGTAGAAGCTCCTTTCAATATGTACAGAAAGTGAGTTGTTGTTTTTTTAAATCCTTACCCAAGGATATGTTTTTATTGGTTTTCAGTGAAAGAGGAAGGAGATCAATCCCACAACCTGGGGATGTGCCCTGACTGGGAATTGAACCAGCAACCCTTTGGTGCACAGGACGACACTCCAACAAACTGAGCCACCCAAGCAGGGCAGAAAATAAATTGTTTTTGTTTGTTTGTTTGTTCATGGATACATGCATATATGCATTGGTTTGTTGTGTGTGCATGAAGAAAAAGAGAGAAACAGAAATGAGCAAAGTGCAAAAAATGAACTGGAATGGATTTTCAGATTACACTTGAACTGTATACTAGTAGGTCTAAATATATTAAGGAAATTGAATTAATATTGATAAACTTCCAAATAAGATTTCTCTAGGCTCAGATGGTTTCAATTATGAATTCTACCAAATATTTTAAAAAGTAATGATACCAATTCTCCAAAATCCCTCCAGAAAATAGTAGCATAGAGAACATTTCCAATGCATTATCTGAGGGCAGTATAACTCTAACACCAAGCCAGATAAAGACATTATAAGAAAAACAAACAAACAAACAAAAAAAACTAAAACCAATATCTCTTATAAACACAGATGCAAAACTCTACCGAAAAAATATAACAAATCACATTCAGCAAAGTATAAAAAAAATTTTATACCACAAAATGTAAAATTTATTCAACACAGGCAAGGCTGGTTCAACATTCAAAAGTAAATTAGTATAATCCACCAAACCAAAAAATAAAAATTATATGTACATAGCAATTAATGCAGGGAAAATATTTAAAAATACCTAGTGCCCATTCATGGTAAAACTCTCTCAGAAGACTAGAGGGGAACTTTAACAACTTGATAAAGAACATTTGCAATAAATCTAGGGTAACATCATATTTAATAATGAGAAACTAGACACTTTCCCCTTAAGATCTGAAACATAGCAAGGATTTCCCTTTTTACTGCCCTTATTCACCACTATATTGGAAGTTCCAGCTACTATAGTAAGGCAAGGAAAGATTATAAAATATATGGATTTGAAAGTAAGAAATAAAAATATTTTTGTTTTCTGCATGCCTATGTAGAAAACCTCCCAAAATCTCTGACAAAACTCCTAAAACTTATAAGCAAAGATAATATACAAATGTCAACTACATTCCTATATATCACCAATAAAAACTGGATTTTGAAATTTTAAAAAATGGATTTACAAGAAACCCCCCCCAAAAAAATTCTTAAATAAAACATATACAGGATCTATATGCAGAGAAATACAAAACTTTGATGAACAGATTCAAAGAAGATCTAAGTAAGTGGAGAAAAATTTCATGATCATGGATTGGAGAATACAATGTTGTTAAGGTTATCACTCTTGCCAATTTAGTATATTTAGTACAATCTCAATCCAAATCTAAACAACACATTTTGTAAATATTGAAAACCTCATTCTAAAGTTTATATGGAAAGGCAAAAGCCCCAGAACACCCAATGTAATACTGAAAACTGATGTTGAAAAACTGATGTTATATGACTTTAAGACCTATTATAAGGTTATAGTAATCCATACAGTTTAGTATAGGTGAAAGGCTAACCATATAGATCAACAGACTTGAGAGAGAGCCCAGAAATAGACCCATGTAAATATGGTCAACTGCTCTTTGAAAAAATAAACAGGCCATTCAATGGAGAAAAGCTACTCCTTTCAACAATTGGTGCTGGAACCTTAAGGAGAAAAAAAGGAATCCAAACACAGTTCTTATATCTTTCATGAAATTAACTCAAATTGGTCCAAAGACCTAAACATAAGATGCAAAATATATTTTTCTTGAAATAACACAGAAGAAAAATAAGTGATCTTGATTTTGGCAATGAGTTTTTAGATGCAATATCAAAAGCATAATTCATTTTTAAAAATTGGTAAGTTGAACTCAATTTAAAGTACAAACTTCCACTTTGCCAAGACACAGTTAAGAGAGTAAAAATACAAGCCAAAGATGTATTTGTAAAACACATCTCCCATAAAGAACTTGTATTCAAAATATGAAAAGAATACTTAAAACTCAGTAGTAAGAAAACAAACAACTCAATTACTTAAATGGGCAAAATAGCTCAACAGATGCCTCAGAAAGTAATATATACATCATGGCAATTAAGTATTTAAAAACAAATTTAACATTATTTGTCAATGGGAAATAGCAAATTAAAACAATGTGATTCTACTACATATCTATTAGAATGTCTAAAATTCAAAAACAAAAAAAAATTGATAATACAAAATGTTTGTGAGGATGTGGCACAGCAGTAACTCTCATTCACTGCTGGTTAAATTACAAAATGGTATAGTCAATTGGAAAAAGAGTTTCAGTTTCTCAAAAAGTTAAGCATGGTCTTACCATACAATCAAGCAATAACCCTTTTGGTATTTAAACAATTGAGTTGAAAACCTATTTCACACAAACCTGAATGTGAATATTTGTAACAACATCTGTAATAATAAAAGCATAATATGCTAATTAGACCAGACATCCTTCCGGACAACCTTCCAGACGAAGCCAGGGCTGCAAGGGAAGCCCAGGTCCCGGGTGCCAGAGGGAAGCCTGTGCTGGCAGCCGGGGGAAGGAAGGCCTACTCTTGCAAGAATTTTGTTCATTAGGCCTCTAGTCAATAATAATTGTCAAAGCAACCAAACTGTTCTTCAATAAATTAATGGATAAATAAATTTATAAATTCATCATTTAATTTGGGATACAAATTTGGAATCATGGAATTTTACTCAGTGATAAAAAGAAATGAGATATTGTTCAAGGCCTTAGACTTCTGGTCAATGTGATACTCTCATCCTTCCACAACCACTTTAAAAATACAACTGAACTACAGAGCAATCACTGTCAGAACTGCCTGAATTCTAGCTGAACAGATGTTCTACTACTTAGGATATAACAAAGCCACATCGAGACTAGTAGGAGGAGCAGAGACACAGAATGGGCTGGTCCCCCATTGGGCTATATCCAAACCCAGCCAGCCCCACCCCTGTCCAGTGGGGGGCATGGCCTCAGGTCATCTGGCCCAGTGCCAGGTTTGGGGGTGTGGCCTGAAGACCTCCGTCAAGCCCCACCAGGCGGGGGGGCGCAGCCTCAGGTCTCCTGGCCTGGGGCAGGGTGCACGGCCTGAGGTCCCCCGGCTCAGGCCAGGGCAGGGGACATGCCTTGAGGTCCCTGTAAAGCCCCATCGGGCGGGGGGAGCAGCCTCAGGTAGCCCAACCTGATGCCCGGGGCAGGGTGCATGGCCTGAGGTCCCTGGCGCAGGCCGGAGCAGGGGACATGCCTTAAGTTCCCTGTAAAGCCCCGTCGGGCGGGGGGAGCAGCCTCAGGTAGCCCAACCTGATGCCGGGACGGGGGGTGCAGTCTAAGGTCCCCTGTCAAGCTCCACCAGGTGGGGGCGCAGCCTCAGGTCCCCTGCCCCGGCCCAGCGGGGGGTGCGGTCTAAGGTCCCCTGTCAAGCCCCACCAAGCGGGGGCGCAGCCTCAGGTCCCTGCCCTGGCCCAGCACCACGCAGCCTCAGGTACCTGCTGATTGCTCATTAAGGCTCGTTACGGGAACTCGGCCTCCACTGTGGGTGCAGCCATCTTGTGTTAAGGAATCCCTACCTCTGTTGTGGGCACAGCCATCTTGACCGTTACAGTGTGATGGTCAATTTGCATATTCCCTCTTTATTAGATAAGATTAGGTATCATCAATCATTGATATTTGACCAATGTAAATTTGAGTTTCCTTAAAGATTAGACATGCTTTTTTACATTAACTCTTAGTTCATTCTTTTTAATTTTTAGAAAATTAGGATAAAAGAAGTTAACAACATACATGGGGATAAGAATTAGTCTGATATGTAAAATGTATGTTGATCATATGTTACTACATTTTGTTACTATAACATAATTTTATAAAATTATGATAATATTTTAAAAGATTTCTAATACCTATAACTATGGAAACACTGACTACTTAAAAATAGTATAGACAACATAACTCTAAAAATATCAAAAATTTATAAGAAACTCTTGATCTCCAGCCCTACTTCATCCATCTCCAATATTTATTTCTGTTCATATGACAGCAACAAAAGGCAAGAAAGTAAACATGAAATTATGAGAACCTAGTTTATTTGCAGAAACGTTAAAAGCATAAATGAGAGGAACAAGAGTTCTGCTGTACCCCTTAAACTTCGAGCTCACAAAATTGGTATAATCCCAATTATCTACATCTCATGTCCATTCCCATTTCATACCATCCTTTTCCAATGAAAAGGCAATGATACACCTCATCCATCCCAATTCTGCCCAAAGTAAATCAGCCACGATTGACTGATTTCATTTATTTGCATAATGAGTAGTTTTGCTTAATATAATGTTATTAATATGAGGAGGAAATTCATGAAAGAATCTGTTGTAGTTGAACCTAACACTCTACATTACAAGCTGCAACTATATTCTTAAGTCGTCTCACCCATGAACTCTCAACTGTGTAAATACACTGCAACCTCCTATCCACTTACTCTTATATTTTCATATATTCCCCCTCCCAATCCCAGTTTTCCTAAATTCAATAACTTAACAAATAAATTCATGACATCTATTTTATTTATAATGACAGAAATATGAAAAAAGTAAAATAAACTAGAAAAATGAATACCTATATGAAGAGATATCATAAAAATCCACTGAGAGACATCAAGTGTAAAAAGTATATAAAAATCATATTGTAACATATTTCAGAGATGAAAAGATACATTTCTAACAAATTACAGGGGAATACATACATTGTGATCCTTATCAAAATTCCGTTTATTTTCTTATTTTGCTTAGTTTACTTTCACTTTTGTTATTGTTTTTTAGATTTTGAAAACAATTAGTATGAATTTTATCTAGTAAAATAAATATCTGTATATATCTAGGAAATTGCTTTTAAAATGTTAAAATGTTAAATGTTTAAAATGCTTAAAACATTCTAAAATGTTTTAAAATGTTTAGTATAATAGATACTAAAAAGTATTATATAGTTACAGTAATTAAATTGAATGGCGATGGTTAATATTTAGAAAAATTCTTCAATCAATCTCTAGTATAAATGAGTATTTATTACATACTAAAAACTATAGTAGTGAATTATTTTTAGTTCCAAATGACTGGAAAAAATTATTCACACAAAAGTTTAAGAATGAGTTAAGGCAAGGTTTTAAAGGTGCTCAAGCTGTATCTTATGCCAATGGGAATAGACTTTTTCTCTCTCACATTTCCTGTCTCCTCCCAAAAGTCTATATTCAGCCAATTTTCCATTAATATTTGCAAGATAGACACTGTAGTGTAATATTCTACATTCTTTCTCATTTAAGTTCAGTTGAAAAATCACAAGGATTTCTTTCCCTGAATATTTAGCAAAAAATATTTGGCAAAATATTTCCTTTTTTAAATTTTTATTTTATTTTTTCCATCACCATTTATCCCCTCTATGACCTCTTCTACCTCCACCCTTCACCCCCACAATCACCACACTGTTGTCCATGTCCATGAGTTCTCTCTATCTCTCTATTTTATTTTTGCTTAATCCCTCCACTCCCTCAACCCCAACCCAACCCCTGAGCTACCTCCATGCTCTCTGAGTCTGTCTCTATTTTGCTTGATAGATGAGTGAAATCATATGGTGCTTATATTTCTCTTACTGGCTTATTTCACTTAGCATAATGTTCTCCAGGTCCATCCAGGCTGTCAAAAAGGGCAAAATTTTCTTTCTTTTTTTTACACAGCAGAATAGTATTCCATTGTGTAATGTACCACAGCTTTTGGATCTACTCCTTTCTGATTGAACAGCAATACTGAAATAAATCAATGTGCTGACTGAAGCTTGGTTCATTTGTTCTATAGATACAGTTTGGAGGTAGGGTTTCACGTTAACTAATACAGATTATTTAAGCATTTCCCATATGATTGTTGCCTAAATTAATTTTTATCTCTATAAATGATACCTGTCTAGCTTTAAAATTCACACATCCTAATTTTCAAGTTTATTTTTATTATTTAACTAGAGGCCCGGTGCACAAAAATTTGTGCACTCGGGAGGGTCCCTCAGCCTGGCCTATGCCCTCTCGCAATCTGGGACCCCTTGGAGGATGACAACCTGCTGGCTTAGGCCTGCTCCCCAGAGGACTGGGCCTAAACTGGCAATCAGACATCACTCTGGCAGCCCGGGAGCCCTCGGGGGATGTCCACTCGCCAGCGGGGAGCAGGCCTAAGCTGTAATCGGACATCCTTAGAGCTGCTGAGGAGGCGGGAAAGGCTCCCACCACCACCACTGTACTGGTAGCCATCAGCCTGGCTTGTGACTGAGCAGAGCTCCCCCTGTGGGAGCGCACTGACCACCAGCGGGCAGCTCCTGCATTGAGCGTCTGGACCCTCGTGGTCAGTGTGTGTCATAGTGACCAGTCATTGCCAGTCGTTCTGCTGTTAGGGTCAGTTTGCATATTACCCTTTTATTATATAGGATTATTAAATAAATAAAAGGCTGCATTTCTTTTATAAAGAAAATATTGTAGAGCTATATGATGTAATGCAGGAAAAATTGGAATCCAAAATGAAGGTGAATATACTTGTTTTAACTAAAGGGAAGGGACTTTTTTTTTCTATTAATAATAAAGTAGTGAATAAATATAAGGAACATTGGTGGTTGAAAGCAGAACAAATACTTGCCTAATGACCTAATCAGAAAGAAAGATTATATGATGGAAATAATGAGAAAATGATGAGATAAAAAGCTGAAAGAAAGAATGAAAAGTAGTGAGAAACCATGTCAATAGAAGATAGAATTGGCAATCTTTTAAAATTAGGGAACAAAAATTTTAGTTGCATCTAGTCACACAGTTACATTATTTTATCTAAAGTAATTTAAGGTGACTACTTGGAGTGGACATATAGTATACTTCTGTGACTGGGGTTTAATAAAATCTGAAAAAATTGAATTGAGTATAACAGCAAGAGATTGGTGTCACAGATGATGGAATCTAAGCTGGATAGAAAAGAAAAAGAAGTTTGAAGAGACATAACACATTGAAAAGGAATTGGAGGTTTTGATGAAACTGAAAATGGCTACTGATATTGAAAGAATAATAGAACATCGAAAATAGGAGACTACGTTCAAAGAATAAAATATGGATTTCAGAGCTGAAAAGAATTTCAGGAAATAAAATCTGGGTTGTGACCATGGGAATGAGGTTGCTAAAATGACATCTGAATAAAGATCATTCAAATTTAACTGGAATTCATGAAAGTTTGCCTGTCTTTTCTAGGCAAGTCCAAGTTTAACCAATCCTATCTAATATCCTAATTGACCCTCATGCCATCACAAAGATGGCAGTACCCACAGCCAATAAGGAGAGAATATGCTAATTGACTGTCATGCCCTCAAAGATGGTTGTGCCCACAACCACAAGATGGCGGCGCCCAGTACCCTCAGCCCTGCCAGGGAGTCTGCCTCTGGAGTCCCCCAGTTCCCTCAGCCACGCAGCTTCCCAGGGCCAGCCTGAGGCACAAGCAAGTCTCAGATGGGGCTTCCCAGCCACTCAGGGCCAGCCTGAGGCACAGGAAAGCCTTGGATGGCGGCTGCCCAGCCACCCAGGGCCACCCTAGGCTCATGTAACCAGGGTTGACCAAGGCTTGCACTACCAGCAGTGGCAGAAGCAGAGGTTTGATGGGGACATCGCTTTCCCCTGATCGCCAGGTTGCCTCCTGCCCATGAGGGCTCCCGGACTGTGAGAGGGGGCAGGTCCTATGTCTTTTCTAGGTGAGTCCAAGTTTAACCAATCCTATCTAATAAAGAGGGAATATCCTAATTGACCCTCATGCCATCACAAAGATGACAGTGCCCACAGCCAATAAGGAGAGAATATGTTAATTGACTGTCACGCCCTCAAAGATGGTTGTGCCCACAACCACAAAATGGCGGCGCCCAGTACCCTCAGCCCTGCCAGGGAGTCTGCCTCTGGAGTCCCCCAGTTCCCTCAGCCACCCAACTGCCCATGGCTGGCCTGAGGCACAAGCAAGTCTCAGATGGGGCTTCCCAGCCACCCAGGGCCAGCCCGAGGCACAGGCAAGCCTTGGATGGCGGCTGCCCAGCTGCCCAGGGCCACCCTAGGCTCATGTAACCAGGGCCGACCAAGGCTTGCACTACCAGCAGTGGCAGCAGCAGAGGTGTGATGGGGGCATCGCTTTCCCCTGATCGCCAGGTTGCCTCCTGCCCATGAGGGCTCCCGGACTGTGAGAGGGGGCAGGCTGGGCTAAGGGACTCCCCCTCCAGTGCATAAATTTTCATGCACCAGGCCTCTAGTCTACACTAATAAAAGACAA
>NW_005370411.1:41721-43436 GCF_000412655.1 Myotis brandtii
CCCCCGGGGGGGGGCCCCGGCGGGGGGGGGGGGGGGGGGGGCTTGACCAGCCTGAAAATAGCCATCACCCCCTCACCCAAGCTGGCCAGGCACCCCAGCGGGACGCCCACCCTGATCCGGGACATCCTACAGGGCAAACCAGCCGACCCCACCCATGCACCAGGCCTCTATCCTATATAATAAAAGGGTAATATGCAAACTGACCCTAACAGAACGACTGGGAATGACTGGTCACTATGACACACACTGACCACCAGGGGGCAGATGCTCAATGCAGGAGCTTCCGCCTGGTGGTCAGTGCACTCCCACAGAGGGAGCTCTGCTCAGCCACAAGCTAGGCTAAGCCAGTAGGTGGACATCCTCCGAGGTGTCCCAGACTGCAAGAGGGCATAGGCTGGACTGAGAGACTCCCCCGAGTGCACAAATTTTGTGCACCAGGCCTCTAGTCTATACTAATAAAAGGGTAATATGCTAATTAGAGCAGAAGTCTTTCAGACGTCCATCCAGACATCCATCCGAACAAAGCCACAGAGGCTGTGAAGGCCTAGGGCCAGTGGCTGCATGGGAGAGGTGCCACTGTGGGAGAGGGAGCGGGAGTGGAGGAAGGGCTGCCGCTGTTGGAGCGACCCTGTGGGAGAGGGAACGGAGGAGGCGGCACCACCGCGAGAGAGGGAGTGCAAGGAGGGCCGCTGCTGCTGCGGAAGCCCCACCACTGCAGGAGCCCTGCCACCATGGGAGCCCCACCACCGCAGGAGCAGGAGCGGAGGTGCCGCCTCCTCTCCCAGTCCCGGTGCCACACCTCTGCACAGGCTGGACAGGGTACGACCTGCTGTGCCTCAACCTCTCACCACCCCTCCCACAGCCGGCCTGGCCCCAAATCGCACCCCACCCACCAGTGGGTAGGGGGCAGGGCCTGCACTAAGAAGTGAGGGCCTGCTGGCCAGCAGTGACAACAGCAGTGGGTTGATGGGAGCAGCGCCTTCCCATGATCAACCCAGTCGCCTCCTGCAGAGGGAGGCCAAACTGCGGGTTGAGCTCGCTCCCTATAGGGAGCGGGCCTAAGCCGTCAGTAGGACTTCCCCTGAGGGCTCCTTACTGTGAGAGGAGCAGGCCTGGTTGAGCCCCCTCCCCCCCCCCAATGCATGAATTTTCTTGCACTGGGCCTCTAGTGTTATAATGAAATGGTACTATAATTATTGGTCAGACTTTTGGTCTAGTCCTAGATTCTTCACACTTTGTGTGATTCGAAAATCTCTATATATAATAGCCAAGCAACCGGAATGACAGAATGACTGCAACGACCAGTCACTATGATGCACACTGCAGTGTCCAACCAGCCCAATGGGACCCCAATTGGTCCCTCCAAACTGCCCGCAGTTCCTCCTCCCGGCTGGCCCTGCCCCCAGTCTTCCTTCACCCCAATTGGGGGCAGGACCAGCCGGCCAACCTCCTGCACCCCTCAGGGGTCCAACTACCTGTTTGTGCCCACACTTTTAACAGATAACAGCTCCATTGTTGTTTCTTTCTTATGCTTAAAACCATTCATCAAAGTAGGTATTCAAAGTGTGTATATATTTTGGGGGGACACCCTGTATATCTCTAATCATCAGTGAAAGAAATCAACAGCAGATTTGGAACCCCCAGACAGGGAACCTCGCTCACTCCCCACGTCTACCCACTTCACTTTCCACCTTCGTGGGCAGCAGGAGAATCAA
>NW_005370411.1:44780-47006 GCF_000412655.1 Myotis brandtii
GGCTGCTGAAAGCAGGAATCTAGGGTTTGTTTGGGTTCTATAATTGCAACATTGTTTCGGTCCTGCTCGCTCCAGCTCTGACGGCTGAAAGCAGGTTTCTGGGTTTTGTTTAGCTTCTATAATTGCAACATGGTTGCTTAGAGTGCAAGCTCAGAGGCCGGTAAGGCAGGCAGGGAACCTTGGCTTCCTCCTTCACTGGAGCAAGCCTCCTGTTCGCTTCAGCTGCCTGGCTGCCGGCTGCCATCTTGGTTGGCAGTTAATTTGCATATCCTGCTGATTAGCCAATGGGAAGCATTCGGGGGTATGGTCAATTTGCATGTTTCTCTTTTATTAGATAGGAGGATGGTACTATAGTTATTGGTCAGACAATTTGGTCTAGTCCTAGATTCCTCACACTTTGTGTGATTAGAAAATCTCTATATATAATAGCCAAGCAACTGGAATGACAGAATGACTGGAACAACCAGTCACTATGATGCACACTGCAGTGGCCAACCAGCCCAATGGGGCCCCAATCAGTCCCTCCAAACTGCCCACAGTTCCTCCTCCTGGCTGGCCCTGCCCCCAGTCTTCCTTCAACCCAATTGGGGGCAGGACCAGCCGGCCAACCTCCTGCAGCCCCTCCACCCCCACGGCCCAGCTCAGATTGGCCCCCATTGGGGCAGGCTGGCTGGACCCCACTCATGCATGAATTCATGAACTGGGCCTCTATTGTAGAAGTAATTGTTGATGACACAAGGATTCTAACCAGTGTTTAAATTTCATTCATGTATGTAATAACTCACTCATATTTTAATTGTATTAAGGACCTCTATTTGTCAGGTATTGTTATATACATGAGGAATATAAATAATAGTATGACATGGTCTCTGTCTTAAAGAAAAAAGTGCATATAACTTGTATTATGAAAGAAGACATGAAACACAGAGGGCTAAATATGGAAGATTTGAAAGTAGGAAAGAGATAGCAGAGGAGAGCTCCACTTTCTAAAGTAACTGGAGAAAAAGAGGGGAAAAAGTATAATTTTTTACTCCAGATAAATCTTTTAACAATGGGTTTTAACACTACCAATTAATGCCATGGCCAGTGGTTCAGTTGGTTGAGTGTTCTCCCATGAACCAAAAGGTTGCCGGTTAGATTTCTGGTTAAATCACATGCCCGGGTTGGGAGCTTGATCCCCAGTACAGAGGAGCCAATTGATACTTCTCTCTCCTCCCTTCCTCTCTCTCCAAAAAAATCAATCTATACTAATAAAAGGGTAATATGCTAATTATACCAGGTCGACCAGTCATCTTCCATATGTCCGACTTCTTTCCAGACAAAGCCATGGTGGTGAGGGCCGAGGCAGAGGCAGTTAGGGGCAATCAGGTTGGCAGGGGAGGGCAGTTGGGGGGGAGATCAGGCCAGCAGGGGAGGGCAGTCGGGGGTGAGATCAGGCTGGCAGAGGAGGGCAGTTAGGGGCAATCAGGCAGGCAGGCAGAGGGGTTAAGGGCAATCAGGCAGGCAGGCAGGTGAGCGGTTAGGAGCCAGTGGTCCAAGATTGTGAGAGGAATGTCCGACTGCTGGTTTGGTTTAGGCCCGATCCCTGTGTGGGATCCAGCCTAAGCTGGCAATCAGACATCCCTCAAGGGGTTCCTGATTGGAGAGGGTGCAGGCTTGGCTGAGGGAATTTCATTCACCAGGCCACTAATAAAAACATATTTAAAAAAATAAAACTACAAATTAAGTTTTAACCCATAATCTTCTTAATAAAAGAGAAATAGTTTGACTATCTGACAACTATCTTAATCAGGAAAATTACTGCAACTGCTTTGATTAATATAATATTCAAATGATCTACACTAATAAAAGACAAAGATGCTAATGCTGCTCCCCGCCCACCAGGTCACAGATCCGGGTCCCAGACCATGAACAGCCTCAAGCGCTGCTCCCCGCCTGCCAGGTCACGGATCCGGGTCCCAGACCGCGGACAGCCTCAAGCACTGCCCCCCGCCTGGCAGGGTCACAGATCCGGGTCCCAGGACCACGGACAGCCTTGCCCACTGCCGCCCGCCTTCAGTATGCAAATTAGCCGCCATATTGTTGCTTCAGGGAAGTGGTCCCCACTGGGGTGCCTGGCCAGTCTGGGTGAGGGGCTGAGGGCCGTTTTCAGACTGGCGGGTGACTGAAGCTCCCAACCTCTCCTTTTTTTCTTTTTTTTTTTTATTCTGGGATTTATTTACCTTC
>NW_005370411.1:47377-53957 GCF_000412655.1 Myotis brandtii
GGGCAAACCAACCAGCCCCCACCCATGCACCAGGCCTCTATCCTATATAATAAAAGGGTAATATGCAAATTGACCCTAACAGCAGAGTGACTGGGAATGACTGGTCACTATGACACACACTGACCACCAGGGACAGACGCTCAATGCAGGAGCTGCCCCCTGGTGGTCAGTGCACTCCCACAGCGGGAGCTCTGCTCAGCCACAAGCCAGGCTGACGACTGCCAGTATAGCGGTGGTGGTTGGAGCCTCTCCCGCCTCTTCAGCAGTGCTAAGGATGTCCGACTGCAGCTAGGCCTGCTCGCCGCTGGCAAGTGGACATCCCCCAAGGGCTGCTGGGCTGCCAGAGGAATGTCTGACTGCCAGCTTAGGCCCAATCCCCTGGGGAGCGGGCCTAAGCCAGCAGGTGGACATCCCCTGAGGGGTCCCAGACTGCAAGAGGGCACAGGCCGGGCTGAGGGACCCTCCTGAGTGCACAAATTTTTGTGTGCTAGGCCTCTAGTTATTAATAGGAAGAAATGTGGTACAGTACTATAAACATTTTAAATATAAATTTAAGGTATTTTCATAGTCTCAAAAATAAATAAGGAAAATTATAAGATTAAATGTAGGAACATAAATTTAACTCAAACTTAAATGCTCATATATATTATAAAAACTAGTATAATAATCCATATAATTCAAGAACATATATGTTACTATTTATTTGCAATATTTTCCATCTAATGTGTTATTCACAGAGTGATGGGAAAATATTTTACAAGTTATTCCAGCCAAGAAATCATGAATACTTTAACATTCACTTCTAACATCATATCTAATAAGACCTTCAAAATCTAGCTATTATGCAATTTATTCAAACTTTTCATTTAGCAGGGTTCATGTCTCTACATGAGTATCTCTTTGTGAAAAAAGTATGGTGAACTGTGCCCAGTCTCCGTTTGCTGCTAAGATCTAGGCACTTCTGGACATGTTCTTACTAACTTTTGGAAAGTTCTATTTATACAGTGGTCAGAGGGTAGGAGGAAACAGACCCAACAAACTTGACCTATAATCAAGCCTTAGACTTCTGAGTTGAAGATAAATTTTGTGTACAATACAATGATTATCATAAAGATGTAATACTTGGATTAGCCCTCAATGAATTTATCTCTCAGTCCTATGGCAGGCAGAGAACAGAAATGAAAAGCTAAAAAAGATTATGTACTGAACTCTTCAACCTTTGGGTATGCACAGAACTTTTGTGAAATCTTTCTAGTAACATAATTGAAAGGACAAATCAGAACTGACTATCCTCCATACTTGTAGAGCTGGGTCCTCAGCCTGACCCCCCGCCCCCTGGGAGTGACCACAGGAATGCCAGAAATGTCCTAACTCCCCCAACCACCGCCTGAGTGGACCAATGAAGCTCCAGGAACCCAGCTAAGGTCCTAATAAGGCTATACCATAGGATGTCCCCTATGCGTTGCAGTTGACCAATCAGGAAATAGTGGGGGATGGCTCAAACCTCAGAATGTGTTGGTCACTTCCTGACCTTTGTGCTGTAAGACCCTGCCAAAAGACCCTGACCAAAGTGGCCAGTCTCTGTAACCCACGTCACTTACCTAAGCCCACCCAAATGATGACTAGCCTATACCCTTTGTTCTCCTGGGGCTCTCTCTCTCTCTCTCTCTCTCTCTCTCTCTCTCTCTCTCTCTCTCGTCTCGCCGCTGCTTCGGTAAGGAGGCTAGAGAGAGAGCCAAGCCCGGATTTGAATAAAAGACTCTTTGTTTTTGCATCGAAAGCGGCTCCCTAGTGGTCTGTCTTCGGGGATTTTGAAATCTGGGCATAACAATAATAAAAAATGAAAAATAATTATTCTCTATATATCTATCTCTCAAGATAAGCTATGCTATGCTATGCAACAGATAAACACAGAAATCAGTTTGATATGAGTTGGAGATGTCTTTCTCCAATTTTCAGCTAGAACATTTGGATCGTATACTCTCCTAGGTCACAATTAGAGATGAAAAGCCTGAAGAAAGCACACAAGCTCTTCCTTGGTCCAGAAGTTCCCATGTCTCCTCCATTCATAATTAAATCCCATAATTCAATGACCACATCTCACTAAACCACAGAGGAAACTGGGAACTCAAGTGTTCCTATGAGTATACACCTGGAAAAAGAAAGAAAATGAAACATGGTTTGGTGAAACCTAGACTCAAAAACTCACTTTGATGCAGATTAATGTCTATTTTCAGCATTAGTTGTTCAGGTGTGAGCAGTATTTCCCAAAGGGTAGTGGTTTCCCGAAGTACTTCTGGGGGCAGCAGGAAAGCTTAAAGTATAAAAGTTGAGCACCACTGGAGTAACAACTGAGCTCTACTGGAGTAGCCATATGGACAGGAGGAAGGGAGACTGCCCTATTCAGTAGCAGCAGAGCAGCTCATCCAAGAAAAACTCTGATGCCTGGACTGTGAACCACGAAACCAGCATACTAGATTTATTAATGAAAACACGCTGGCGAAAACTGGAGAAACTACAGTTACATATGTTTTAGGCCTCTTATATTTCTACTTTTATTCAAATTGTAAGCAGTCCTACTTATAAGTTTCATTTTGTTGCAATCAAAATAAAATTACTGGTATATTGGAATGTTAAAGTATTTTATTGGTGAACTTAAGGTGAATCAGATTTAAGCACTTTGTCTCTGAATTTCTAGCTTGGAATGTGTTTTGTTTTATTCTAGTCTATGGTATTCTGTAAATATTTGTTGCTTCTTTCAATGTGTAATACTTTGCTAATGGCACTGAAGGAAATAGAAAGTTAAATAAATGTTTCTTCCCCCAAGGAATATTCAGACAAATAGAATGGTGAATTAAATTGGCAAATAATTATGGAACAAAACAATGATAGGTGCAGTAATCGTGGTACAAAATTATATAGGAAATGAACAAAAGGGAACACTTCTAGTTTGGAATCTAAAAATATACACACATATACTTTCTCTATAAATATCCATCCCAACAATTTTCATTAATTTAAACATGTACTTTGTAGAAATTTACAAATCAATTTCTGATCTCTCTCAAACCCCAGATTAAAATTGCCGAGTTGAACACATTTGGTATCATCTTTCTCACTCTTCCTAACTGCTGGGCATCACTATTTTTCCAGTCAAGCTGGTTTAGAATCAATTTGTTATTGCTAACTTTTTGTTATGTATAATTTTCTATATTTGATGAGTTGAAATTCACTGTAAGTCATCAGAGTTGGGAATTATCCCCCTGCTATAGTTTACTGTAATGTTATTACTTTCTATGCACTATACTTCCTCTCTTAATGCCCTTCTCTTGATGCATCCTACATCACTGCATGCAGCCACCAGCTCAGCCTTTCACTGCCCTTCCTGTCTTAACCAAATGGAGTGTTAAATTATTCAGAATCTATTTGGTTTATAACTCTATTCTATCCAGTATTACACTGTTTTACTTGCTTATTTTATTATCTTCACCACATATTTACCTGCTTGAAGGCAGGAAACGGTAATATCTTGCTCTTGTTAGGTATGTGTACACATTCTGAACTGAAATGAATTCTCTAAACTATACCGCTTAAAACTGAAAGAGAAAATGTGATGCCAGCAGCAAGAGATACCAAAATACATGTTAAATGTCTTCAATATTCTATAGTATATAATTTAAACAATGATAATTAGAGAAATAATGGTATCAGTGGAATATTTCCAATTTTAAAGTATTTCTCATTGATAATCTTTGCAATAATATCATTTACTCAAATGATAATAGGCTTGTTTTCCAGACAAAAAGAGATATTTTTCTTAGGTCTCCCAGCCATCCCAAATGTAGAAGTTTTAGAAATAGGGTGTTCCTATTTACCACTTTGTAAAAAAGAAATGTTGTAATACTATTAACTCTAGGACAGCTTGCTAAGTCCTGCCAGACCTTGCACACACAAAAAAGGTCAAATTATTTATACATTATTTTATGCCCTAGTATTAGTAATAGGGGAAGCTATATGTAAGGGAAAAAAATAGACCTTTTAAAGATCTCGAGTGGAAGTACTGCCAAGGAAAAAATTTATGGGATCATAGAACTCTAATAAAAATGTCAACATGCCTGTTTCAGTGTTTTATACATTGGTTAGTAGTTGTGCCAGGATATCTTTTCACAATGAAAAAGAATAAATTATGTCACTATTATGTGAAATACATGGATCTCCACAGAAAATGCTTTCCTTTATAGATCTGGGTGCACTGTGGCCTCAGTTCAGCTCATGAAGCCTGGACCTGTAACAACAACTTATGATTAGTAGAGAAGAGTATTTCAGGGGATAGTACTTGGTTTATTATTCAGAGTACAAATTATATATATCAAGGGAAATGTGTAATACTAGAAATGATAAAATTATGATTGTAAGATATAATATATTGCAATTTTGGCAGAAAATAGGTTCATTTATTAAAGAAAGATTTCATTCTCTCTTAACATTATATTTAAAATACTATGAGATTATTATAATAATATAAGACATTAAAGCCTAAATAACCAAGGTTTTTGGTTTATAAGAAAATAAAATCTAGAAAAAATACATTTTTTCTGTGTCCATGATCTTAACAACTATAAGATACTTCAATTAAAGAATGCTATAATTAACTAAAGGCCTGGTGCACGATATGCACGGGTGGGGTCCCTAGGCCTGGCCAACAATCAGGGCTGATCATGTTCCCCACCTTATCACCTTCCCGCCTCCTCCTTCCCTCACTCCCTCAGCACCCCGCCATCACCCTGGTCACCTGCCATGTTCCACACCACTCCCTGGTGGTCAGCGCATGTCATAGCAAGCAATCGAGCTCCCAGTCTCCTGGTTGAACTCCTGAGGGGACAATTTGCATATTAGCCTTTTATTATATAGGACTAGTGGCCTGGTGCATGAAATTCATGCATGGGGGGGGTGTCCCTCAGCCCAGCCTGCACCCTCTCCAATCTGGGACCCCTCAGGGGATGTCTGACTGCCTGTTTAGGTCTGATCCCACACACAAAAAAGGTCAAATTATTTATACATTATAAATAATGTATAAATAATCCCATAGGGGATCGGGCCTAAACCGGTAGTTGAACATCCCTCTCGCAATCCAGGACCACTGGCTCCTAACCACTCACCTACCTACCTGCCTGATTGCCCCTAACCACTCTGCCTTCCAGCCTGCTCACCCCCAACTGCACCCCCGCTGGCCTTCTCGCCTCCAATTGCCCCCCCTTGCCAGCCTGATTGCCCCCAACTGTCCCTCCCACCAGCCTTCTCACCCAGAACTGGCACCCCCTGCTGGCCTGCTTGTCCCCAACTGCCGCCCCCACCAACCTGATCACCCCCAACTGCCCTCCCCTCCTGGACTGATCACCCCTAACCACCTCTGCCTCAGCCCCGCCACCATGGCTTTGTCCAGAAGGACATCCGGGAAGGTCTCCCAGAAGGTCTCCCAGTCTAATTAGCATATTACCCTTTTATTAGTATAGATAGAGGCCTCGTTCATGGGTGAGGGCTGGCTGGTCTTCCCTGAAGGGGGTCTTGGATCAGGGTGGGGGGTCCCCTTGGGGGTTGTGGTTGGTCTGGGTAAGGGGCTGAGGGCCGTTTGCAGGCTTACCACACCCCCATCAGTGTGGGGGGGCTCCCCACTGGGGGGTGTGGCTGGCCTGGACGAGGGGCTGATGGCCATTTGCAGGCTGGCCATGCCCCAATCAGGATGAGGGTCCTTGCTGGGGGGTGTGGCCAACCTGGGTGAGGGGCTGATGGCCATTTGCATGCTGGCCACACCCCCATCGAGGTGAGGGTCACCGCTGGGGGGTGTGGCAAGCCTGGACAAGGGGCTGAGGGCCATTTGGGGGTGGTTTGCAGGCTGGTCAAGCCCCCGGCTTTGTCCGGAAGGTCTCTGGAATGTTTCCCGATCTAATTAGCATATTACTCTTTTATTAGTCTAGATAGTTTAAATATACATAAAAATTTACTATTTAGTCATTCTTACATATCCATTATAAGTCAAACTAGTGACCCGGTACACGGATTCATAGACATTGAAAGGAAATTAATTAGAAGAAATATTTTAATATAGCTATTTGCCCTTTCTCTATAACAGAAGTGTCAGAGATGAAAGAAAATTGGTAAAATGTATATGAAAATAATATATAAATTGATTAATAAATAAACAATAACAACATGATATAACAACAAAGACGTGATATAAAAACAACAAAAACATGATATAAAAACATTGATAAAAACAATGACTGAGCCCTAGCCAGTTTGGCTCAGTGGATAGAGCGTTGGCCTGCGGACTGAAGGGTCCCAGGTTCGATTCTGGCCAAGGGCATGTACCTTGGTTGTGGGAACATCCCCAGTGGGAGGTGTGCAAAAGGCAGCTGATCGATGTTTCTCTGGCATCGATGTTTCTAACTCTCTATCCCTCTCCCTTCCTCTCTGTGAAAAAGCAATAAAATATATTTAAAAAAAACCAAAAAAACAATGACTGATGCACTGACCAGTTTGGCTCAGTGGATAGAGCGTCGGCCTGCGGACTGAAGGGTCC